>NC_056736.1:589241299-589433799 GCF_019279795.1 Protopterus annectens | reverse complement strand
AAATGCTAAGACATCTGCTAAATAAAGCAGTGCAATCTCACAATGAAAACAGACTTACCATTAAAAACTTCTCTGCCCTTGAAAATCACATTCATTGAAATAGCATTGAAACCCACATTCAAAGAAAATACATTTTGCCAGTGGCAGATAAAGATGATCTTTGGGCTGTTTTCAAAACGTAGGTCCCTTGGACACGAAACATACACATGGTATTTGATATATCTTCCTGATTGTATTAAATTATATTCCTTGTACAATACAGTACAGTTGTTAGAGGGTGTTTGAAATTTATTTTGAACATTTTTCCAGTAAAAAATGAAACAAAATGCATGCACCAATAATGACAAAACTGCCCAGTTCAGAAAATTTGTCATAAAAGTCTACTCAAACTTCTATAGTCCACCAGTATCAGTAAATATGCACAATCTCTGTAGAAGTAAAAGTCATCTAAATAATTCCACATTAAAGAAGTCTGTAACTAATTAAGAGGTTGCTGCTATCAAACAACTTTATATTGCATTGTTTCATCTACAAATAAATAAATTGCCTAAGTTGCATTAAAAAAACTATAAGCTAGTAATATTGCAATAGGGAATGGATGGCAAAGTGATAACAGGTTCATAGTTACTAGGTATCTTCACCAAAAAGGACTGCACCATCCACCCCCTTTACAATACAGTACAGTATCAGCAATGCATCTACCTACTGTGGGAGAAGAACCCACAGCCTTCTGCATCAAAAGCAAGTACACTACCTATTGTGCTATTAACACAAGCAGACTCAGCATAAGCAGCACTAAACTTTTGATGTCCTTCAAGGATGCATCTGCAGTCATCACATATGGGTTGTCCTGCCTCAGGCAGCCCTTCGGTCGGCCAGATTCCAAAGTCTGGGTCCGGCGTCGGCTGATGTCGCCCTTTCCCCGACGTCATAGCGCCTGGGGTATATAAGCGTCAGCTGACGCCATCTTCCCCAGTCTTTTTTGCCGCGTGGTGCCCGAAGCAGAAGCAGTTCGCAAGTGCCGGTCGGCCAGCTCCTGTAATTCAGCTACCGAAGACTTCAAAAGCTAAGTACCCCGTTGGGGACTCTTTCTTGCCTCAGCCTATGTCAGATAAAATTAATAATTGCTTAACTTGTGGGAAACAAATACCTCATAAGGATTTCCACTCTTACTGCCTCCCCTGCCTAGGCCCAGACCACGACGTCTCGGCCTGTTCAGCCTGTGCTTCCTTCAACCGACGCACTCTTAGACGTCGGGCGGAGTTTGCAGAGGAATTTTTTGGGGCTAGTTTTGCTTACAATTTGCCGTCTGAGACTCCGACTTCACATTTAATAAAGAAACGGAAGGACAAGGACCGACACGCGGGCCGCGGTTTCGGCTGAAACCACGGCCAGGCCTACCGCGAGTGTCTCGGTCTCGGCTGAAACAGAGTCCTTGGTGCTTCCGTCCACCGATACCGCTCAACCGACAACCTCGGCCACGGAGGCCCCTACGGAGTCGGTTATTGAATCTCCATCAGAAACTGGTGTCCTGGAACCTTCTGACACCATTCCCCTAGACAAAACTACACCAGCACGTGGTGCAGCCAATCCTCCTGCATCCATGTCCGTAAAGGCATTCTCTAGGGCTAAAGCTGCTAAACACTCAAAAGCTTTGCCTCCCAGGGTTATTCCTCAGGGACCCTCTACAGGTTCACAGATCCTAAGTTTAGCAGAAGACCTTATTTCCTTAATTAGGGGCTCTCAACCTCCTCCAGATAAAAGGCCCAGGGTTGAGCCCTCTGATCCCCACTCCTCAGATGAGGCCTCTGAGGGCTCTACTCTCTCGGACTACCAGGAGGAGGCTTTTTCGGCCTACGAGGATTCTGATGCAGAGGAATCTATCCCCTCGGCTTCCCCTCCTGAAGAGCTTTCCTTCGGGGAGACACTTCACACTATGAGAGAGCATTTCCAATGGCAGAGCCAGGAATTCTCTGATTCCAGGAAGAGATTAAGGACTTTCTTGCATTTACCTCAGCATAGACCTTTGGCTATTCCTCCTGTTTTGAATGTCATTGATGATGTGTACTCTGAGTCTAGCACAACCCCTGACACTCTTCCTCCGGCTCCTGCCAAACCCGATAGGTACTACAGGGTCCCGGACTCGCATCTTTTCCTTTACAAGGCCCACTCTGCTGATCCAGAAACTATTTCCCAGGGCCCTAAAGGGGTTGCAGCTGCCACTTCTAAAAATCCACTCCCCTCTGAAAGGGAGTCCAGGGCTTTAGAGAGATGGGGTAAAAAAGTGTATACTTCTGCTACTCTTTCTATGAGGGCTTTAAATTGTCAATTTCATATGATACAGTACCAAGAGTATTTGTTGGATGAATTGCATAAAAAACTGTCTTCACCTGAGCCCCTAGATCGCAAATCGCTTCAGGATCTGGTACATAACTCCCAACAGGTTAGCAACCATTTCTTGCAGTGTGGTTTTGATGCATTGGAAGCTTCATGTAGGTCAGCAATGACAGAGGTGCAGTCATACGTAGGCATGCTTGGCTGAAGGAACAATCTCTGCCAGACCATGTTAAAGCAAAGCTTCTGGATGCTCCACTGGAAAAGCAAAAGTTATTTGGCTCCACTGCTCAGGAGGTCTTAAAGAAATTTGAAGAAAAAGCAAAATCTGTACAAACAGTCAAAGATTTTCTCCAAGTTCAACCACCAAGATTCAGCAGAAATTGGCCTTCCAAGAATTGGTCCTTTCCAGACACAGAGAGATTTCAGAGAGGCAAGAACAGGCGTGCCAGAGGTAGAGGGCAAGCTAGAGGCTCCTACAGAGGCCGTCAATGGCAGCCTCCCAATCAGAGAGGTAATGCAGGACCTACAACTGCTGCACAAGGACAGACTCAATGACTTTACTTTGACACCGCCAACCAGGGCTCAATTGGAAGCACCTTTGGGCGGAAAGCTTTCTTTATATTCAGAAAACTGGCACAGTATTACAAGGGACAAATGGACACTACAAATAATAGACAAAGGATACAGGTTCCATTTTCACACATTACCAAAAAGAAAAGGCATGCCAGACCTGCCACCGAATCAAAGGGCAGAGGCTTTGAAACAAATCTCCAACTTAATGAAAACAAAAGCTATAGAAAAGGTTCCTCTCACAGAACAAGGCCAAGGATTTTATTCCAGACTATTCCTTGTTCCAGGAAAAGAAAAGCAATGGAGGCCTATTCTCAATTGTCCGCACTGAATACTTACCTCATTGTGCCAAAATTCAAAATGCTGACTCTACAGCAACTCCTTCCCATGCTGGGCAAGGGGTCTTGGCTGGTAACTCTGGGCCTCAAGAAGGCATACCTGCATGTCCCTATCAGACAAAGTTGCAGAAGACACCTCAGATTTCTTGCAGGTTCAGAGCATTATCAATTCTCAGCATTGCCCTTTGGCTTATCTACTGCGCCCAGAGTATTCACGAAATGCCTGGCATCAGTAATTGCACACTGCAGACTTCAGGGGATTCAAATATACCCATATCTGGACGACTGCCTTATACAAGCGGACAGCCAACAAACTTTGGTAAAACACTTGAATTATGCCATCCGCCTACTTCAGGCCTTGGGATATACAGTCAACTTTCACAAGTCAAGACTTTCTCCATCCCAAAGAATAACTTTTCTGGGTGCAAATTTAGACACAACCACCCAAATGGCTTTCCTCACAGAAGAAAAACAAAGTCAACTACCGGATTACTTCAAAAATCTGTCAAGACAAACTCAGCTGACTGCAAGGAAAATCCTGCAGGCCCTGGGTTACATGGCTTCTTGCATTCTCCTGATTCCACAAGCAAGGCTGCATATGAGGAAACTACAATGGTACCTAAGGAGTGTATGGTCTCAGCACAGTCACAGCTTGGAAACTTTGATACCACTCATTCCATGCCTTCAAAAGGAATTTCTGTGGTGGGCTCAAGCAAGCCAGTCAAACAGGGGTCTGCCCTTCAGCAAACCAATAGCCAGCCAAACCATTACAACGGACGCTTCAGACCACAGATGGGGAGCGCACATGGTGGGCAGATGCATTCAAGGACTATGGTCACAAAAAGAGGTATGCATGCACATAAACCAAAAGGAAATGCTGGCAGTAATACATGCAATCGAAGCCTTCAAACTCTTTCTGCATCAAGGCCACTTGCTAATAAGGACAGACAACACCACAGTCATGTGGTACATAAACAAGCAAGGGGGCACCCATTCTTACCCTCTTTGCAGACTGGCAATGAATCTATGGGAACTTTCCTTGAAAATTAATATAGAGCTACAATCCCAGTTCGTGCCAGGAAAGGACAATATACTGGCAGACAGCTTAAGCAGAAACATCATGGATGCACACGAATGGATGCTGCACCCAGACATCTTCCTTCAGATAACACAATTATGGGGGAGGCCGGACATAGATCTCTTTGCCTCCCCCCACAATCATCAGCTGAAGAAATTCTGCTCAAGGACATACCACCCACAAGCATGGAAAGTGGACGCCCTTTCTTTCAGCTGTTGAACTTTAACAGTGTATGCTTTTCCACCTCTTCCATTAATGACCAAGGTCTTACTGAAGATCAGGACAGAGCAGCCAAAAGTGATTCTGATAGCTCCGGACTGGCCAAGACAGCACTGGTACCCACTGTTAAAGAGCATGTCACGCACTAAACAATGGCCTCTTCCACTATGGCCACTTCTCCTGACACAACACAATTACAAAATTCTGCATTCCAACCTGAAAACCTTGCAACTAACAGCCTGGAAAATACCTCCATTCCTCCACAGGATAAGCTATCTAAGAGAGTGAAGGATATCATCATGGAAGCTCGCCGGCCTTCCACAAGGAAGGCATATTCAGCAAAATGGAAAAGATTTCACACTTGGAACACCGCAAAGGGCCTAGATGCGACAGTGATGAACATGGCACATATTCTGGAATACTTGGCAGAAATGCTCCACAATGGTCTGTCTTACTCTTCCATTAAAATTCATGCTTCAGCAATTTCAGCAGAGTACAATACTGATCCACCTGTCTTCTCTCATCCTCTCCTAAGGCAGTTTCTAAGAGGAATTAAAAACATCAATCCTCCAAGGAAACCACCAGTGCCTACTTGGGACCTTAACTTCGTGTTGGAAAAACTAACACTACCTCCCTTTGAACCAGCAGCATCTGCAGAACCACAGTTCCTGTCTTGGAAGACTGCCTTCCTTCTGGCCATAACCTCAGCAAGAAGAGTATCTGAGTTACAGGCCCTCATGGCAGTACAGCCATTTCTTATTTTTCATCAGGACAGAGTTTCATTGAGAACCAATCCTTCATTTATGCCAAAGGTGGTATCCAGGGTCTCAGTAAACCAAGCTGTTCACCTGCCTACCTTCTTTCCAAATCCACAAAACAAAGGGGAAAAACTTCTGCACACCCTGGACATACACAGGCAGTTGCGCTACTACTTGGACAGAACTAAAAGTTACAGAAAAACTGACCAGCTGTTTGTAGCATATGCTGCTGGTGCACAAGGAAAAGCAATTTCCAAACAGACAATTTCAAAATGGTTAGGGAATTGCATTCGTTTTTGTTGCTCCTTTCATGGAAGGACTGTGCCAGCTAACATTAGACCTCATTCCACCAGAGCTACAGCCACCTCCACAGCCTTCTTAGGGGTGGCTACCAAGGGCATTTTAGAAGCTGCTACATGGAGCTCCGTACATACATTTTCCAAGCACTATAATTTACTTTTATATTCCAGATCCAGAGCAGGCTTTGCTACGGCAGTCCTGCAAGGCGTTTTAGCTACACCATCATTTACATAGATCCTCCACCCCCAGATTGGCTATGGTATTCTACCCATATGTGATGACTGCAGATGCATCCTTGAAGGACATAGTACAGTTTTGTACCTACCATAAATGTAGATGTCCGATAGGTATGCATCTGCAGTCAGGTTTCCCTCCCTCCTTCCCCTCTGTGGTATTTCTTGGGTACTTATCCCTCTCATAGCTAGCTGGGGTTATCTATTATGGTGTATTTGTTTTATATATATATATATATATATATATATATATATATATATATATATTTATGTATTGGTCTGTGCATGTTTGGAATTTATTACAGTTCTCCAAATTTAGCCTTCCTTAGAGGGCACCTGGCATCTGGGGCAAGAAAAACTGAGGAAGATGGCGTCGGCTGACGCTTATATACCCCAGGCGCTATGACGTCGGGGAAAGGGCGACATCAGCTGACGCCGGACCCAGACTTTGGAATCCGGCCGACCGAAGGGCTGCCTGAGGCAGGACAACCCATATGTGATAACTGCAGATGCATACCTATCGGACATCTACATTTATGGTAGGTACAAAACTGTACTTTTCCCTGCAGCTCTCAGCTTCTTGCAAAATCTACTTGACACTCAGCTGCATCTCTGAACTTTGCAACACAAGAAATCTGGAAAAATCCAAACTTTGGGGGGGGGGGGGCAAAAGACCAAAAACGCAGGGACACATTTTAAACATTGCTTGTATAATGTTGGAAAGTTGTTTGAAAAATGCTGTGATACCACTATACATTTCACTGCCAAGTATTTAACCCAGAACCCTGTGCAAAACAGTCAGAGCAACATACCACTATGCCAAATCATCTGTTTTATGAAAGAAAGTATGACTGAAACTTAAATGGCTATCGTTTAGTAAATTCAGTTCTCACCATAGATGTCAACATCTTAGCAAATACACCTGAACAAAGACAATAATGGGGGAATACAGCCTCCAAACACCCTCAGTGAATTCAGTTATCACCATAGCTCTCAACCTTGGCACAAAACACCTGGACGAAGCCAATAATGGGGGAATACAATCCAAAAAATAGGGACAAATATCCATTGAAGACACCAGTGCAAACCCACACAAACACAGGGAGGACATGCAGATTCCACGCAGAAGGCACCCCAGCCAAGAATCAAATCAGACAATCTGTAGCTGTCAGGCAACAATGCTACCACTGCACTACTGGCTGTGTTAAGTAACACAAATACAGAAACCACAGATTTTATGAGGAAGAGAACAGAAAAAATATGAGACAAAAATCTGCAAATGTTTTACAAATGGTAGTGGGTAGGGAATTCAGTCTCTTGCTAGTTGGGCCCAAGGTACAGGGTTCAAGCCTTATTCTCTACCCATCACCATGTAGCAACTGGGGCATTTCTCACACACACACACACACACACACACACACACACACACACACACACACACACTCTACCTTCCTTCCTTAGCCTGTCTGATTAAGTCCTCCATAGCTCGATCACCTCCATAACTCTGCAAGCTAAGCCCGTAGCAGCCTATAAGACCGCAGCCTGCCCGATCACCTCCATAACTCTGCAAGCTAAGCCCACGCAGGCTGTTTCTGGGATTCCCCGTGAGACGTGAGTAGGATGGAGCCTCCAGCCTGCAGGCGATGCAGTCTGATGTGCTTCCGATCTGTGCGATCATCACCGCACATACCTCTGGGCTAGCAGGGAGGAGTTCCCTTCCTTCTCTAACTGGACTGCCTAACTGAGCAGTTTGGTGTTCAGGAAGTAAGCACGCATGCGTGCGTGGAGTTCTTGACTGCCTAACACAGCAGTCAGGAACTCAGCACGCATGCGTGATTTACGAGACATGAATTTATTTTATTTTTTTATTTTCATGTTCTACAGTGGGGGGGATGCAATTATTTTTCTTTTTACAGGTGTGTGGGGGGGGCTGCAGTCCTATAGCACGAGCTGCCCCTGCTTCATATTATCGAAAGCTCATAACATCTAAACTCAAAACATCAAGACCATAACATCTAAACTTCAAAACATCTAAAACTCATAACATCGAATCTCAAAACATTTAAAACTACAAAGCAACTATAAATAACATCCCACACACTGTCAGCTATGTTTATGAAAAGGGGCAAGCCCCCCCCTGTAAATTATTATACCAACTCCAAGGTTGCACTACAGTGGGGTTAGGAAATTAACTTTTTCCCCACTGTAGTGCGACTTTGGAGGTGGCATAGTTAATTTATGGGGGGGTGTCAGGGGCAGAGCCCCCCTGCATAAGCGTAGTAAAAACTCTGTGGGATGTTATTTATAGTTGCTTTTTAGTTATGAATGTTTTGAGATTCGATGTTATAAGTTTTAGATGTTTTAAAGTTTTGATGTTATGGTCTTGATGTTTTGAGTTTAGATGTTATGAGCTTTTGATTATATGAAGTGGAACCGTGTGTGTGTGTGTGTGTGTGTGTGTGTGTGTGTGTGTGTGTGTGTGTGTGTGTGTGTGTGTGTGTATATATATATATAATGTATGTGTGTGTATGTGTGTATATATATATATATATATATATATATATATATATATGTATGTATGTCTATAAATGTATATAAAAATGATTAGTTATTTCAGTATGTAGAGATGTAATACATCGAGCCTAAAAATTACTTATCAAAAATCTAGGAAAGATGAAAGCTTGTTATGCACTGCTAACAAGCTTAGTAATACACTGCTGTCACGTGTTATGCTCCTGGGACCTACTTGAGTATACAGAGTTGCAAGAAGGTAAACCAGCTTTGAAAGTTATAAAACATTTCTTTCCACCACAGACACAAAGCATACTGCTTAACAGCTTTTAGAGCTGTTAGCCACTTTTTAACCATAGTGTCCAGACAGCCTTTGTGTCACAAGAATGGCGAGCTGCAGTGGCCGTCCCTGTACAAGGGTGGGACATAAACTGACCCTGAGAGGTACAAACTGCTATGTCTGACTAGTTTCATATGCAAGACCATGGAGGTGATTAATAAGGACATGGAAGACTTTTCAAACATTGGAACTCACTCATTTGGTTTGTCAGGGATAGATCATGCCTACTCATCCTGGTACACTTTGATAAGGTCACCAAGCCATTTGATATAATACCCCTCTTGGGCATTGTAGACACGGATTTAGGCATAAACCCATATGTTATGTGGAGTTCCTCGGGGCTCTTTGCTGAGTCTGCTCCTTTTGGTATCTACTTCTCAGAAGTCAAGGCCATTCTCAAAGCCTCTGGCTGACCAGGTTTGAAGATGATTGCAAACTAGAAGCATTCAGTGAACTCCTGTAATACACTAACATCCTTTAAAAAGGACTAACACCGACACATGATTGATGCCAAAGCCGCAGCTTAAAATTCAGTGCCAAGAAATGCATAATTGTACCTTTTTGAAGGCATCCACCATAGGAAATTACCTTATTGCTAGCACACAGCACACCCCTAAGTGTAGAACCGGATGTCAGGGATTTGGGTACATATGTAGATAATAACCAGCTTTTGACCAGCATGTCTAAGGTAGTAAGAAAATCATTCTGTATTGCCAGTTCATGTGCAAAGGCATGGCATCAAGGTCCAAAGAAGTTATTATTCCACTGTATTTGGCCCTCATCATGCCCATTAAGTATAGTGTCCCCTCCTGTATGTATCTGGCTAGCACATTTGCTGTCTGGAATGTCCACAGAGGTTTCGTGTTACCCTGCTGCAGTCATCACACTTGGGTTATCCTGTCGTCAGGCGGTCCCGCAGTCTGCCTGAATTCCAAAGTCCTGGTCCGGCATCGGTTGCTGTCGCTTCTTCCCTGACGTCAGTGCGTCAGGGGTATATAAGAGGCAGCCAACGCCATTTTCTTCAGTCTTTCTTGCCGCGTGGTGCCCAAAGCAGAAGCAGTTCGCAAGTGCCGGTCGGTCGACACCTGAGATTTTCGAATCGAGTTTCAGTCCGAAGTCTTCAAAGCTAAGTACCCCGTTGGGGAAACTTTTCTTGCCTCAGTCCGATGTCAGAAAAAGTTAACAATTGCATTTCTTGTGGGAAGCAAATACCTCATAAGGACTTTCATTCTTTTTGTATACCTTGCCTAGGCCCAGACCACGACGTCACTGGTTGTCAGTTTTGTGCTAGGTTCAATAAGCGAACTATAAAGTGACGCTTTGATTTCGCACAACACTACTTCGGTAGGAAATTTACTTACACTATGCCGTCGGAGCAACCGACTACCAGCGTGCATAAAAACCGCAAAGATAAAGACAGGCAGCCTAGATCCAAGCCAGACTCAGAGGCCTCGGCTGGGCCGGTCGCCGGTTCTCCGGTTTTCAGTAAGGCACCTTTGCAGCCCCTGGCTACTGCAGAATTGGATCCCAGGACCATTTCGGATTCTCTAGCAGAGAGTTCTAGGCCGACACAGCCTTTTTCTTTAGGCCCTACCGACGACATTGCAGAAGGAGAAGCCAGTGCTGTAGAAACACCTTCGGTTTCTGAAGGTGTCTTCAGACCGACTACTCTCATCATAAAGTCTTATGCTAAGCTTAAGCCTCCTCTAAAACCAAAAAAGACTGCACTTTAGTCTCCAGTTCAAGGCCCCATGCCTAAGAAACAGATGCTTAAAATGGCTGAAGATTTGATTTCTTTAATCAGGGGTTCCCAACCCCCCCCCCCGACAAAAAGCCTAGACAAGAGGAGGATTATGCCTCCTCTGATCAAGTATCTATTCCCTCAGGCTCTTCTGAGGAACAGGATTACTCCTTTCTCCTTTTATAAAGATTCTGATGCTGAAGATTCCATTCCCTCAGCTTCTCCACCTGAAGACTATTCCTTTGGGGAAACCTTACATAACATGAGGAAACATTTCCACTGGGATGGTCAGGACTACTCCGACTCTAAGAAAAGGCTCCGAGAGTTTCTTTTACTCCCCCAGCACAGACCACTTGCTGTCCCCCCGGTTTTAGACATTGTGGATGATGTTTACTTAGAATCTAGTCTAAATCCAAATTCTCTGCCTCCTGCTCCAGCCAAACCAGATAGATATTATAGAGTGCCTAACTCACACAAATTCCTTTACAAAAGCCCTGTTGCTGATCCAGAGACAATCTCCCAGGGTCCCAAAGGGGCTAAGGCTTCTATGGCTAAAAATCCTGTACCCTCTGAAAGGGACTCCAGAGCACTAGATAAGTGGGGGAAGAAGGTTTACACCTCAGCTACTCTAGCTATGAGAGCACTAAATTGTCAATTTCACATGCTTAAATACCAGCAATTCCTAATGTCGCAAATAAAACAAAAGATGAGCGCACCCTCAACAGTCTGAATTCAAGGAAATGCAGGATCTGTTGCATGCAGTTGAACAGGTGGGCAAACATACTTTACAATGTGGATTTGATGCCTTGGAAGCTTCCTGTAGAGCAGCTGTTACTGGGTCTGTTATACGTAGGCATGCTTGGTTAAAGGAACAAACTCTGCCTGATCATGTTAAAGCAAAGTTACTAGATGCACCCTTACAGCAGGATGTCTTATTTGGGGTTAAAGCAGAAGAGGTTTTAAAGAAAATGGAGGATAAGGCAAAATCTATGCAGACGGTCAAATATTTCTTACAGGTACAGCCCCCACGCTTCAGCAGAAATTGGCCAACAATAAATTGGTCCTTTCCAGCTTCTGACAGACCACAGAGGGGTAAATACAGGCGCCCAAAGGGCAGAGGACAAGCACAAATCCCTTACAAACCTCGCCAATGGGGCACTGCAACACAGAAGGAAGGAGAAGACAGGTCCCAAACTACTAGAAGGCAAACACAATGACTTAAACCTCAAACTGCCAAGCAAAACTCTCTTGGCAGCTCCCTTGGGAGGAAAATTAGCACTTTTTGCAGACAACTGGCACATCGTCACAAAGGGGCAAATGGGTCCTAGACATTATCTCACAAGAATACAGATTCCATTTCCACACCTTGCCAAGGATAAAAGGAATGCCAAGCCTGCCACAAAATCAATGGGCAGAGGCACAAAAACAAATTACAGCTCTCATGGACATGAGAGCCATTCAACTGGTACCTACACAGGAGCAAAGCCAAGGATTTTACTCAAGGCTCTTTCTAGTCCCCAGAAAGGACAATGCTTGGAGACCCATTCTGGACCTTTCAATTCTAAACACCTTCTTGCAAGTACCCAAATTCAAGATGCTAACACTACAGCAGCTTCTTCCCATGTTGGGCAAGAAAGCTTGGCTAGTAACGTTGGACCTCAAGGAGGCATACCTGCATGTCCCTATCAGACAAAATTGCAGAAGATACCTCCGTTTCATTGCAGGTTTAACCCATTACCAATTCTCTGCACTGCCCTTTGGCTTATCTACTGCACCCTGGGTCTTCACAAAATGCCTGGCACCAGTAATTGCATACTGCAGACAAAGAGGAATTCAAATATACCCATACCTGGACGACTGCCTCATCCAAGCAAAAAGCAAGGACATTCTTTTACAACATCTGGCCTTTGTAAAACACCTTCTAAGTTGCCAGCTTGAATACGACAGCCCAGATGGCTTATCTGACGCCAGACAAAAAACTGCAACTAACTCAATACTTCAAAACAATGGCAACACAGACCCAACTCCCTGCAAGAAAAATTCTGCAGGCCTTGGGCTTCATGGCATCTTGCATACTACTAATACTATTTGCAAAACTGCATATGAGGAAATTACAATGGTACCTAAAAAGTGTACGGACTCAACACAGCCACAGCTTGGAAACAATGATACCTCTCATTCCTTGCCTTCAGCAGGAGTTTCTATGGTGGTCACAGGCATGTCATCTCAACAAGGGTCAGCCTTTCACCTTACCCCCAGCCAGGCAAACTATGACAACAGATGCATCAGACTATGCCTGGGGGGCACACATGGCAGGCAGTGCGTTCAAGGCATATGGACTGCAGATCAAAGGAATCTGCACATCAATCAAAAAGAAATGCTAGCTGTACAGAATGCCCTGACAGTCTTCAAGGACCTCTTACATCCAGGACAGCTTATCATAAGGACAGACAACACCACAGTAATGTGGTACATAAACAAACAAGGGGGTACACACTCCTACCCTCTATGCAGGCAAGCAATGACTTTGTAGAACACAGCACTGGCTTACCAAGTTCAATTACAAGCTCAGTTCCTGCCAGGAAAAAAGAACACATTGGCAGATGACCTAAGCAGAAACATCATGGATCCCCACGAGTGGAAACTGGATCCACAAGTATTTGCAATGATAACTCAAAAATGGGGGCACCCAGACATTGTTTTGGGTCTGGCAAACAGATCTATCAGCTAACAAAAGTTTTCGCAAGGACATTTCACCATCAAGCTTGGAAAGTGGACGCACTCTCATTCAGTTGGAAAATGCTGACAGTATATGCCTTCCCTCCATTGCCCCTTCTCACAAAGGTGCTGCTGAAAGTCAGGATGGAGAGACCCCAAATGATACTCATTGCCCCAGACTGGCCACGCCAGCACTGGTACCCACTATTAAGGAATATGGCCCAGGGCCCTCCATGGATTTTACCACAAATTACTCATCTGCTCACACAGCAAGACAGTCACATTCTACACAGCCAGCTCAAAACCTTAAACTTGGCTGCATGGCAAATCACCTAAGCAGCCAGCCAGCTCCTCTTTCACAAGCTGTTATGGATGTTATTCTGGAGACCAGGAGGCCCAGCACCAGAAAAGCCTACTCAGACAAATGGAAAAGGTTTTGCGCCTGGAACCAAGCTAAAGGCCAAAATACCTTTCAGCCGGACATACCTCAGATTCTACAATATTTAACTGAGATGTTACACAAAGGGCTTTCTTTTTCATCTATTAAAATCCACGCCTCAGCTATTTCAGCTCACTACAACACTTATCCTCCCTTATTTTCACATCCACTTCTAAGGCAGTTTCTCAGAGGGGCCAAAAACAATAGGCCTCCCAGGAGAGCACCAACACCAACTTGGGACCTCAGTTTTGTTCTGGAAAAACTTTCAGTACCTCCTTTTGAGCCAGCTTTCTCAGCTGACTTAAAGTTTATATCATGGAAGACTGCCCTGCTGCTAGCAATTACTTCACCCAGAAGAGTCTCAGAGCTTCAGGCACTAATGGCAGTAGAGCCTTTCCTCATTTTTCATCAAGACAGGGTTTCTCTACAAACTAACCCCTCCTTTATGCCTAAGGTGGTATCCAGTGTGGCTCTAAATCAAACCATCCATTTACCCACCTTCTTTCCAAATCCACAGAACAAAGGAGAAAGACTCCTGCATTCCTTGGACATTCACAGGCAGCTACGTTACTACTTGGATAAAACTAAGGTTTTCAGAAAATCTGACCAGAAGGATATTCTGGAAGCTGCTACTTGGAGTTCAGTACACACCTTCACCAAACACTATCACTTACCACTTTACTCTAAGACTAGAGCTGGCTTTGCTACTGCAGTTTTGCAGGACCTTCTAGCCTCCTCTAACCCTGTTTGACTCCACCACCCATCCTTCGCTTTGGGATTCTACCCAAGTGTGATGACTGCAGCAGGGTAACACGATGAACATAGTACAGTTTTCTACCTACCATAAATGTAGATGTTCGAGTGTATACCCTGCTGCAATCCAGGTTACCCTCCCTCCATCCCCTCTGACCTAACTAAAACCTTTCAATACCTTAAAAACTGATACAACCTTTGTTGTGTGTTTGCTTATAGCTGGATGGATGTTTTGCTTGTGCTAAACTTTTATTATTGGTACTAGCTACTGACCACCTTTTGGGGGGGCACCTGACATCTGGGGCAAGAAAAACTGAAGAAAATGTCATCGGATGCCTCTTGTATACCCCTGGCGCACTGACATCAGGGAAGAAGCGACAGCAACCGACGCCGGCCCAAGACTTTGGAATTCAGGCCAGCTGCGGGGACCGCCTGACGACAGGATAACCCAAGTGTGCTGATTGCAGCAGGGTATACACTCGAGCATCTACATTTATGGTAGGTACAAAACTGTACTTTTCCTTCAGACTGCTCTGATGCGGTCTCTGCCTGGTATACAAGGCTTACCCAGATCCCATTCTGATGGATCTTTCACATATCTGCAAAATAAATAACACAAGAATTACTCTATCTAAGGATTTAAACTACGATTGTGACATTTCTTCTCGGGCCACACTGAAAATGGGTTCTGTCCCAGTCAGACTTTCCCAATAAATAAGTAGGATGTGTGAGAGGCCAGTGTATGTCTCCAGTAATTTGCCTTGTCTGGAACATGCTTCCAATTCGTATGAAGCAGAGCTCTCCAGTAATTCGCCTTGTCTGGAGCATGCTTCCAATTTGTATGAAGCAGAGCTCTCCAGTAATTCGCCTTGTCTGGAGCATGCTTCCAATTTGTATGAAGCAGAGCTCTCCAGTAATTCGCCTTGTCTGGAGCATGCTTCCAATTCGTATGAAGCAGAGCTCTTCCCTAACCCTATTCTGGAGAAATCTGGACCAGTGCATGAGAAATCAGAAATTTCTCTAATGGATTGTTGGCCTTACTCTTTCGCAAGATATACAGTAAAGTTTGTGTCACGACTCAGTTAGTGGTTGAAATGCAGTGCCTGCTATGACTTGTACAGCCCAGTTTTTAACTGGCAGACTCTGTTGCAGTTTGTCCAGGTGTAGTCAACACCTGGCTGTGTAGGTACCAAAGCTGTTCTCTGCCATCTGTACTCTAGCCTCTCCTCCCACACCTCCTGTATCTCCTTCTCACTCATCTTGCTACTTCTGTTGATGGCCATTCTCAGAGTGATGCATTCTGTGGCTGCAGAGTTCCAGCCTGTTAGACTGATGTCGCTTGCCTTCATGTCATGTTTGCAGACATCTTAAGTGTAGAATGGGCCTGTCTATGGGTCTGCAGCCTGTCGCAAACTCAGTATACAAAAGGTCTTTGAGGATTTGACTGTCCCGCATATTGCCGACATGACCAAGCCAGCACAAGTGCCTTTGGGGGAGCAGGGAAACATGCTTGATATACTAGTCTGCTCTAGGATGTTCTTGTTTGGGATGTGGTCCTGGCAGGTGATGCCCATGATCCTACTAAGGCAGCATAGATGAGCCTGCATTCTTGGCAGGAGTACAGGATCCATGTTTTACTACCATAGATCAACATGCTAAGCACACACACTTGGTACACCTTCATCTTAGTGCTGATGGTCAGTTTGGAGTTGTGCTATAGACCCTCGCTGTTAGGCATGCCTTTGCTGTTGCTGCCTTACCAATCTGGGTATTCAGCTCGTTGTCCAGGGGGATGTTGCAGGAGATGGTGGAGCCCAGATAAAGTGAAGTCCTTCACCACTTCGAGAATGTGATCTCCGATGAAGATGCAGGGGTACTGTGACATCCTGCCCCATGATGTTGGTGGTCTTGAGGCTGATTGTGATGTCAAACTCTCTGCAAGCACCAGCGATGCCAAACTCTCTGCAAGCACCAGTGAAGGAACTTGTGAGGCATTTTAATGCTTCCTCAGTGTGAGCTGTCAGGGCAGCGTCATCTGCAAATAGCCTCTCTCTGATCAGTGCTGTCCGCACCTTGGTCTTCGCTCGAAGACATGTGAGTTTGAAGAGATTACCAGTGCTTCTAGTGTGGTAGTATACACCATCTTCACACTCGTTAAAGGCATGGGACAGTAGCAGAGAAAAATATTCTGATGAGTGTCTGAGCAACTACACACCCTTGGTTCACTCCACTCCAGATTGGGAATGGGCCCGAGGAGGAGCCATCGTATTGTGCGACATTTTACATTTCCGTGTGGAAGGATTTAATCATCCTCAGGTGTCTGGGGGGGATGTCCGGTCCCCTGTAGCAGTGTGAAGAGACCTTTTCTGTTGACCAAGTTGGATGCCTTAGTTAGATCAATAAAGGTGATGCACAGTGGTTTCCTTTGCTAGCGGCACTTTTTTTTGCAGCTGCCTTAGTGAGAGGATCATTTCAGTCATAGACCTTCCCACTCTAAATCCACACTGCACCTCAGGGAATACATTCTGCAGCTGATTGCGGCCTGTTTAGAACTATGCGGGCAATGACCTTCCCAATCACACAGTGGATGGCTATTTCACATTAGTTGTTTCAGTCCATTTGATCTCCTTTGTTTTTGTACAACATGATGATGTTGGCATCATGCATATCCTGGGGCACTCTTCCTTCCTGCCAGCACTGTAGCAGGAGCTTGTGCAGGTGCACAAGGAGAACACACTTTTTGCTAACCTTGATGACCTCTGGGGGAATGCCATCCTTTCCTGGATCTTTACTGCAGACAAGAGAGTCTGTGGCTTTGCTGTGCTCTTCTACAGAGGGTGGATCATCAAGCTCTTCCATGATAGGGAGGCGGTTGTGTTTTTGGCTGCTGCATTAGCAGCAGTGGTCTCCTTTGCGTAGAACTCCTGGTAATGCTGTGCCGATTTCTCCATCTGTTTGCCTCTGTCTGTAATGACTACCTGAGGCAGACTTTATGGGTGTAATCTTGACTGTACTGGGGCCAAAGGCTTTCTTCTTGCCCTCGTACATAGCGGATGTTTCTGCAGTCAGTGACGAGTTGGATGCTGTGATAGAGATTCAGCCAATAGTGATTGGGACATTGTCAGATGATCCACTGGGCATTTTCTGGCTTTCCTGAGTGCAGTTAGTCTCCTCTAAAGGCTTCCTCTTATAGTTGAGCAGTGCTGGTTCATTCTCAGTGTTTCCTGCTTCAAACCAGTTTGGGTTTTGCCTCTTTGTTTTACCAAAGGTATCCGTGGTAGAGTTGTAGATGGTGTCATGGATGTGGTTCCACCTCATTTCGACACTGCTTTGTGAGCAGTCCTTGAGAGCTTCTGCAGTACTATCGATGAAATGCTCATACAGGTCTGGTATTGGTGTCCTGGCAGTGTTGATAGAAGGGCGTGCTTTCTGGTTTGAGTGGTGGATTCATTTGAACTGGTGACACACCTTGCTGCCACCAGGGAGTGATTGGTGTCAGTCAGCACTGTGATTGCTGCAGGTGACAAGGGCGCGGTTTAGCAAGTGTCTTTTAGACAAGATTCAGCGGGTTGCAATGATGGGACCTTGGGTGCCACCAGTATATTCTGTGGTTAGGCTCGGTGGCAAAGAATGTGTTGGTCACGGAGAGGTTGTGGTAAGAGCATAACTGTAACGGTCTCTACCCATTTTCATTCATCTTGCCAACGCCAAGTTGTCCAATGCTGCTGGGCCAGGAATCATGGTCAGCTCCAGCTCTAGCGTTTAGATATCCCAAGTATGAACAGGTGTTCTGTGGTAGGAATCCCTCTTATAGTGTTCTCAAGCTCCATGAAAACTTTTCCTTAGTGTCAGCTGAAGAGCAGACTGTGAGAGCGTAGATACTCAGGATGGTCACTGGGTCTGAAGACGTTGAGAGGCAGAGAGAGAGGATTTGAGCTGTGCCTTTTGATGGCAGTGCAGTTGAAGACCGCAGGGAATTTCTCACTGTAAAACCGATGCCATGCAGTCCACTACTCCTCCAGTTCCTTCCCCTGCCAGTAGAATGTGTGTCCTGCTCTCTGAGGCTGCTGTTTGCTGGAAGTCTGCTCTCCACCAGCGCAGCAATATCGATGTGTACCTCTTGAGTTCATGATCAATGCTGGCTGTTTTCCTGGAGTCATTGACCCAGCAAAGGTCATCAGAGAGGCCAGGGTGTAATGTCCTGACATTTTAGCTTGCCATTCGCAATGTTGGTAGTTTACTTTCCTTTTCATTGCCTGGTGCAGGATTTTACAGTCGGCTGGATTTACTTTGGCTTCAAGCACCCATTGAAGCAGGCAGACTGTGGCAGGTCAGCATTTTACTAGCTCGGGGCTGCCCAGCTTGAGGTGGCGATAGCTGACCAGTAGGACCATGATGGCCCCTCCCACTGTCGGAAACTGCCCATAGCGTCTGAGCATATGCCAGTCACTCTGGACTTATAACTCTCGTCTCCCGTGCTGTTTCTGATGTGAGAAGCGGCACTGAAGTGAGCTGTCCAGGGCGCAGCTTGGTCATAGTATGTGGAGATCATGAGATGCCCAGTTAACAGGATCCCCCCCTCTCATCCTCCCTGATGTGGTCTAAAGGAACACGGAGCAATACATTTGGCATCTGCTTGGTTGCAGCAGCTTCCAGAAGGAAGTCAAGAGTTGACAACCAGCCGCCTTATGGGCTCCAGTGCAGATTTTCTGTCTAAGTTTACTCCCATAGCCTTTTCGTCTCCTGAAGATATCCACAAGGCAATGGAGCCCTCATCCAATGGGCCAGATTGTGGGTTTGAAGTCGGTTACCTTGTTCTAGGTGAACTGCCTGATGAGGCTAATGAGCTCCATCTGCCTTGGTTGGAGTCAAAGTTTACCCTCTCCTAGAGTGGCTGCCGACCTAAGACTAATGAGCCCAGCCTTCCCACCCAGTTATAATGCCAAGCATTCGGTTGTGCCACACAGCAGGCTCTGTGAAAACAGGGTGCCCTGTGAGAAGGTGCTGCTCTGGACACAACAACAGTGTAGGAGAGACCATATGCAGGGACCTCCTGTCTAACGAACCAGACAGCAATCCTGCAGCGATCACTACACCTGGAAAGGAAAGGCTGTAAAAGAAGCTACACTTTCATTTAACAAGCAGGATGTCCGGCCCTGACCTCGAAGACCCCCCCCCTTCTAATAGAGGCAGCCTGTAAATCTTGCCCTAGCTTGCACATACCCCTTAAAGTAATATGTAAAGCACATAAGCATTTGGGAAGCTTAGTCCAACTAAGCTGACTAAGGTCAGCACGTAAACTTGTCGGATATGTCTGGCATGCTTGTCTAAGATTATGAAGGCCCCACTGGTCATTAGCCTAGTGTAAATCTATGAATAGGCATTTTTTTTGGTTGTATAACAAGTGATAGTGTTTCAGAAGTATTGGGTCTTTGAAATATGTAGTCCTTTATTCATGGTTGGTTTTAAACTTGAGTTTGGAGAAGAATAAATAAATTCTCCATTCCACTTTTAGAAGAATTCCCATTCAGTGCTGATGTAAAGAAAGATGTCTTCAAAAGTAAATCCATTTCTGTTTGAAAGCAAGTGCCAGTCAAGCTTCTAAAGTGAGCCCTAATTTCTTCAAAAAGGCAGAATTTGGAAATACAGTCCCTTCTTAATGTGCTACTGAGACTACTTAGCTCTGTGTTACAACTGTGCAGAATTAACACTTGCAGCTGCTAACATATTTGCTACGGGAGTACGGTGTTTGAGTATAAAAGCAGGTCCTCACTTGTTATGGCAGTTTTTCTGTTTTGTAAATGTTTGATGTTAAGTTGTCAATCTCGCCTTCATTCTTGCTTGATGGGTTCGGAGCCGATCCCTCAGCTCCGACTCGGCACTTGCTAAGCTCGAGAGTCACTTTTACCAGCTCGAGGCAGCCCCATATCCCATGATGCAAGGCGGTAAGTACCCAGATCTCGTTTGCCGCTTCGCTTATGAGGTCCTCCTTTTACCAGCTCCTGGTAAGTGATTTGCTAATTCGCTATTTTAGCCCCTTTTAACTTAAAAACCCTTTATTGTTAGTTTTTATTTAGTTTTAAACTTTTTCTGACATAAATTTGTCTGTCTCTCCTTATTTTTTTAGTCAGACCTTTTCCCATCCCATCCCCCCCCCTGTTAGGGTGTGTGTGTGTGTTTTTTTAGTTATACCTTTGGGTATATTTAATGTAATTCTTTGACTGGTGTGTGTGTCTGTTTGCACCATGTCAAAAGAAAGGGTCTCAGGCTTTAAGAAGTGTGACTCGTGCTGTCAGAAAATGTCTCTGACAGACGGTCACACTTCTTGCCTGTACTGCCTGGGGCCTCTTCACCTGCAGGACTCCTGTGCTATTTGTCATTCTTTCAGCCAGAGAGTCCTGCAGGAAAGAAGAAATAAGTTGATACTGAGGGGTTTCTTAAGCCGGAGGGCTCTCCGCTAAGTCGGCTCCATCCAAGACTACCAAGTCTTCCAAGGCCCAGGCTTCTGTGTCAAAGCCTGCGGCCTCGGCTCCGACTTCGTTCTGAGTCGAGATCGGCTCCAGCTGGAGCCGATTCTGGCTTAACTAAGCCTTCGCACCGATGGCTATCGGTGCCGAATCTGCATCGACCACTTCGGTGTCGGCTCCGATCGGTTCCGACCACCATGTGGCTCAGGCATTGGTGTCGGCCCGATCGGCTCCGACACCATTACTTTGTGGCTGTATCGGCTCGCTGGAGCCGATGCATCGAGTTATCTGTCGGCTCCGATAAGTTGTCGGCTCCGACAGGTTCAATAGTTTCATCGGTTCCGATGGCTCCTTCGAGGAAGAGGTCTAGGTCTCCTTCCTTGGAGCCGATACTTTCGCTCGGCTTCACCTCTCCTCTTGGAACGGAGCCATCGGAGCCGATCTTCAAGGTCATCCAGGCTTTCTGACCATGACTTAGAGAGAGTGGTCAGTAGATTACTTAAGTCACAGGCACTGGCCCAAATGTTACATAGTCCGTCTCAACAGACGACTATTGGTCCACACCGTTGCAGTTCCTCCTTCAACTCTACCCCAGAGCTTGGAGTTGGAGTCTTCGAATGGTTACTGCTACGGCTGAGGGACGGATACCCCTTCTGTTCCTTCAGCCTCTACTCTTATCTCCTCTTCGAGACCTTCCTTAGAGGGATTCGTGGCCGGGTTTCCATGGTCTCCTCCGAGGGGTGAGTGGCATCGGACCCTTGTCCGAGCCCGCTCTTCCCTTGGAGCCTCGGCCTTGGTGAGCTCGGCTCCGACATCTGCCTTGGAGACTTCCCTTTCAGTGGTCCCTGGAGTTCCTAGCTCTTCGGAACGGGTTCTCTCGGACCTCCCTGGGAGGGAGCATTCGAGGTGATGAAGAGTGTGCTGGCCACTGGTATCAGCCAGCAGTCTGTTCCCTTAGCTCCTCCCTCTATAGTGCCTGTTGACATCTCTGCCACTTCTCTAGCTACAGGACCCAGAGATCCACCGCCTCAGGTTTGCCCAATGGGAATTTCCCCTCTTCCGAGGATTCAGCTGATATTTCGGGAGAGCCACCGAGGAAGAGGACTTGTAAGAGGAAACATGTAGACTCCCGAGTCTATCACTTCAGATACTGACTTTGATGAGTCAGAGGGATCTCCAAGATCCTCTGAGGATGTCTCCTTCTCAGACATCCTAGAACTCCTTAGACAGAGGGGAAACTGGCCCACCAATAATCCCTCTGAGGATGAGTCAGTATACCTAGAGGCGTTTGGATCTCGGCCCTCCACCTCCTGGGTGTCTCCGCCTTCGACCCCTTATGCATGTTATTGCCCGAAGGCGTGGGCTGCTCCTGACTCTGTAGAGCCAGTCCCTAGGAGGCCTTCAAAATTTATCACTGCCCTGTGACAAGCAATTCCTCACTAAGGGTGTCCCGCTGATGCCATGGTGGTGGCTGCTGCCACCAAGAAGGAACTTGCAGATCCTTCCGCCGTCCATCCTCCTAATAAGGACTCTAGGACCATGGATAGGTACGGTAAGCGGATGTTTTCCTCAGCGACCTTTGCTATGCGTTCGCTGAATTACCTATGTCACTTCACCAGACTCCAAAGGGATATCCTTAAGGAGCTAGGTGATGTTGTTCAGGATCCTACAGCTGCAGGAGCTCAGGAAAAATTGCTTTGCAGCTAGGAACCCTTAATTCCATTGCAAACTCCTCCATGCGGCTAATATCATATGCTGCTGATGGAGCGAGTAGGGCCGCAGGTACAGGTGTGGCTCTTAGACGCCAAGCCTGGATGCGGCTATGTGACTTTGCAGATCCCTTTAAGGCGTCCTTCACAAATTCTCCCTTTGATGGGTCAGCTTTGTTTGGCCCTCAAGTGAAGGAAACTTTGACCAGGTGTGAGCAGGACGGCAAGACTCTTTCTGCCAGGAGTCCGTTTTTCCACCCCTTCTAGACCTTATCCCAAAGGACAGAAAGGTGGGAAAATGTGGTTCCATAAATCCCAAGGAGTCACGCCGGATTCACGTGGTCAGTTTACCCCTAGAGGCAGAGGGGGTAACAACAACAGACGCCGCTCTAGAGGCAGAGGGGTCCAAAACCAGGGAAACAGAGAGCCTCTCTCTGACAAGCCCTTTCAGCATCCCTGAGATGTTGCCCGGCTGTCCCTCCTTGGAGGCAGTCGGGGAAGATTATCACTGTACCCAGAAGCCTGGCATTCCCTCACTCAAGACAGATGGGTACAGTCGATCATATCCAAGGGTTACATAATTCCTTTCGAGGAAAGTCCTTTCCCTCAAATTCCCTTCCAGATGTACCACCCGGTCTAAGGGAAATTGCAGAGTTAGAAGTCTCAAAACTACTGCAAAAAGAGCCATTCAGCCAGTTGCAACAGACCATTCAGAGCCGGAATCTACTCAAGGTTCTTTTGGTCCCCAAAAGACGGGAGACTGGAGACCAATATTGATCTCAGCAGACTCAACAAGTCTGTGAGGAAGACAAGATTCCGAATGGTCACTCTTCAGTCAATTCTGCCCTTCTTACAGAAGGACAACTGGATGTGCTCAATAGATCTTCAGGATGCGTACTATCACATCAAAATTCACAGACGCTCCAGGAGATTTCTCCGCTTCGGCTGGGGTCCAGTCATTTCCAGTTCAGAGCCCTGCCCTTTGGTCTCACTACAGCCCCAGAGTGTTCACCAAATGCATGGCAGTGGTCACGGCTCACCTGAGACGTCAAGGATTCCAGGTGTTTCCGTATCTCGACGACTGGCTCCTGTCAGCCACCACCAGGCATCAGCTTATTCAAGCCAGGGATTACACAATAAATCTTTGTTCTCATTTGGGCATCTCGATCAACTTCAAAAGTCATCCTTATCGCCCTGCCAGTCTATTACTTTCATAGGCGTAAACTTAAACACTGTTCGATGTCAGCTACCCTTACAGATCAAAGAGTTTCAGACATTCAGAGTCATGTCAGGATCATTCTAGCCAACAAGAAAGTACAGGCCAGAATGGTTCTAAAGGTATTAGGCCTCATGGCTGCGGCCATTACTCTTCTTCCCTGGCTCGCTTCTACATGCGCCTTCTTCAGTGGATGCTGTTCACACAGTGGTCGTTCAACAACTTCCAATGCATCACCAGATTCTGGTGACACAGACTTGCAAAGATCATCTTGCTTGGTGGATCATATCTCCTCAGGTTCACCAAGGCAGACACTTTGTACCCCATCCCCGATAGCCACTGTCACCACGGATGCCTCCCTGATCGGGTGGGGGTCATTATCAGGCAGGATGGTTCATGGACGTGGCAGCCGCTCGAGTACCATCTGCACATAAATGTCCTGGAGATGAGAGCAGTGCTTTAACGTTGCAAGCCCTCAACGACTTTCTTCCCGTAGGGACAATTGCAGTCCACACAGACAACATGTCTGTAGTTTGGTATATCAACAAACAGGGCGGAACCAAGTCCTACCCCTTGTGTCGAGAAGCGCTCAGACTATGGCAATGGGCGATCTCCTCTCATCGGTTTCTGGTAGCAACGCATATCCCTGGAAAAACCAACATTGTAGCGGACAGATTGAGCAGAGCTATTCTCATGCCTCACGAGTGGTCTCTCAAGCAATCTATAGCGGAAGAGATATTTCTGGAATGGGGTCGTCCATGTTGCGATCTTTTTGCTACTCCCCAAAACAGCATATGCCCAGACTTCTTCTGTCTCTTCCCTCTACCACGCCATCCCCCCAGAGACGCTCTGACCCAGGATTGGCCCCAGGGACTTCTTTATGCCTTCCTCCTTTCCTCTGATCCCTCAAGTTATCCAGAAAGCTACCGCTTTGAGAGCCAAATTGATTCTCATTGCCCCTTACTGGCCTCGACAAGTTTGGTTCCCGTTCCTCCATCGTCACCTTTTGGTGCAGCCGTGGCATCTGGACCCAGTGCCAGATCTTCTGATTCACCAATCCGGTCAGCTGCACCGGTCTATCCCTTCTCTCAACCTCACAGCATGGTTGCTCCACTTCCTTCCTTAGCCAGGCTTCCTTTGATCTCTAACCCAGTTAGAGACATCATAGTAGCTTCTTTAAAATCCTCTACCAGGAGGATTTATACAAGCAAATGGAAACGTTTCTCTTATTGGGCTAAGGCCAAGAATATTGATCCTTTCACTGCCCCTGTTCAGGCAGTCCTGGACTTCTTAGCAGAGATTTTTCATGCAGGCTCCTCTTCTTCCACAGTCAGAGTTCAATTGGCTGCTATCTCCAACTTTCATGTCGGGGTCGCAGATCATAATATTATGTCCCATAGGCTCTGCAGGGCCTTCTTGAAAGGAATTTTCCTACTAAAGCCTCCAATCAGGAATCCTCCTCCTCAGTGGGATCTAAATTTAGTGCTGACATCCTTGATTCTTCCCCCCCTTCGAGCCAGCTGTTTCTTGTTCCCTGAAATTTCTTTGTTGGAAAACTTTATTCCTAGTGGCTATTACATCGGTCAGGAGGGTGTCTGAACTTCATGCTCTATCGGTTCGACCCCCCCTATTTGGTTTTTCACAAAGACAGAGTATCTTTGAGAACTAATCCGACCTTTTTGCCTGAGGTCGCTTAAAGACCAATTTGAATCAATCCATTGATCTCCCTGTATTTTTCCCAAACTACTCAGACAGAGCCGAATAAAAACTACATTATCTTGATGTCCACCGTCAACTCAGATATTATTTGGACAGAACAAAAAAATTTAGAAAATCTGATCAACTTTTTGTTTCCTATGCGGATAATAAGAAAGGCCTTCCTGTTTCTAAAGTGACCTTGTCCAGATGGCTTTCTTCGGTCATCTCTGAAATTTATCTGCTCAGGGGAAAACAGCTGTGCTCAAAACCTAAAGCACATTCAACTAGGAGCTTAGCTACTTCTACAGCCTTTCAAGCTAGACTTCCTTTAGACACTATTTGTGCAGCGGCCACTTGGGCCACTCCTCACACTTTTGTTTCCCATTACAAATTGGATTTGGCCTCCAGGGACAGAGCCAGTTTTGGCTCTACAGTCCTCAAGAGTCTGTTCCATTGAGCCACCCAGGATAGAGGTGCTAGGGACGCGGTCCCATCAAGCAAGAATGAAGGCGAGATTGACAACTTAACATTAAGAAGTTATGTACCTACCATAACGTTCCATGTTAGTTGTCTTCTCTCGCCTTCTTTCTTGCGACCCTCCCTCCTTCCCCCAGGCCTGGACAGACCTTGTTATAAGAAATTATTATGCTGAAGACCTTCAGACCTGGTCCTTCTTCCATCCTGTAAGTTTTCTTTCTTCCTTTTGGAAGTGTTTTATGCTTGGTGCTTTTGCCCTTTGTCATCAAACGAGATCTGGGTACTTACCGCCTTGCATCATGGGATATGGGGCTGCCTCGAGCTGGTAAAAGTGACTCTCGAGCTTAGCAAGTGCCGAGTCGGAGCCGAGGGATCGGCTCCGAACCCATCAAGCAAGAAAGAAGGCGAGAGAAGACAACTAACATGGAACGTTATGGTAGGTACATAACTTCTTATTAGATAATTAGAGAGGTTGTAGCGACATACGTTTGGTAACTAAATGCCTACAGATCTACTGCCATCTTGGTAGAACCCATTCCTTTCCCAATATAACCATTTTTGTCTTGTTCCGAGTAGTGTTAGTTTTCATAGCACTCTTGGTAAATGCTATGTTTTCATCATTAGGCAAGAGTGATTTACTGTCAAACCATATTCATAAGTTTTGAAGTTGTTGTTCGGCAATTTCGCATTCGTTTCCTCCTTTGCTTTGCTTCTGATGATTGCCATCTGCTTATAGGGTTGATAGTTTCCTGCAAAACTCTTGTAAGTGACCCTTAAGGAAAACGGAAATAGAAGGATCCAAGTGCTGATCTTTATGAGCCCCCTTAATGTAGAAAAAGATGTAGGGCTGTTTGTGAATCTCCCTTCCATGTGGATGGAGCCTGAGTCAGAGAGAGACCCACCACTGAGGTATGAGTTGGTTAGTGTCAGTGGAGCAACAAGTAGCACGCATATTTGATGCTGGAAGACCAAAAAGCTGCGAGTTCTTTGGCCACTCTAGGTGATTGGATTGCTGACACAGCAGTGCAGCTTTGGTGGGAGTGCTACACTCCAGTGTATGTGTCATCCTTTGGATGAGATACTAAACTTGAGTCCCATCTGCTTGAGTAGGTGGTAGCTCAGGTGGGTGTAAAAGATCCCACAGCACCTATTAAAAACAGTAAAGGAAGTTCCTGTTGCCCTAGTAAAATTTATTGTAGTAGTAGAAGTACCACCTTGGGTCTTCCCCAGAAAAGTGGCCACTAGACTAATGGTACTAACCCGATTAACAAAGAATGAGTGAATAAAATAGTTTTGCAGCAGAGGAGGGTGGGTTAATGCAGTGGATAATCAATTTGCAGATAATAGTGTAGTTAAATGATGTTCTTCATCTCACATTGCTGCAGTCCTTACACTTGGGTAGTCCGCTGTCCTCGGTCGGCCCGAATATCAAAGTATTAGGCTGACGTCGGTCAAGGTGCTTAAGACTGACATCAGAACGTCAGGGTACAAATGCGCATGACCGACGTCATATCCTCAGTCTTTTTTGCCGCATGGTCCGATGCAGAAGCAGCGTTGCAAGTGCCGTTCGGCGTTCTGAAATTTTTCGAATTCGGAGTTTCAGACCGAGTCAAAGTTGGCTAAGTACCCGTTGGGAATATTTTAGTTTTTCTTGCCTCAGTGGTTTACCGGATGTCAGAAAAGTGAATAACTGTATTTCTTGTGGGAAGCAGATACGCATAGAGATTATCATAGTTTGTGTATTCCTTGTTTGGGGCCTGAGCACGACGTTGTTGGGTGTCGCTTTGTGCTAGGTTTAATAAGCGCACTATTAAGCGAAGGTTAGATTGTGCCAGGTTGGTCTTCGGAAGCGGTGCAATTACAATATGCCGCCAGATGCTCCGGCGCCCGCTTCAAGAAGCGCAAAGACAAAGCAGCTAAACCCAGACAAGAAGAGTCGTCCGCGGACGCCGGTTCTTTGAGGCTTCAGTGGAACCGTGGTTCGCCGAGGCTTCTCTGGAGTCCCAAGGGAGACTTTGATTTTGCAGGATGTGGCCTCTCAGGAGGCAGGCCAGGCTGAAGGGGCTTCTCAGGTTACTGTACTCCGCTCCCTTCCTAGGGTGGTTAGGCCCTCTCCTTCTGTTTCCAAGGCTTCTCCCAGAGTCAGGCCAGGTTTAGCTTCTGTTGGTGTCACTCCTAGTTCTTCAGGATCTGTGCCCAAGAAGCACATGCTCAAAATGGCAGAGGATTTAATTACTTTGATTAGAGGTTCTTTGCCCCCTCCTGATAAGAGGCCTAGGGTGGAACCAGAGTTGGGGAGTTTTGAGCAGGTTTCTGATGTTTCAGAGTCTTCGGCTGAAGACTTGCAGGAGTATTCTCCTTATTCTGATTCGGATGTGGATGATTCTACTCCTTCTGCTTCTCCTCCAGAGGATTTTTCTTTCAGAGACTCTTCATTCTATGAGGGAACATTTTAAATGGGAAGGTCAGGACTTCTCTGATTCCAGGAAAAGGCTTGGGGAGTTTTTGCTTTTACCCCAGCATAGGCCTTTGGCTATTCCTCCTGTTCTGGATGTTGTGGAAGATGTGTTTGCAGAGGCTTCACTTAATCCTGATTCTTTGCCTCCTGCTCCTGTTAAACCGGACAGGTATTATAGGGTGCCTGAAGCTCATAAATATCTGTATAAGAGTCCTAGGGCAGACCCAGAAACAGTTAGTCAGGGACCTAAGGGTGTCAAGGCCTCTGTGGTAAAAAATCCGGTTCCTCCAGATAAAGAGGCCAGAGCTTTGGATAGATGGGGAAAGAAAGTCTATACTTCTTCCACCTTAGCTATGAGGGCTTTGAATTGCCAGTTTCACATGTTGAAATATCAAAACTATCTTCTTTCTCAATTGAAGTCTAAGGTAGATGCTCTGGCGGAAGGTATTGAGTGTAAAGAATTACAAGATTTGGTACATGTTTCTGAACAAGTGGGTAAGCATTCTTTACAATGTGGATTTGATGCTGTACAGGCCTCGTCTAGGGTGGCTGCCACTGGGTCAGTCCTTCGTAGGCACGCCTGGCTGAGGGATCAGAACTTATCTGACCATGTTAAGACAAGGATTTTAGATGCTCCTTTACAGTCTGATGTATTGTTTGGTTCACCTGTGGAGGCAGTTTTAAAGAAAATGGAAGACAAGGCTAAGTCTATGCAGACTGTTAAAGATTTTTGCAAGTTCAGCCTCCAAATTTAGTAGGAATTGGCCTGCTAAGGGGTGGACGTCCTTCTTATGATTCACAGTCTAGGGGAAGATCTAGACGTGGTAGGGGTAGAGCTCAGGGCTCTTTCAGACCTAGAACAGGGAGTTCACCTGCGCAGTCTTCGGGTGAGGGCAGGGGCCAGTCCTTTCGTAAACAGGCCCAATGACCTACCTTTTCAGCTGCCAGAGCCTTCTTGTCTGGCAGCACCTTTGGGAGGAAGGTTGGCACTCTTCAAAGAAAATTGGAGTTTGATTACCCAGGACAAATGGGTATTGGATATTATACACCAAGGTTACAGGTTTTATTTCCATACCTTGCCTCCTTTCAAAGGCATGCCAGACATTCCTCCTCAGCAAAGAATAGAGGCTCACAAACAAATTTCTCTGCTGCTGCAAATAGGGGCCATACAGCCGGTCCCTCTGCCAGAAGTAGGCCTAGGATTTTATTCTCGCCTGTTCCTAGTACCAAAGAAGGGGAACACGTGGAGACCAATTTTGGATTTATCTATCCTCAACACTTATCTGGACATTCCCAAGTTCAAAATGTTGACGTTACAACAGCTTTTACCTCTGCTGGGCAAAGATCACTGGATGGTGACTCTGGATCTCAAGGAAGCTTACCTTCATGTTCCTATCAGGCTAAGTTGCAGGAAGTATCTGCGTTTCGAGCTGGGACTTCTCATTATCAGTTCTCTGCATTGCCCTTTGGCTTATCTACTGCCCAGAGTGTTCACAAAGGTTCTGGCTCCAGTGATAGCTTTCTTCAGGCTAAAAGGAATACAAATCTATCCTTATTTGGACGATTGCCTGATTCTGGCCAAAGGAAGGGACGAGCTTCTTCATCATTTGCAATACGTGATAGCAGTGCTAAGATGCCTGGGGTATTCTGTGAAAGAAATAAAGTCCAGTCTAGTACCCTCTCAAGACATGTGCTTTCTGGGTGTGAGACTGAATACAGCATCCCAGATGGCCTTTTTGACCCCGGACAAACAAAAGAATCTTGCTCTTTACTTCCATCAATTGTCTCATCAGTCCAGGCTGACTGCAAGGACAGTCCTTCAAGCCTTGGGGTTCATGACATCTTGTATTCTGGTGCTTCCCAATGCCAAACTGCATATGAGGAAGCTACAATGGTATCTCAAAAATGTATGGACACAGCACTGCCAGGATATGGACACTGTCATTCAGATAATACCTTGCATTCAAAAGGAATTTTTGTGGTGGGCTCAGGAATGTCACCTAAACAAGGGACTCTCTGTGACCCGGCCAGAGGCGAGTCAGATTCTAACGACAGATGCCTCAGACAAAGCTTGGGGAGCTCATCTAAATGGAAAGTGGATACAAGACACGTGGCCTGCCAGACTACAACATCTACATATCAACTTGAAGGAGATGTTAGCAGTCCAATTTGCATTAATAGCTTTCAAGGATTTACTTCTTCCAGGGCAGGTGTTGGTTCTAACAGACAACACAACTGTCATGTGGTACATCAACAAGCAAGGGGGAACACATTCTTATCCTCTATGCAGACAAGCAATGATTTTGTGGGAGACTGCTCTCAGTTTACAGCTCAATCTTCAGGCAAGGTTTCTGCCGGAGCACAGAACTCCTTAGCAGATGTGTTGAGCAGGCGAATTATGGATCCCCACGAGTGGAAATTGGATCCTCATGTATTTCAGAAATTGACAGTGTCATGGGGAACTCCAGACATAGATCTGTTCGCTTCTCCACTAAATTACCAGCTGCCAAAGTTTTGCACAAAAGGTTTCATCCCACAGCTTGGAAAGTGGATGCTCTTTCTTTCAATTGGAGCAATCTTCATGTGTATGCCTTTCCACCTCTGCCTCTCCTCCCAAAGGTACTACTAAAGGTCAGACAGGACAAGCCAAAGATGATTCTAATAGCTCCAGATTGGCCTCGACAGCACTGGTACCCATTACTGAGAAGTCTGGTTGGAGCCTCCATGGCCTTTGCCTTCGATTCCACACCTGCTGTCTCAAGAGCACAGTCATTTACTCAATGTCAAACTTCACTCTCTTCACCTAACAGCCTGGCATATTCTGTTTTAAACCCTGGAGGGTCTCAGCTTTCGCAGCAAGTTTTGAATGTTATTTTGGAGGCCAGAAGGCCTAGTACAAGGAAAGTATACGCAGATAAATGGAAGAGATTTTTATTTTGGAGTGCAGCAAAGGACTTTGATGTTGCTAAGCCTAATTTAAGTGTGGCTCTTCAATATCTTGCTGAGTTACTGGACAAAGGATTGTCCTTCTCTTCTATTAAGATTCATGCTGCAGCAATTTCTGCTCACTATGACTGTGATCCACCATTGTTTTCTCATCCTTTGTTTAAGCAATTCCTTAGAGGGGCAAAGAATATAAGACCCCCACGAAGAGCTCCTACTCCTGCTTGGGATCTCAATTTTGTGTTGGAGAAACTTACTCTACAACCTTTTGAGCCTGCAGCTACTGCTGAGTTGAAATATTTATCATGGAAGACTGCTTTTTTGTTGGCCATTACCTCTGCGAGAAGGGTTTCTGAATTACAGGCCCTTATGGCAGTTGAGCCTTTCTTAATTTTCCATAAGGATAGGGTATCTTTACGTACTAATCCTTCCTTTATGCCTAAGGTGGTTTCTAGTGTGGCCTTAAACCAAGCTATTCATTTGCCTACTTTTTATGCAAACCCCAAAATAAAGGGGAGAAGATTTTGCACACCTTGGATATACACAGGCAGTTGAGATATTATTTGAGCAGAACTAAAGGGTTCAGGCAGTCTCAGCAGTTGTTTGTTTCTTTTGCTTTGGGTTCTCAGGGCAAGCCTGTGTCAAAACAAACTATTTCTAAGTGGATTGGATTTTGTATTGCTTTCTGTTATTCCCATCATGGTAAGGAGATTCCAGCTGGGATTAGGCTTCATTCCACTAGAGCTACTGCCACTTCTACAGCTTCTTTAAGGGGGGGTGGCAACTAAAGATATTTTGGAGGCAGCTACTTGGAGTTCAGTGCATACTTTCTCTAAGCATTACCACCTTCCTCTTTACTCTAAATCTAGGGCTGGGTTTGCCACTGCTATTTTACAGGGCATTTTGGCAGCCCCTACTACTTTATAGTTTTGCCATCCTCCCTTACCTCTGCTTTGGGATTCTACCCAAGTGTAAGGACTGCAGCAATGTGAGATGAAGAACATAGTACAGTTTTGTACCTACCATAAATGTAGATGTTCGAAGATCCACATTGCTGCAGTCCAATTTACCCTCCCTCCTTCCCCTCTGGTGTTAGAGGCGGTTGTGTGGTTTGGGTTGTATATTTTGTACATATTGTATATACTGTTCATATGATTAGTGCAAGGGTGGTTGGTTGTTTTTTGCTGTCTTTTGGTTTTGACCTTTCTGTTTAGGGTCTTCTGACATCTGGGGCAAGAAAAGACTGAGGATATGACGTCGGTCATGCGCATTTGTACCCTGACATTCTGATGTCAGTCTTAAGCGCCTTGACCGACGTCAGCCTAATACTTTGATATTCGGGCCGACCGAGGACAGCGGACTACCCAAGTGTAAGGACTGCAGCAATGTGGATCTTCGAACATCTACATTTATGGTAGGTACAAAACTGTACTTTTTCAAATGTTCTACTGTAATAGCATGCTTTCTCATAAGACCATCATTTTGGTACTCCATCCATCCTTAGATGTTTTGCTTCTTGTTCCAATGTTTTGGATCATCAGAACTGAGATGAGTGATGGTTTTCAGGGATTTGTGAGTAATCTGAAATGGTAGAACTGTTTGTGTATTATATGACCTTTGTGCCCCCTCCATATGTGCTACACCCCTCACTCATGTCTTCTCCTTCGTAGAGTTTCTTATAGGTTAGTGTTCACTTCACCATTTGAAAAGTCAGCTTTTTTGGGCCATAGCTATTACCTCCTTCATAGTTTCATATGACATGCCTCTAACATTTTCACTGCATCTTTACTGCTTTCTCATGTATGCGGTCATTTTTATTCCTTTACACTTTTATGTATGTTGTCTTGTACAGAAAAATGCATTATTACAGCATTGTATATGCTGCCACTTCACAGCTACACACAGGCCACTCATACCATCATTGTGTCATCATGTGTACATAGCCCCCACTTGTGCTACAAGCGTTGTTGTACTCAGTGTTGTCATCCTCCTATTTCTGCTTGTTCCTTCACTGCTTCGCCCTTTTTTGCTGTTCTACTCTCAGATTTATAAGCACACTCCGTCTCTGTCACTTGCCCAAATATGTGCTTCCTCCCTTCATACCCAGCTGTCCTGCAGCCTTTGTTTTTCAGACAAGGCCTTGTAACCTCCACTAATGTAGCACTACTGCACCCAACAAGCATGTTTTTATGTTATGTAACTCTGTATTTTATATTTGTGTGCATGCTGGCGGGCATATAGTCCTAACATTTTTGTAGTCGCAACACAGTGAGACGCATTAAAGAGCGGCAGGTCAATAGAAATGTAAAGTAATGTATTGTATGTAGAATTACACTTTGTACTCAGCTGGTTTCATAGAGCTACATTAAAAAAGGCAGCTAGAGAATAGGGAACGTCCCCATCATATATCAGGATGAGCAGTGCACTTCTTATAAACGTATCGAATGCTCTTTTTTGTGATAAGGTTTGTATTCACTGATAACTTCTTTCTCTCTCTCTCTCTCTTTTTACTGATCTCTTGCTTCCTCGTCCCCCGTTAAAGAGCCAGCTTTTCTCTCTCTCTCTCTCTCTCTCTCTCTCTCTCTCTAGCGAGGAGAATTGTGGCTTTTATAATATAGCTAGTCGGGGAATTTTTAATGGCATAACTATAATACCCCCTTGTGCTCAGTGTACAGTGACATCTAAGGATACAGTGCATGTCTATATGCTTATTCCCAAATGTCATTTAGTGTTCTCTTTCCACACTTATGTTGAAGAAAGTTTAGGCTCCCTGTAATTTCCTTCCTCGTTCTGAAGTGATGTATGAGACCCTTCCCCCTTCTAGGGTTACCAGTGCCACATACATGAATGCTCCCTTGGCAGTAATAGGCTGGCAAAGCCAGTTTGTTCTGTTAAGCTGTGCATCTCCTTCATGCTGATCTAGGCTGTCGTATGATCACGTTTATGTTTAACAAAACATGGTCTCATGGTCCCCACAGCGTACTGTGCTCCACATGGACTTGTACCATCTGTTACTAAAACTCACATGACCGCCATAAGACATTAACACAGCAGATATGCTTAGCTGTGGTTTAGCTTGATAGTATGTATGTAGTAATCATATTTTGCATATGTATGTGTATGCATATACATACGTGTGCTCAAGCACACGCATACACAGCTTTTAGCATGCTTTTAGGCTGTAGGAGTAGCAGGCGTGATTTTGGAACAAATATTAGTAGATAAAACAATGTTGGCCTTCATTGGTTTTACCTCACTATAATTCTGCACTGACTTGTGGTTTTCATTTTCCTACATACCAGTTTTTTTAAGTATATGATTAAAAACATACCTGAGCTTGGCTATTGATCCTATTATGGGAATTAAGGTGCTGTGCTCTGAAACCAATCACTGTTGTTGGAAAAAAATAAAAAAAGTTTCTTGATGGTTTCCACAAGCTTATCTCTACAGGCTAGTTGCTTCCTGGAAACCTTTCTGTTTTATGTACTTGATATCCCTCAAGGTCTGACTTGCACATGTTTAAAGCCCTTATCCCTACTGTTTTTAAGTGAAGCTGATCCAGGCTTTTGTCATTCATTCACTGAAGTACTTTCTTGTACATCTCCAAAGCCCTTTTAATAACAAAACATTTCTGTTCAGGCTCATTTCTGTTATTAATTGGGATGAAACATTGGACTGTTTTGCTATTGATTCTTTGCTGTTTTGTTGTCTCTTGGCTTAGTTCTACAGCTTGCCGGCTTGTTAACAAGGCTGTGTGACCCGTGCCGACGTTACACGGGTCTTCTGTGTGCATAAAACTCTCCTCCCCAGTATTCTCTCTCTCTTTGGCCTCCAGGTACAGGTAATTGGATGGATTACTGGAACTGGTTTTCCATGAATTAGGGAAGATCAAATTGTTTCTGTCACATTCTCAGCATCAGCAGCTTAATTCTTCCCATATTCCTTTTAACAACAGTACAAGTAATGCCTTACTGTAAGTAGCTGTAAAAAAAAGTTGAGACATGGCCATGGGTCTGTCTTTTAGCATTATCATTCATATTTCTTATTCTGTTAAAGTAGCATATCTGCATTTTGTTAGTATTGCTAGAATGTATTCATACTTTTTATTGATACCAAGACACTGAGTCACGCGTCCATTTCTTCCTTTGTGGGATTACTCAGTTCCTTGCATGCTGTCTTCCCTGTCTGCACTCTAAATGAGCACCATCTGGACCAGAATGTTGCAGTTGTGGTCATGAACTAGATGTAGAACTTGATTCGTACATCCCCATTTCTATAACTAAAAACTACAAAAAAGACCAGGCAAGAGTCTATGTAATACTGTGCCTTTAAGGACATACCAGTGTTTTGGCTATGTAGTTTTTGAATGCCAGTAATTTTAAGTTTTTACTTTTAACCAAGTAGCTGAAACACTGCTGTATCCTTAAGGGGTTATTTGCATATGTTGTGTGGACCTCCACTGCAGGACGTTTAATATGACATGACAACGGCCGTAGCTTGTCTGGATTTTGCTGGTAGCTTTTAATAAATGGTTTACCTGTGTAACCTTTTCACCCTTTGGTTTAGGTGTTATTTGTGATACTTTGCAGTGACCCTAGTGTTAAAGGTTATTAGGCTTCCTGTTAAACTCTGTGGTTTCCAAAGTGTAGCAAAACAATCCACTTATGCTGTACTGATGTGCCCAAAAGAAGAGAAACACGGTGTATCTACAGCTAGTGGAGTTTGACTTTACTTGCATGAAAGTACCACATAGACAGAAAAAGTAAAATGTTATGGGTATTCAGAAGCAATGTAACTGAAACACTGGTATGCCCTCAGGGGGTCATGCCGTTGAGGCTCGAAGCCTCCAGACAGGCTTCTTGCCTCATGAATAGAGAGCAGCAACAGTCATCCCTCTGCACAAAGGTGTACCATCTACAGACGGCTGTTGGTTGGTGTGGTGTGCTGATACTGAATATCTACGGGAGTTTGAGCAATATTTGGATGATAAATGGGGTATTGAATTTTCCTTTTCTTATAGTTATAAGGAAATTAGTTAGTTATCTAGATTTCAAGGTTGTGAGAGAACCTGATCACACCTTGTGTGCACCTTGGTGTATAGAAAGTGCCCTCAATATAACAATTTATTGTACGCTTGTAGTCTGCACCCCACACATACAATCAGAAATATTCCTAAGTCCCAATTCTTAAGAGTTAGAAGGACTTGTTCAAAAGAAGATTTCATCAGCTCTAGGGATGATCTCACGGGTAGATTTCTCCATAGAGGTTATAGGATGGTGGACATTGTCACAGCCAGAGAGTGGGCTTCTAAACAGCCTAGGCCTGAGTTGTCAATTTATAAGGAGAAGAATAAACATAAGGAATCGATACTTTGAGAGTAACAACTTATGGTCGAAATGTCAATTTATTAAGGAATGTGGTTAGTAAACATTGGAATATTTTGATAGCCATTGAGGAATTGGGTCAGATTTTGCCAGAACATTGTCAGTTTTCCTTTCATAGAGGCAAGACACTGGGATCCCATTTTTCGTATTACAAACTTCATAGCATAAACAAGAATTATGCCGATCAATTGACTATCACAGGGGAGAAACTAGTTGGGTCTTTTCCATGTGGGCATGGCTCATTATGTCAACACATTTACAAGTCTAAACAATTTTCTAGTCAGAATACTGGTCAAGTATATGATATTCATTTATAAGCTAATTGTGGATCAGACTGGGTCATTTAATTGGCCAGTTGTACCTGTCCTTCTTTTTATGTAGGACAGACGTCTAGACCCCTTCGTTTGAGAATATCTGAACATATGAGTGACATTTGCAACAGACACATCACCAGTGCCTTGTATAGGCACTGTCAATCACATTCCACTACCAGATTCAGGTTTACTGTCATAGACAAAATACAGGGAGATAGGAAATGTAAGAGGGGTTGGCATTCCTTACTTCATTATAAGGAGACTAGATGGATTGTCTAGTTAGCTGCACTTTTTACACCAGGGCTCAATGATAAATTATAATATAGCTTTAAATCAAATGAGATGTGATGTCACAGGAAGTGAGGTGGTTTGAATATTTGAACAGTGTATCTTGTTGTTTGTAGCATCACTGATGCATCACTGATGAAGGCTTTATGCCGAAATCGGTTTGATATATCTGTTCAACAATAAAGATTTTATGAATGTGTCTGGTCTGGTGCTGGCTCTGCTTGTTGTTTGGACCATCTACAGACCCATAAGTTTTACTAGTCTTGTATGCAAAGCCGTGGAAAGAATGCTAATGCAAATGATCAATAAAGGTATAGTAAACCTACAGACACCCAGCCTAGTTTAATTTTATTGGGGCAGGTTATACCTACTCAACCTGGTGGATGACTTTGAGAATCTCACCAAAGCAATGGATATGGGCAAAATGGTTCACACAGCCTACTTTGACCTGGTAAAGGCATTTGACACAATACCCCACTCAGCCAGTGTTGATAAACTCAAGAGGTTAGGTACAAACCCGTATGTACCCGTTGGATGGCCAACTGGCTCACAAACAGGACCCAGAAAGTTAAAATTGGGTATTCCACCTCTACAGAGAGGCCAGTCACAAGTGGAGTTAATCAGGGATCAGTCTTGGTATTTACTTCTCTGAAGTCAAGGCCAATGTCAGTGGTCTCTGGCTGACTAAATTTGTAGATAATTGCACAGTAGGAGCTGTCATTGAATCCCACACTGACACAAATGTTTTTCACGAAAGGCTGACAGACAAATAACTGGTGTCAGAGCCGTAGACTAAAACTAAATGCCAAGAAATGCATAACCGTATCCTTTGGTAAGTCATCCACCCTCGGTAACTATCATATTGGAAAACACACCCTTTAGAGTTGACCCCAGTAGTCAGAGACTTAGGGGGACACATAGACAGTAATCTAGCTTTTGACTATCACGTGTCTACAATAGTAAGGAGTTCATTCTATGTTCCACAATTTATAAACAAAGGTATGGCATCTAGGTCCAAGGAAGTCATTGTCCCTCTGTATTTGGCATTCATCAGACCTACATCGAGTCTAATTGCCCCCTTTGGTATGTACCTATCCAGGCATATCCAACAAATGGAATGTCCTGAGAGGTACCTCACTAAAAGAATACAGGGCATAAGTAAAATGTCCTGTGCAGACCACCTCAAGGCCCTATCCCTGTATTCTGTCTTGAACAGACTGTTGAGGGAGAGCTATGCCTGGCATACATGGCATTGTCAGACACCACTCTGATTAACCTCCTACATATTAGCAAAATAAGTAGCACCAGAATTACCTGTCCTAAAGACTTGTACCTTGTCTGTGATGTAAATAGGATCTTCTGGAGAGGAGAAACAGATATGTATCCAAGAGGTTGCCCCATCTCTGGAACAAGCCCACTGTCCATGTGAAGCAGAGTTCCTCCGTATCCCAATTCAGGTGTAACTTGGAAAATTGGAAGGGGAACAGGAAATTCATCCCTGACCTTGCACCTGTAAATGGTTTGTCTCCCAAGCCCCTGCTTACACTTATCAAAGCTACCAGAATCTTTCAGAGATGTGGGATGCATTGCTGGGCTTAAAAAAAAAGCCCTTGTGGTCGTTGGGTTCATAAGTGTTTCCCAGGCTATTTGCTTATATTCTATGGGCTGTTATGATAGCTGGTTTAAGGTCCGACACTGTTATACATCGACTGCACTGACTTGAATTTGTACATTTTGTACTTCACTGTTTTTTTAAAACAAGGGTAGGATGTTCATCGTGCATACAGCTGCAGTAATCACATATGGGTTCTCTGCCGTCAGGCGGTCAATCGGTCGGCTGAATTCCAAAGTCTAGGTCCGGCGTCGGTTGTCGTCGCTTTCTTTCCTGACGTCAGTGCGACAGGGTATATAAGACACAGCCGACGCCATATTCTCCAGTCTTTTTTGCCGTGCGGTGCCCGAAGCAGAAGCAGTTCGCAAGTGCCGGTCGGCCAGCTCCTGAATTTATGAAAAATTGGAAACCGAAGTCTTCTATAAAGCCAAGTACCCCGTTGGGGAAACTTTTCTTGCCTCAGACCGATGTCAGACAAAGTTAACAATTGTATTTCTTGTGGGAAGCAAATACCTCATAAGGATTTCCATTCCCTCTGCATACCTTGTTTAGGCCCAGACCACGACGTCTCGGGCTGTCGCTTTTGCGTGACTTTCAATAAACACACTATTAAGCGTCGGGCGGAGTTCGCCCAACATTATTTTGGTAAAGCCTTTGATTATAAAATGTCGTCGGAGACTCCGACTACCGTTTTGTCCAAAAAATGCAAGGACAAGGACCGACACGCGAGGCCCGCGGTCTCCACCGACACCACGCCAAAACCGGCTGCACGTGGTCCGGTTCTCAGTGAGACGCCTTTGCAGTCCCTGACTACCGACGACACTTCCTTGGCGGTGTCTTCTGTACCCAAGACCGCAGGTACCTCAGCCCTTACTCAGACTACAAACACCGAAGCCACTGTGAGTGTTGAACCTCCTAATATGGACAGGTCCACTTCCACCCAAGGTGTCTTTAGGCCCTCATCTTCCTTTTCCATTAAGGCCTTTACTAAGTCCAAATCAGCCATGCATCCCAAGAGGCCTGTTGCTCAGGGCCCATCCCCAGGCCCCATGCCTAAAAAGCAGATGCTTAAAATGGCTGAGGATTGAATTACTCTTATCAGGGGTTCCCAACCCCCTCTAGACAAGAGACCCAGAGTGGAGGAAGATTCTCCCTCTTCTGAACATGGCTCCATTTTCTCAGAACACTCTGATGTAGAGGAACACTCGTACTCTCCTTATGAAGATTCCGATGCAGAACAGTCCATTCCTTCTGTATCTCCCCCAGAGGATTTTTCTTTTGGGGAAACCTTGCACACCTTGAGGGAACACTTCCATTGGGAAGGCCAAGACTTTTCTGATTCCAAGAAAAGGTTTAGGGAATTTCTTTTGTTACCTCAACACAGACCTCTGGCTATACCTCCTGTCTTGGACATACTTGATGATGTTTACTCGGAGGCTTGTCTTAATCTGGATTCCCTGCCTCCTGCCCCAGTCAAACCTGATAGGTACTGCAGAGTTCCCAACTCTCACCAATTTCTTTTCAAAAGCCATAATGCTGACCCTGAAACCATTTCTCAAGGCCCCAAGGGAATGAAGGCCTCTACAGCCAAGAATCCACTACCTTCCGAAAGAGAATCTAGATCCTTAGAAAGGTGGGGAAAAAAGGTATACACCTCGGCCACCCTAGCCATGAGGGCCTCAAATTGTCAGAACAACTTTTTGTGTCCTATGCTATAGGAGCTCAAGGGAAGCCTGTTACCAAACAGACAATTTCAAAATGGATAGGCCACTGCATACGATTTTGTTACTCCTATCTTGGGAAATCTGCCCCTACAGGCATCAGATCCCACTCCACCAGGGCCACACCTACCTCTACAGCCTTCCTCAGAGGAGTTCCTACCAAAGATATTTTGGAGGCAGCCACTTGGAGTTCTGTGCATACCTTCACAAAACACTACCACCTGCCTTTGTATTCCAAAACTAGAGCTGGCTTTGCCACTGCTGTGTTGCAGGCATTCTGGCTCATCCCAGTTCCACCTAGTGCCTACCACCTTGTGCGTAGCTTTGGGATTCTACCCATATGTGATTACTGCAGCTGTATGCACGATGAACATAGTACAGTTTTGTACCTACCATAAATGTAGATGTTCGAGTGCTAATACAGCTGCAGTACAGGTTACCCTCCCTCCTTCCCCTCTTGGTAAAGGATTAGGGGCTAACACCTCCTCATACAACCTAATTTGGGTTATCCTCTTATGGTGTATTTGCTTGCAACTACTGTTTTTTGATTACATTGCATTGCTTGAATATATTTATATATATATATATATATATAATTTATGTATTGCCTTCCTTCTGGGGGCACCTGACATCTGGGGCAAGAAAGACTGAAGAATATGGCGTCGGCTGTGTCTTATATACCCTGTCGCACTGACATCAGGAAAGAAAGCGACGACAACCGACGCCGGACCTAGACTTTGGAATTCGGCCGAACGAGGGACCGCCTGACGGCAGAGAACCCATATGTGATTACTGCAGCTGTATTAGCACTCGAACATCTACATTTATGGTAGGTACAAAACTGTACTTTTCCACTCCTCGCAACCCTGAAATGTGTAAAGTAGATGTTAAAAGAATAAATGCATTGAATCTGTTTACTCTTGGATATCATGTAAGGTTCATCATATATTAGTTGTGCGTTAGGGCTCCATTTTGAAAATTGCATCTATGCTATAATAGCGTGACTGTATTATGACCCTTTATTTAATTTATTAATTTATGCACAATTTCTTAATCAGGTGAGTGTGTTGGTCTACTGACCCTTTTCAGTCATGACCCAGATTTAATAAGATTAACATAAATTGATTTTTGAGCACATCATACAAATCATACAATGATACCAGCTGAGCTGATAGACGTAATACAGAGTTGGGATGTAATTACACAACAATAATAGAAACAATAGTAACAATAACAGAAAAAATAGTAACAATAACAGAAAAAATAGTAACAATAACAGAAAAAATAGTAACAATAATAGAAAAAATAGTAACAATAACAGAATAAATAGTAACAATAATAGAAAAAATAGTAACAATAATAGAAAAAATAGTAACAATAACAGAAAAAATAGTAACAGTTGTATGGTGGTAGTTGAAGATTTTCTGTATGATATTCCATTGTGACAAATGATTTTCTGGTAACTGCCTTACGCCGGTTAACGTGCATTACAAAAACAATATCGTTCGGCTTCAGTTTGTAAGTGTTCAGGTAATGAAACTTTGAAAAGTTGTAAGTTTGACACCCCCCACCCACCCACCCACCCACCTTTAGGAAGGTTATTCCGAATAGCAGGGCCTATCTTGGAAAAAGCTTTTTCACCAACAGTATTTTTAGCACCTTTTATTAAATTATTATTTAAGACATAAGCACAAATGCATTAATGTCAAATAAAACCATATTAAAATATATTTGTGTATTATGCATTACATGTTTTATTTATTTTTAACAGTTATTCACGCCAATATTGCATACCTTGCTCAGTTCCTGACTTCATTTAAACCTCATTCCTCCTGAACATTATTCTGCATGTCTTTTCCCCTCAAATTCCATTTATTTATATGTAATTTGCTTCACCAGTGCTATTCTTGAACTTTGTGGGAGGGTAAGTATGTAATATTGTGCGTTATTTAGTGGGTAATTTACTTCCTTGGTCAGTAGTAACCTTTCTTATGGTTGGGCAGTAACCAGTTTGGAGTATATTATAAATCAAAGTATCATGGAGAGAAATAGCTCTGTCTGTTACAGGGAGCCAGTTTATTTTACTTGGCTAATAGTTAAAACTGGAATAACCCCCCCCCTCGGAATCTGAATTTTAAAGGACAACTTCAGCTAATAACTATTTTTGCTTCTTTTAATCCAGCCTCCAGACTGCCGCGTGTGTGTTTGTGTACATGCATGTATGTAAATGATATAAACTTCTACTTACTGAAATCCCACTTTGTCGAATTTCGTACTGATGAGGTTGCTGAAGATGTAGTTTCACGAACACCCAGATCACTGTAAAACAACTCCAGGAAAATAAACCCTTGTCCAGCAACACTTCAACAACAAACAGAAGCAAATGAAACCCACCCAAGTAGTGGACTTCGCCCATCACATCCCCCTCATGTGGTGAGATGTGCCCCCCTCACCCTCCCTAACTAAGTATACCAACTGCGAGATTCCACTATGGTGGAGAAAGGAGCAAAGTTCCCCATGCTGGCCAAGTGGATCATTTCCCAGAGTTGTTTTACTGTGATCCAGGTGTTCATGAAACTACATCTTTGGCAGTTTTATGTTGTCGTTATGAAGTTCAGTGAAGGGAGATTTTAGTAAGTAGAAGTAGATCCATTTATAAAAGTAAATATATATGTATGCGGACACACACGCACGCACACACATGCACGCACACATACACGCACGCATACATGCACACACATACACATACACACGCACACACTCACACACATATACTCAGACACACATACACACGCACACATACACACGTGCACACACAGACGCGCGCACACACACGCACATGCTCACACATACGCATACACACATACTCACACACACACACATACACACACACACATACACACACACACACACACACACACACACACACACACACGCACATGCTCACACATACACACACACGCACACATACACACGCACACACACTCACACACTCACACACTCACACTCTCACACTCTCACACTCTCAGTCACACTCAGTCACACTCAGTCACACTCACGCGCACAGTCACGCGCACACTCACACTCACACACACAAATCATTATTAAATATTTTTTCCTGTACTTCGTAGTCTGCCCACACCATTTTGGCTGTCTCTAAAATCTTGCATGATTTCCCTGTAGTGTAGGCCTGCACAAATATGAAAACAGTCAGGGCCATATTTGTTTTGATAAAAACTGCTGAAATCCACAAGGTTAGATTTCCAAGTAAGAAAAAAAATAACATTTCTAATTTTTAATTTCATTTGTAAGTAATAGAAGCATGAAACAAAACATGATGTGCATTTGTCTGTGTGTTTGTCTGTATGTCTGTGTGTGGTTAATTCTCAGTCTTTATTTTCACATACTTAGCAACCCTTCCTTCTCAGAAGTTGCTTATATTTGTTCTATGTTCATTTCTTGATTCAGAATTGTTAGGATACACTGTCGATATAGGTAAACAGTTAACTTTTATTAGTAACAGCATAGAGATCATCCCTAGCAGTATTAACACTTCAGCATCTCTAACCCAGCCGAAACTAGATTTAGAAATGGCAAGGTATTATGGGCTAGGTTAGTTCTTAAAAGGACTTCAGTAAGATTATCCTTAAAAGGCAATGGGTATTTCTCCATGGACACAATATTTAAAATTGTTTTAGCTGCTTTCTACCATTTATCACATCCCCCATAAGAAAATTTCATTTTATGTAGAGTTGTGAATTTGATGATGCACAACATAGATGTTTATTAGGTGTGAGGCACTGACCGCGCCTGTAAAAGTATATAGATGTTACATTTAAATAATATAGGTATTTACAAAACAGCTGAAATGCATTATTAGCACTGGCGTTTGTCAAAATCTACTGCCAATCATTAGCGGACCGGAGTTCCGCTGTGGCGACCCCTAACGGGGAAAAGCAGAAAGACAAGACTTAACTGTTCTTTTAAATACATCACAATACTGAAAACAGTCAGGAGTATATTTTTCCACATGTGGTTATTCAGAGACTATTTGAACTGAAGCTAGAAGTGGACTGAGAACTTGTAAAAGGAAAACTTTTTCTGAGCGTCTTTATTAAGTCGTCACATTTTAATTAGTGATATGGGCGTACATACGTTAATAGAAAAGAAAAGCAAACCTTAAACCTTGCTAGCATTTTCCATTGTTCTCTTCATGCAATATACGTTTCCTTTTTAGCAATTTCATTCACTTCAATTTTGCATAAATTGCTCCTAAACATTCTGTTTGCATTGTTCCCACATATTCTATTTATTTGTATGTAATGTGCTTCTTTCTTTTTCTGAAGATCTTGCCTGCAGTTCAGTAATGCAAATGTAGTTTATTTAGACTTATTTCCATTTTTTAGTAATTGAAATACAACCTCTCAAAAAAAAGGATGACACCAGAAAGCCACAAATATAATCCACCGTGTATGTGTCACTGTAAACGGACGTTTAATGATTCATAAAAGTTAAACATAAAAAGCACATGAGACTTGGCAATTTCGCTCTGCCCAACCTAGAGCCTCATCAGAGTAATAAAAAAATGTAATTATCCTACCAGTTGACATCATGTGCTTCATTATTAACTAATTGAGTAACAATTCGGTGAAGACCATACATATAAATTACTTTAACCTAAGTAATACTAAAACTTGACAGTATAATTAAGTACTTAGATTCATTCAGTGTTAAACACACAATCAGCCCTTCTAAATCTGTGCTGCTTTTTTTCAACACACTTTTACTAGAACAGTAATCGTTCATGTCCGGAAATTCCATGGCATTAAACCTAAGTTGCCATAGTGTTTCTTTCTCCTCAAGTAAGGTTTTAAAATCTCCCCCTCTTTCATCAGGAATTATTTTGGCAATTCAAAGAATAGGAACTTCTTGAAACTACTACAAGTCAAACTGTGACAATATAGTGCATTGCTAGTTTTGTTGGTTTTTATATCCCTGTTGTGTTCTGCAGTTCTTTCTTTTAATTTCTGCACAGTTTTACCTACATAGAAAGCAGGACATACTGTGCATTATGCAACATATACCACTATTTTTGAATTGCAGTTACACCGACCCAGGCACTGAATAGTTCTGTAATGCCCCTGTATAGTCACATATGAACCATCGTTTATATATCTACAATACCTACAACACACCACACCTTTGCCATTATTGAATTGTAATTTGTCAAATTTTTGTTGCTTTTTTGTTCAACTAGTCCTTTGAGGTTGTTACCTCGGCTATAAACTATACATGGCTCCATCCCTAATAGGTTCTTCATCTTACTCAGTAAAGTTAAATCCCAACATTTAAGTCCCGATGTTCTTCGTCTTCCCTTGCTGCAGTCCTGACTATTGGGTATAGTCCGCGTCCCAGTCGGCCCGAATATCAGAGTATAAGGCTGACGTCGGTCATGGCGCCTTAGACTGACGTCAGTACGTCAGGGTACTAATGCGCATGACCGACGTCATTTCCTCAGTCTTTTTTGCCGCATGGTCCGATGCAGAAGCAATTTTGCGAGTGCAGGTTGGCGTTCTGAGATTTTCGACCGGAGTTTCAGACCGAAACAGAGTTGGCTAAGTAACCCGTTGAGCATTTTGGTTTTTCTTGCCTCAGTATTTAACGGATGTCAGAAAAAGTGAATAACTGTATTTCTTGTGGGAAGCAGATACCGCATAGGGATTATCATACTTTGTGTATACCTTGTTTAGGGCCTGAGCACGACGTTGTTGGTTGCGCTCTTGTGCTAGATTTAACAAGCACTATTAAGAGGAGGCTTGATTGTGCTAGGTTAGTGTTTGGGAAGCGTTGCAATTATAATATGCCGTCGGATGCTCCGGCCGCTTCATCAAGAAGCGCAAGGACAAAACAGTGAAGCCTAGGGGTGAGGAACCGGCAGTCCCGGACGTCGGTTCTTTAGAAGGCTCAGGGGAGCCAGAGGTTTTGCCAGGAGTCTCTATGGAGTCTCAGGCAGATACTTTACTGTTACAGGATGTGCCCTCTCAGGAGGTAGGCCAGGCTGAGGGGCTTCTCAGGTAACTGTTCTTCCCTCTCTTCCCAAGGTAGTTAGGGCCTCTCCTTCTGTTGCCAAAGCTTCTTTTAGAGGTAGGCCAAGTTCAGCTTCTGTGGGGGCTTCTCCTAGCATTTCGGGCTCTGTGCCTAAGAAACATATGCTTAAAATGGCAGAAGATTTGATTACTCTGATTAGAGGTTCTATGCCCCGCCTGATAAGAGGCCTAGGGTGGAACAGGAGTTTGATAGTTTTGAACAGTGTTCACAGGCTTCAGAGTCTTCTGTGGAAGACTTGCAAGAGTTTCCTACTTATTCTGATTCTGATGTGGATGATTCCACTCCTACAGCTTCTCCTCCTGAGGATTTTTCATTTTCAGAGACTCTTCACTCCATGAGGGAGCACTTTAAATGGGAAGGCCAGGATTACTCTGATTCCAGGAAAACGCTTAGGGAATTCTTGTTTTTACCCCAGCATAGGCCCTTCGCTATTCCTCCTGTGTTGAATGTGGTGGAGGATGTTTTTGCAGAGGCTTCCCTGAACCCTGACTCCTTGCCTCCTGCTCCTGTTAAGCCTGATAGGTATTATAGGGTGCCCGAAGCTCATAAGTATTTGTTTAAGAGTCCTAGAGCGGACCCAGAAACTGTTTCTCAGGGGCCTAAAGGTGTTAAAGCTTCTGTGGTTAAAAATCCTGTACCCTCTGATAAAGAGGCAAGGGCTTTGGATAGGTGGGGTAAGAAAGTATATACTTCTTCCACTCTAGCCATGAGGCGTTGAATTGTCAGTTTCATATGCTGAAATATCAGAATTATCTCCTTTCACAATTGAAATCTAAGGTGGATGCTTTGGCGGAGGGTATTGAGTGTAAAGAATTGCTGGATTTGGTTCATGTGTCTGAACAAGTGGGTAAGCATTCTTTGCAGTGTGGTTTTGATGCTGTTCAGGCCTCCTCGAGGGTGGCTGCTACTAGTTCTGTTCTTCGTAGACATGCCTGGTTGAAGGATCAGAATTTAGCTGAGCATGTTAAGACCAGGATTTTGGATGCTCCTTTACAGTCTGATGTGTTGTTTGGACCGCCTGTGGAAGCAGTTTTAAAGAAAATGGAGGACAAAGCTAAGTCTATGCAGACTGTTAAAGATTTTTTGCAGGTGCAGCCTCCGAAGTTTAGTAGAAATTGGCCTGCTAAGGGGTGGACATATCCTGCTTATGGTTCCCAGTCTAGGGGTAGGTCTAGACGTGGTAGGGGCAGGCCTCAAGGTTCGTTTAGGCCTAGATCAGACAGTTCACCTGCTCAGACTTCTGGTGAGGGCAGGGGTCAGTCCTTTCGTAAGCAGAACCAATGACCTGCCTTTTCAGCTGCCAGTGGATTCTCGTCTGGCAGCTCCTTTGGGAGGAAGATTGTCTCTTTTCAAAGAAAATTGGGATTTAATCACTCAAGACAGATGGGTGCTGGATATCATTCATCACGGTTACAGATTTTATTTCCACACAATGCCTCCTTTCAAAGGAATGCCAGATGTTCCTCCTCCACAAAGAAAAGAGGCTCACAAGCAAGTTTCTCAGTTACTCCAGATAGGGGCCATTCAGCCAGTCCCTGTATCAGAAAGGGGCTTCGGATTTTATTCTCGCCTGTTCCTAGTACCAAAGAAGGGGAACACGTGGAGACCAATTTTGGATTTATCTATCCTCAACACTTATCTGGACATTCCCAAGTTCAAGATGTTGACATTACAGCAACTGTTACCTCTGCTGGGCAAGGATCACTGGATGGTAACTTTGGATCTCAAGGAAGCTTACCTTCATGTGCCTATAAGGCTCAGTTGCAGAAAGTATCTGCGGTTTCGAACTGGAGATTTTCATTATCAGTTCTCTGCATTGCCCTTTGGCTTATCTACTGCCCAGAGTATTCACAAAGGTTCTGGCTCCAGTGATAGCTTACTTCAGGCTTCAAGGCATTCAAATCTACCCTTACTTGGGCGACTGCCTGATTCTGGCTGAAGAAAAGGAAGACCTTCTACAGCATCTGGAATATGTCATAGCAGTGCTAAGATGCCTAGGGTATTCTGTGAACGAAATAAAGTCCAGTCTAGTACCCTCTCAAGACATGTGCTTTCTGGGTGTGAGACTGAATACAGCAGCCCAGATGGCCTTTTTAACCCCGGACAAACAAAAGAGTCTGTCACTTTACTTCCATCAACTATCTCATCAGTCCGTGCTGACTGCAAGGACAGTCCTTCAAGCATTAGGGTTCATGGCATCTTGTATTCTGGTGCTTCCCAATGCCAAACTGCATATGAGGAAGCTGCAGTGGTATCTCAAAAATGTATGGACACAGCACTGCCAAGATTTCGACACTGTCATTCACATAATACCTTGCCTTCAAAAGGAATTCTTGTGGTGGGCTCAGGAATGTCACCTAAACAAGGGACTCTCTGTGACCCGGCCAGGGGCGAGTCAGATTTTAACGACAGATGCCTCGGACACTGCTTGGGGAGCTCATCTAAATGGAAAGTGGATACAAGACAAGTGGCCTGCCAGACTACAGCATCTACATATCAACATGAAGGAGATGTTAGCAGTCCAGTTTGCATTGATGGCGTTCAAGGAGTTCCTTCTTCCAGGGCAGGTGTTGATTCTAACAGACAACACAACTGTCATGTGGTACATCAACAAGCAAGGGGGAACACATTCTTATCCTCTATGCAGGCAAGCAATGATTTTATGGGAGACTGCGTTAAGCCTGCAACTGACTCTTCAGGCAAGGTTTCTGCCAGGAGCACAGAACTCCCTAGCAGATGTTTTAAGCAGACAAATCATGGATCCCCACGAGTGGAAACTGGATCTTCATGTATTTCAGAAATTGACAGTGTCATGGGGAACTCCAGACATAGATCTGTTCACTTCTCCACTAAACCACCAGCTGCCAAAGTATTGCACAAAGGGGTTTCATCACACGGCTTGGAAAGTGGATGCTCTGTCTTTCAGTTGGAAAAACCTTCATGTCTATGCCTTTCCACCTCTGCCTCTTCTTCCAAAGGTATTATTAAAGGTCAGACAAGACAGGCCAAGGATGATTTTGATAGCTCCAGATTGGCCTCGGCAACACTGGTACCCACTTCTAAGGAGTCTTGTAAAGAAGCCTCCATGGCCTTTACCTCTGATTCCTCATCTGTTATCTCAGAAGGACGGTCATCTGCTCAATGTCAAGCTTCAATCTCTTCATCTCACAGCTTGGCATATTCTGTGTTGAAGCACAGCAGGTCTCAGCTTCCTCAACAAGTTTTAAATGTGATTATGGAAGCTAGAAGGCCTAGTACTAGGAGAGTGTACGCAGAAAAATGGAAGAGATTTTTATTTTGGAGTACAGCAAAGAATTTGGAGATTTCAGAGCCTAATTTGAGTGTGGCTCTTCAATATCTTACTGAATTATTGGACAAAGGTTTGTCCTTCTCTTCCATAAAGATTCATGCTGCAGCAATTTCAGCTCACTATGATTGTGACCCACCTTTGTTTTCGCATCCTTTGTTCAAGCAGTTTCTTAGAGGGGCAAAGAATATAAGACCCCACGTAGAGCTCCTACTCCTGCTTGGGATCTCAATTTTGTGTTGGAAAAACTTACTCTACAACCTTTTGAGCCTGCAGCTACTGCTGAATTGAAATATTTGTCATGGAAGACTGCTTTTCTGTTGGCTATTACTTCTGCAAGAAGGGTGTCTGAGTTGCAGGCCCTTATGGCAGTAGAGCCCTTTTGGTTTTCCATAAGGACAGGGTTTCATTACGTACTAATCCTTCCTTTATGCCTAAGGTGGTTTCTAGTGTGGCTTTAAACCAAACTATTCATTTGCCTCGTTTTTGCAGATCCTCAAAATAAAGGGGAAAAGATTTTGCACACTTTAGATGTACACAGGCAATTGCGTTATTATTTGAGCAGGACTAAAGATTTTAGGCAGTCTCAGCAGTTACTTGTTTCTTTTGCTTTGAGTTCACAGGGCAAGCCTGTGTCAAAACAAACTATTTCTAGGTGGATTGGCTTTTGCATTGCATTTTGTTATTCCCATCATGGCAAAGAGGTTCCAGCTGGGATTAGGCCTCATTCCACTAGGGCTACTGCCACTTCAACAGCATTTCTAAGGGGTGGCAACTAAGGATATTCTGGAAGCAGCTACTTGGAGTTCAGTGCATACTTTCTCTAGGCATTATCACCTGCCTATATACTCTAAGACTAGGGCTGGTTTTGCCACAGCTGTTTTACAAGGCATGTTGTCAGCTCCTGCTACTTTATAATTTGCCAGCCTCCCTTACCTCTGCTTTGGGATTCTACCCAATAGTCAGGACTGCAGCGAGGGAAGGCGAAGAACATAGTACAGTTTTGTACCTACCATAAATGTAGTTGTTCGAGGATTCCCTTGCTGCAGTCAAATTTACCCTCCCTCCTTCCCTTCTGTTTCAGGGTGGTTGTGTAGGTGAGTTTACATGCTTATATTTTTTGTATATATTGCTGTATATATTGTACATGTTTTTTGGTGCAGGTTGTTTTTGGGACTTGTCTTTTTGGGTCTTCTGACATCTGGGGCAAGAAAAGACTGAGGAAATGACGTCGGTCATGCGCATTAGTACCCTGACGTACTGACGTCAGTCTAAGGCGCCATGACCGACGTCAGCCTTATACTCTGATATTCGGGCCGACTGGGACGCGGACTATACCCAATAGTCAGGACTGCAGCAAGGGAATCCTCGAACATCTACATTTATGGTAGGTACAAAACTGTACTTTTTGATTGAGAGTGCATCTTGATTAAATGGTAAAACCATAGAACTGCTTTGTATCCTTGATGGACTAGAACTAAAGGTTTTGCCCTCTTCTGTTAACAATATAGGTTCATAGGTTCATAGATTAGTACTAAAGGTAACTGCCTTTGTGAGCCATTTTAAGCCTAGCCAATTATCCATTGTGAGACTCAAACCCTGCACCTTGTGTTTGTAAGGCAAACACCTTAACCATTAGGCCACCCTCCCAACCGCTATATATATCTACTCCTTTTTTTTTTCATTACCATAGAATTGCTTTGTACCCTTGATGGACTAGAACTAAAGGTTGTGCCCTCTTCTGTTAACAATGTAGGTATACATCTACTCCTTCGTTTTATCATTACTTCTTTTGTAACTTTGTTAAAAGTTGAACAATGGTTTTGTAAGAAATGGGAACAACTCTAATAATTTTTAGAACCCCCTCCCCCACTAAGACTATACCTGGGTAATACAGATTTAGAAGGACTGATTGTGTGTTTAACATTGAATGAATTTATGTACTTAATTTTACTGTCAAGTTTTAGTATTTATATTTTTTGTCCTGCTCTTGCATATGGAACAAGATCCCCATGAACCTTAAAAAAATTTCCTACATCCATGAATTCAAGAAAATTCTTAAAAGGTACCTTAATAGCACCTGGATTTGCCTCTGAAATCATCCCACATGAACCCCCCCCCCTTTTTTTTTCCCTATCCTCTATCTTCCTCCCTTCCCTACTACCATAACTCACTTAACTGCTCTGTATTGTACAATTACCTCTGAAGATAACCCGCTGTGTTATGTAAATTCATTCAAATGTTTTATTGTGCATTTCTTTGGTACGTTTTTTCTTCAATGTTATAATGCCTCTTACTATGTTGTACTGTGGAGCTTTTTCTACATTTGGTTAACTTTTATTGTAAATGTTTCACTGCATTCCTCTTCAGTTTTGTAAATTTTCTTGATTACTTGTACTGCGGAGCTTTTCAACCCAGGCCTCCACTGAAAAAGGGCTTTTGCTCAGATGGACTATCCTGGTTAAAAAATGTCAAATAAGTAAATATTACTTAGGTTAAAGTAATTTATATGTATTGTATTCATTGAATTGTTACTCAGTTAGTTAATAATGAAGCACATGAAGTCAACTGGCTATAAAATGGGATGATCAAGTTTTTTTTATTACTCTGATAATGCTCTAGGTTGAGAAGAGCAAAAGTGCCAAGTCTCTTGTTTTTTTACTTTTGTTTTTAACTTTTATGAGTCATTAAACATATCCATTTACAGTGATACATTTGTGCTGGATATTTGTGATTTTTTAGTAATTGTTTTTTGGTAGCCAATAGTATTAAACTTAGTAAGACCTTACTATGTCTAGGCAATTCAGATCCTGTGTTCCAGCTCAAAAATCAAAATTTAGCCCCCCCCCCCAACATTTCTGACAGGGGTACTCTATAAGGAATGTTTAAAGTCTGACAACATTTTACATTTCCAACAACTGTTCCCAGTTACCTGTGCATGTTTTCCATCATGCCTAAATATGTTATTTACCTGAGGAATATAAAAGGAAAACTGAGACAGATTTAGGACATGCATTAGAACTTTTACAGTCACTAGACAAAACTGAGTAAACAGGATAAGAAACAGTCACAATCAGGTGCACTAGTTGGACAGTACATGGTTAGTCATTATAATTAGTTCAACTCCCACCTTTGTCTCGAATATTCAGTTGAGGTGGATCACAAATGGATTTGCCAGACATCTGGTTCTTGTCCAGTCAGACAGGTTTGGCTGGTTCTCTGGAACAGTTATTTCTGGTTGACTTTCATCAGCAGTCAGTCAAATATGTCATTTATTATGTCGAACTATGCTATCGTCTTTAGTTTGCAATCTGTAGGAATCCTGGTTCAAAGGATGTCCTTCAAGAATGCAACTGCAGTCATAACATGTGGGTTGTCCTGCCTCAGGCAGCCCTCGGTCAGCCGGATTCCAAAGTCTGGGTCCGACGTCGGCTGACGTCGCATTTCTCTCCGACGTCAGAGCGGCTGGAGTATATAAGCATCAGCCGACGCCATTTTCTTCAGTCTTTCTTGCCGCGCGGTGCCCGAAGCAGAAGCAGTTCACAAGTGCCAGTCGGTCAGCTCCTGTATTCTACGATACCGAAGTCATCAAAAAAGCTATGTACCCCGTTGGGGACCTTTTCTTGCCTCAGCCGATGTCAGAAATTACTGAAAAAGTTAACAATTGTCTTTTTTGTGGTAAACAAATACCTCATAAGGATTTCCACTCGTACTGCCTCCCTTGCCTGGGCCCAGACCACGACGTCTCGGCCAGTGTAGCCTGTGCTCGCTTCAACAAGCGCACTCTCAGGCGCCGGGCGGATCTTCCGACATCGTAAACTCCCAAAAAACGAAAAGACCGGGACCGACATCCTCGGCCCGTGTCTACCACCGACTCCACGCCAAAACCTAGCGCAAGTGCTCCGGTTCCCTCTGAGATGGTCTCTCCACCGCTCCGAACCGAAGACACCGCATTACCGACGACTCCGATTCCAGACATTACTACGACGCCAGTTATAGATTTTCCTCCGGATACCGAAACCGAGGAAATGCCCGAGACCATTGCTGTAGACAAGGTCACTCCTGCACGTGGAGCTGCCAGGCCTCCTATGGCCATGTCTATTAAGGCCTACACTAGGGCTAAGGCAGCCAGCAAAACAAAGCATATTACTTCTAAATCCTTATCTCAGCCGACTCCGGAGACACAAATTATGTCCATGGCTGCTGATTTAATTTCCATGATTAGAGGTTCACAGGCCCATCCTGAGAGAGCATCCCAGCCTCCTCCTGATAAAGGCCCGGGTTGAACCCTCTGACCCTACTCCTTCAGATGAAGACTCTGAGGGCTCTGTCCACTCTGATAGCCAGGAAGAGCTCTTCCAGACCTATGAGGACTCGGATGCAGAAGATTCCATACCTTCGGCCTCCCCTCCTGAGGATATTTCTTTTGGGGAGGTTCTGCACACCATGAGGGAACATTTCAAGTGGCAGGGCCAGGAATATTCTGATTCCAGGAAACGCCTTAGGACTTTCCTTAAGAAGCCTCAGCACAGGCCCTTAGCTATTCCTCCTGTACTTGATGTTCTGGATTATTTGTATTCTGATTCTAGTGCTACCCCTGATTCTCTCCCTCCTGCTCCAGCCAAGCCAGACAGGTATTACAGGGTCCCAGAAACTCATTCCCATTTATTCAGGGTCCATACTGTTGATTTGGAAACTATTTCACAGGGGCCTAAAGGAGTTTCAGCCTCCACCTCAAAAAATCCTTTGCCCTCCAACAGGGAAGCAAGGTCATTAGAGATGGGGTAAAAAGGTTTACACATCCACTACCTTATCTATGAGAGCTTTAAATTGCCTTTTTCATATGTTCCAATATCAGGATTATCTCTTAGAAGATTTACAAAAAACATTAGCTTCTCCTGATCCTTTAGACAGGAAGACTTTGCAGGAAACTGTACATAACACTCAACAAGTAAGCAATCACTTCCTGCAGTGTGGATATGATGCACTGGAAGCTTCATGTAGGGCAGCTATGACAGGGGCAGTGATGCGTAGACATGCTTGGTTAAAAGATCAACCTCTACCAGATCATGTAAAAGCAAAACTTCTGGATGCACCTTTGGAAAAGAACAAGCTTTTTGGTGCAAATGCTAAGGATGTGTTAAAGACCATCGAAGAAAAAGCAAAATCAGTTCAGACTGTAAAGGATTTCCTCCAGGTTCAACCCCCCAGATTCAGTAGGAATTGGCCTTCAAAAAACTGGTCCTTTCCTAATCCAGAAAAGTTTCAAAGGGGTAAGAACAGACGTGGCCAAGGAAGAGGCCAATACAGGGGCCCTTACAGGGGACGTCAATGGCAGCCAGGAAACCAAAGAGGTGACGCAGGGGTTTCTCCTGCCCAACAACCACAATCTCAATGACTTTCCTCTACTACCGCCTATCAGGGAACAACTAGAAGCTCCCTTGGGCGGGAAATTATCTCTGTTTGCAGAAAACTGGCACAGACTGACAAAGGACAAATGGATTTTGGACATTATAGACCGAGGGTACAGGTTTCATTTTCATACCTTACCAAGAAAACAAGGCATGCCAAATCTTCCACAACATCAAAAGGCAGAGGCTATCAAGCAAATTACTCTGCTAACTCGAATGAAAGCAATAGAAAGAGTTCCACATCAAGAACAAGAACAGGGGTTTTACTCAAGACTGTTCCTTGTTCCAAGAAAAGAAACTCAATGGAGACCAATACTGGACTTGTCCGCATTAAACATCTTTCTCATAGTACCAAAGTTCAAAATGCTGACTCTACAGCAACTCCTTCCCATGCTGGGCAAGGAGTCGTGGCTGATTACTCTGGACCTCAAGGAGGCATACCTGCATGTCCCTATCAGACACAGCTGCAGAAGATACCTCAGATTTCTTGCAGGGCCAGAGCATTATCAATTCTCAGCATTGCCATTTGGCTTATCTACTGCGCCCAGAGTGTTTACAAAATGCCTGGCTTCAGTAATTGCTCATTGCAGGCTCCAGGGTATACAAATTTACCCGTACCTGGACGACTGCCTCATACAAGTGGACGACAAATTGATGTTGACAAAAAATCTGGAATATGTCATACGATTACTTCAAGCTCTGGGATACACAGTCAACTTCCAAAAGTCAAGACTGCAGCCATCCCAGCAAATAATCTTCTTTGGAGCCAAACTAGACACAGCCTCTCAGATGGCTTACCTGACAGAAGACAAGCAAGAGAAGTTAACTCATTACTTCAAAGGTTTAGCAAAACTCACCCAGATGACTGCAAGGAGATTCCTACAGGCCCTGGGTTACATGGCATCCTGCATTCTACTGGTTCCATTAGCAAAACTACACACGAGAAAGCTTCAATGGTACCTAAAAAGCGTTTGGTCTCAGCACAGCAACAACTTGGAGACAATCATACCACTCATTCCATGCCTACAAAAGGAGTTCCTATGGTGGGCCTTGGTGAGCCAGGCTAACACAGGTATGTCATTCAAAAAACCACAGATAACACAGACCATGACTACAGACGCCTCAGACCTCGGATGAGGGGCGCACATGGAAGGCAGGTGTATACAAGGACAATGGTCTCCAAAGGAAACACATCTGCATATAAACCAAAAGAAAATGCTGGCAGTAATGCATGCTATCGAGGCCTTTCAAAACCAACTCCAGCAAGGTCACTTAATGATACGGACAGACAACACCACTGTGATGTGGTACATAAACAAGCAGGGGGGCACCCACTCCTACCCCCTTTGCAGACTGACATTGCAGCTTTGGGAGAAATCACTGAGTCTAAACATCCAGTTACAATCACAGTTTGTTCCAGGAAAAGACAATGTGTTGGCGGACAGCCTAAGCAGGAATTTCACAGATCCACACGAGTGGAGGTTACATCCGAAGGCTTTCAGACAACTCACTTCGACATGGGGCAAGCCAGAAGTGGACCTATTTGCCTCTCACCTCAATCATCTCCTACCAAAATTTTGCACAAGGACATACCATCCAAAGGCTTGGAAAATAGATGCTCTTTCATTCAACTGGAACTCCCTAGCAATCTATGCATTCCCACCTCTGCCACTGATGACCTCAGTATTACTAAAGATCAAAGCAGAGAAGCCCAAGGGAATCATAATAGCTCCGGATTGGCCAAGACAACACTGGTACCCACTACTACGGAGCATATGTCACACCAGGAGGTGGGCCCTCCCTCAGTGGCCTCTACTTTTGACTCAGCACAATTTTGAAACACTGCATCCAAACCTTCAGACTCTGCAGCTAACAGCCTGGGGGATCCCATAAATAACTTCAGCTTATCTCTCTCCAAGGAAGTTCAGCGGATACTAACAGAGGCTCGAAGACCGTCCACCAGAAAGGTCTACTTAGCAAAGTGGAAAAGATTCAGCAATTGGAATACCAGCAAAGGGCATGATGCATCATTGCTGAACATCCCACTTATCTTGGAGTATTTGGCAGATATGTTACAGAGTGGCCTCTCATATTCTTCAATAAAGATTCATGCATCTGCTATTTCAGCTAGATACAACACTGATCCTCCTGTTTTTTCTCACCCCTTACTAAGACAATTCCTCAGGGGAATCAAGAACATTAAGCCACCAAGAAAGGCCCCAGTGCCAGCCTGGGACCTCAATTTTGTCTTAGAAAAACTGACTCTACCTCCTTTTGAGCCAGCAGCTTCAGTTGACTTGCAATTTCTCTCATGGAAAACAGCCTTCCTGTTGGCAATTACCTCAGCAAGAAGGGTTTCGGAACTACAGGCCCTAATGGCAATACCACCCTTTATTATTTTCCACAGAGACAGGGTTTCATTAAGGACCCAACCCTACCTTTATGCCAAAGGTGGTATCTAGGGTCTCTCTAAATCAAGCCATTCATCTGCCTGCTTTCTTCCCCAATCCTGAGACTAAGGGGGAAAGGCTTTTGCATACCTTGGACATTCATAGACAACTTCGATACTACCTGGACAGAACCAAGGCCAGTATGAAGTCTGAACAGCTTTTTGTAGCTTACGCCCCTGCAGTCCAAGGAAAAGCAATTTCAAAACAGACTATTTCTAAATGGATTGGACATTGCATCAGATTCTGTTATTCCTTTCATGGAAAGACTGTTCCAGCCTATGTCAGACCACATTCCACCAGAGCTACAGCCACCTCTACAGCATTTTTAAGAGGGGTGCCTACAAAGGACATTCTAGAAGCTGCTACATGGAGCTCCGTGCATACATTCTCAAAACACTACAATCTCCCCCTGTATTCCAGATCCAGAGCAGGCTTTGCTTCGGCAGTTCTGCAGGGTTTGATTGCCACACCATCTCTTTCCTAGAGCATACCTCCTCCCCCAGCTAAGCTATGGTATTCTACCCACATGTTATGACTGCAGTTGCATTCTTGAAGGACATAGTACAGTTTTGTACCTACCATAAATGTAGATGTCCGATAGACATGTAACTGCAGTCGGGTTTTCCCTCCCTCCATACCCCTCTATGCTTAGGGTCCACTCCTATCCCTCTCACTCTTAGCTGGGGATATCTGTTATGGTGTATTTGTTTTATTGCTCATGTATTTGTTTGGAATCCTGTTTTTGTCTTCCAATTTGATTACAGCCTTCCTTGGAGGGCACCTAGCATCTGGGGCAAGAAACACTGAAGAAAATGGCGTCGGCTGATGCTTATATACTCCAGCCGCTCTGACGTCGGAGAGAAATGCGACATCAGCCGACGTCGGACCCAGACTTTGGAATCCGGCCGACCGAGGGCTGCCTGAGGCAGGACAACCCACATGTTATGACTGCAGTTGCATGTCTATCGGACATCTACATTTATGGTAGGTACAAAACTGTACTTTTTTTGCACCGTTATACTTGTGTCCCACTTCTCCCCCTTCAGTTTTAACCTGACAGCTTGACCTGGTTGCAAGACAGGTAGTTGTATGGTTGCTATCTTTGAAAGAGGCAAATACCTGCTAAGATCCCCATCTATTACCCCACCAATTTCAGTAAGTAAATGTACATTGCTTCTCTTCCAGTGTTAATAGTCGTACCAGCAACAGTTTTAAAGAAACTGTAAATAATAACCTAAATGTAACAGATAAGTGTATAAACGTGTAGTGTGTTAAAAAGATGCTTGTAATATTGTTTTGACAACTGCATGTTTGTTGAAACTATCGTACTAGGTAAACTCTGGGCTTGAAAAATCAGACGTAGAAAATGAGGACAGGAAGAATATATAATCTTTGTAAACTGTTTCCCACATTGTGTAATTTATAAATGTCATGAAGGTGCATTTTATTCCTGTATACAATGGTAATTATCCAGAAGACAAAAAGCATATGTAATTTTACCATGGGGAGCAGAGTTTACTGGAGGACAAATCCATTGTTTCACATCCATGAAAAAGAACTCTCTTTCTTTTTATATGTACTTGTTCAGGGGTACATAATGAAGAGAATTATTCTGATTGGTGTAGTGATATTCCAGATCACCCAGGTAAGAAAAGAACCTTCTGACAAACATTTTAAATACTAATAGGAAATCCATGTACAATGCTAATCGTTTTGGGAAATGTAATATATAAATATGTTAGCTATCAGAATGATTCCAAATACCCGACAAGTACTCTCACCAGAACTGGATTTCCTGACAGCGACCCCGATTTCCTGACTGTTAAGAAAAATTCCTGACAGGTGACAGCCCTAGGTCGCTGATATGCAAAATGATGATGATATAAAACCTTTTGTATGCAGCTTTGTTTTTTTTGTCATTGTGGTTGACCATGTGGTGTGAAATAACTCCTGGCTTGAGGTTTGATTTTGATGCTGGTATACTGGTTTATATTTGTCTTCTAAGCATTAGCTGTGAAGGGCTTACTCTTATGAGCTTATGTGGGGTGGCTTGGTATGCAATGAGAGTGTTGTGAGGATGTATTTGTCTCAGTTTTTTTGCAGTTTGTACTGCTGTCTCTCAGCATCACCATTTGATTGTGAGAACTTTTGGTAATCCTGGTCAAACTGTAGTCACTAACAAATTGTTGGAACACGCGGGGCGTAAACCATGGACCATCTTTAACCAGTTCAGTAGGTTGACCATATCTTGCAAAAGTTTTTGAATCTGGCTATTATTTATTGGCTAGTTGTCATTGGTACATGGAATATTTGTGTCATGTGAGCTGTAGTCAACACCAGAGAGGTTTTTTTTTTTACTTTCAAACTTGCACAAGTCAAATCAGCAGCTATATTTTGCCAAGGACATTGTGGTAATGGAGCTATTTATCATAGTTTATGCACAGTGCAGAGCTGGCACTTTCACAGTGAGTTAATAATGTCTTGATTGATGTTTGGGCACCATGTGGGCATTTTGGATGTTACTTGGCATTTGATGAGACTTTAGTTGCCCTCATGTATTTGCTGTAGCACTTTTGCTCATTGGGTCAGGATACTACAACTCTAATATACTCACTGGATCAGGATACTACAATCCTATTATACGCACTGGGTCAGGATACTACAATCCTAATATATTCACTGGGTCAGGATACTACAACCCTGATATATTCACTGGATCAAGATACTACAACCCTGATATATTCACTGGGTCAGGATACTACAACCCTAATATACTCACTGGGTCAGGATACTACAACTCTAATATACTCACTGGGCTAGAATACTACAATCCTAATATACTCACTGGGTCAGGATACTATAACCCTGATATATTCACTGGGTCAGGATACTACAACCCTGATATATTCACTGGGTCATTATACTACAACCCTAATATACTCACTGGGTCAGGATACTACAATCCTATTATACTCACTGGGTCAGGATACTACAATCCTGATATGCCCACTGGGTCAGGATACTACAACCCTGATATATTCACTTGGTCAGGATACTACAACCCTAATATACTCACTGGGTCAGGATACTACAACCCTGATATGCTCATTGGGTCAGGATACTACAACCCTGATATGCTCATTGGGTCAGGATACTACAACCCTGATATACCCATTGGGTCAGGATACTACAATCCTAATGTAAAAACGAGGCATCATGCTCTGATAAGTATCTTTTGACTGTGTAACATCTATGCATGACATGTTTTGTAATATTTACCCATGGCATGTTTTGTCTGTGTCCAGTAATTTAGACGGCTGTTTCATACATGTTGTTACCAACTCTTGTTTTAGATGTTTGTTTAAAGTGTTCCGTCACAATAAGTACTCCTACCTTATGCACCACAGAATGTGGTGCTTTGAATGCCGTCCTCTATTTAGTTCTAATTGGTGTCTGTTTTACAGCACAGTCCTTTGTAAAAAAACAAAACAAAATGAATCTCCCTGTGTCACATCACCAGTTTGTTCATTGAACTTTACTCTCTCTACTGTCAATGCAGTGGGTGCATGTGAGGGCATCCATATACTTTAATGGGTGCACTACAATGCACAATCCGGTCTCTTTCCATTAAAGTGTATGGTTGCACCCCACACTATCCATCCACTAATGTCGACGAGGGATTCAGTAAATTTGTGTGGAAGTATTCCTAATACAAAGTTTATGAAGCTTTTTATTGAGAAATCTACCCACATTATTTTGGTAAGACAGGGTGGAAAATACATTGTGGCACTTTAAAACTGAAGTGCTGTAATGTAAACTAAAACTATAACTGAACACCTTAAGTTTTCTCTACTCTTTTAGTAGCAACTATTTGTGTCATCATTATGTTCTGCACATAGGCGACAGTGTTCTCTGTGGTATTTGACAATGGCTGCTTACGTGCAGCATTTCTGGGCAGCACATTAGCAACAGATAGTTGCTTTCCAAGCACGTGGATCACCTTTGCATTAAACGTTAGTGTTGTTAAGTCTCTGGTACCTTAGTTGCATTTTTTTCTAGACTATATGAATTCATTAGTGGAAGTAGTGGATTATGGTCAGTCTGCAGCTGGTAATGCTCCAGCATTAGTGGGTATGTGCAGAATTTCTCACATATCCACACACTTGCAAGGCACTCTTGTTTGATTTGCGAGCATCTCTGTTCATCATTAATTAGCATTCTGCAGCAGTAGGTAGCAAGACGTTACACTTGTTCATCCATTTGGAGTACTACTATACCTAAGCCGTAGCTCCCTGCAGCTGCACTCAGAATTATCTGTTTAGTGACATCGTAGTACTGCAGCTGTTGTAAAGCATTCCCTTTACTGGAGGCTCGATGCAGTCAAAGATGTTTACCTGACTGCTGGAGGTGGGACATTCTTGTTAAAGTAAAGGTTTAAACCACAGAGAGAGAGAGTTTGCCTCTGAAATTAAAGGAAAAGAGGCTGTTCAGTGTGTAGCGAGTCAATTACTTCTCTCAGCAGAGGGAGTTTAGCATCTCCAGGGGGAGAGTCATTGACTTCTCTGAGCAGAGGGGGGAGATAGGCCATTAGACCTAGAGAGGGAGAGAAGTGGTAAGGGGACTTCAGTGGCAAAGTTAGCAGAAGTAGGTGACCACGCTAATAGAAGTAGATGCAGGTGTCAGCATAGAAATGACCTTAAGAAATAGGCCAATGCAGCCACTAAATGAGAACTTCAGTTACAAAGAAAGAGGTGAGAATAGTCCAAGAGAAGGCAGTAGTACTGGAAACAGACTAAATTTGTAGGAATGTGAGTTTTCTTTTAAATATATTTTTTCTTTACTGTTTTTAAAGTTAATTAAGAAGAGTGTTGTGCAGTGATGATGGGAATGCATGCTGTTTGCATTTATTTCCCCAAGAAACTAACCAAAAAAAGATATGCTGCTTCACACCTGATGGGAAGGTCTGCTTTCCCATGAGCGGATGGGGTCATTCATTGATTGAGTGCACAAAGAGATGGCCTAGAGACAGAAAACATTTATGGAGGATATGGCAAGTGAATTAGGCTGGCCTGGATGTTATCCGCTGAAGGCAAGCTGCTTCATTGACAAAACATTGTTGACATATGTTACAGTCACTGCCTGTAACTTTATTCTACTTTTGAAATGCAACATTTTACGAAAAAACAAAAAACAAAATAAATCACCATTGTAGTATGCTAACTTTAATATTTGGAAACCAGATCCAAAATATCCCCTCTCTGAATTCATTTTGAGCTTGTGCAGCCATCAGAGCTCTGTTGTTGGTTGTAGTTCTGATAGGCTAACCCTTTCCTCAGCTGCTCCAAATTTGTTCACAGTCTGCTGTTCTCATTCTAGGATTTTGTGGCTCAGTCTAAGGTTTTCTTCTCTATGGTTACTACTATTCTCATGATAAAGCAAATACTGTCTTCATTGTGCTGCATGTCTGCTGTCACCAATCTCTCGTGCTGCATGTCTGCTGTCACCACCCACCTCGTTGTGCTGCACGTCTGCTGTCACCACCCCTTCATTGTGCTGCATGTCTGCGGTCACCACTCCTTTATTGTGCTGCATGTCTGCGGTTCCCACTCCCTCATTATGCTGCATGTCTGCGGTCACAGCTCCCTCGTTGTACTCCATGTCTGCGATCACCGTTCCCTCGTTGTGCTGCATGTCTGCAGTCACCGCTCCCTCGTGCTGTATGTCTGCGGTCACCGCTCCCTCATTGTGCTGCATGTCTGCGGTCACCGCTCCCTCATTGTGCTGCATGTCTGCGGTCACCGCTCCCTCATTGTGCTGCATGTCTGCGGTCACTACCCCCTCGTTGTGCTGCATGTCTGCGGTCACCACCCCCTCGTTGTGCTGCATGTCTGCCATCACCACCCCCCCCTGCAGCAGCTTTCATAGTACAAGTATCATGCAGAGCTAAAATGTCAGTGGATGGCACTCACCCCTGCATTGCGGTCTTTATGAAAGCCATGTCTACCCTCATTCTGAGCACTCACACGTACCATTTCCAGATTTGTATTTGAGAATTTTTTGACCCAGTCATTCTGCCCAGTTTCCTTCTGCAATGTTCGGATTATTAATGGAAGATATTTGTTTAATTTAGAATGTTGGGATTATTAATGGAAGGTATTTGTTTAATTTAGAATGTTAGGATTATTAATGGAAGGTATTTGTTTAATTTAGACTGTTCGGATTATTAATGGAAGGTATTTGTTTAATTTAGAATGTTAGGATTATTAATGGAAGGTATTTGTTTAATTTAGAATGTTAGGATTATTAATGGAAGGTATTTGTTTAATTTAGACTGTTCGGATTATTAATGGAAGGTATTTGTTTAATTTAGACTGTTAGGATTATTAATGGAAGGTATTTGTTTAATTTAGAATGTTAGGATTATTAATGGAAGGTATTTGTTTAATTTAGACTGTTAGGATTATTAATGGAAGGTATTTGTTTAATTTAGACTGTTCGGATTATTAATGGAAGGTATTTGTTTAATTTAGACTGTTAGGATTATTAATGGAAGGTATTTGTTTAATTTAGACTGTTAGGATTATTAATGGAAGGTATTTGTTTAATTTAGACTGTTCGGATTATTAATGGAAGGTATTTGTTTAATTTAGAATGTTAGGATTATTAATGGAAGGTATTTGTTTAATTTAGACTGTTCGGATTATTAATGGAAGGTATTTGTTTAATTTAGAATGTTAGGATTATTAATGGAAGGTATTTGTTTAATTTAGACTGTTAGGATTATTAATGGAAGGTATTTGTTTAATTTAGAATGTTAGGATTATTAATGGAAGGTATTTGTTTAATTTAGACTGTTCGGATTATTAATGGAAGGTATTTGTTTAATTTAGACTGTTAGGATTATTAATGGAAGGTATTTGTTTAATTTAGACTGTTCGGATTATTAATGGCAGGTATTTGTTTAATTTAGACTGTTCGGATTATTAATGGAAGGTATTTGTTTAATTTAGACTGTTCGGATTATTAATGGAAGGTATTTGTTTAATTTAGACTGTTCGGATTATTAATGGCAGGTATTTGTTTAATTTAGACTGTTCGGATTATTAATGGCAGGTATTTGTTTAATTTAGACTGTTAGGATTATTAATGGAAGGTATTTGTTTAATTTAGAATGTTAGGATTATTAATGGAAGGTATTTGTTTAATTTAGACTGTTAGGATTATTAATGGAAGGTATTTGTTTAATTTAGAATGTTAGGATTATTAATGGAAGGTATTTGTTTAATTTAGAATGTTAGGATTATTAATGGAAGGTATTTGTTTAATTTAGAATGTTAGGATTATTAATGGAAGGTATTTGTTTAATTTAGACTGTTAGGATTATTAATGGAAGGTATTTGTTTAATTTAGAATGTTCGGATTATTAATGGAAGGTATTTGTTTAATTTAGACTGTTTGGATTATTAATGGAAGGTATTTGTTTAATTTAGACTGTTCGGATTATTAATGGAAGGTATTTGTTTAATTTAGACTGTTCGGATTATTAATGGAAGGTATTTGTTTAATTTAGACTGTTAGGATTATTAATGGAAGGTATTTGTTTAATTTAGACTGTTCGGATTATTAATGGAAGGTATTTGTTTAATTTAGACTGTTCGGATTATTAATGGAAGGTATTTGTTTAATTTAGACTGTTCGGATTATTAATGGAAGGTATTTGTTTAATTTCGAATGTTAGGATTATTAATGGAAGGTATTTGTTTAATTTAGAATGTTAGGATTATTAATGGAAGGTATTTGTTTAATTTAGAATGTTCGGATTATTAATGGAAGGTATTTGTTTAATTTAAACTGTTCGGATTATTAATGGAAGGTATTTGTTTAATTTAGACTGTTCGGATTATTAATGGAAGGTATTTGTTTAATTTAGACTGTTCGGATTATTAATGGAAGGTATTTGTTTAATTTAGACTGTTAGGATTATTAATGGAAGGTATTTGTTTAATTTAGAATGTTCGGATTATTAATGGAAGGTATTTGTTTAATTTAGACTGTTCGGATTATTAATGGAAGGTATTTGTTTAATTTAGACTGTTCGGATTATTAATGGAAGGTATTTGTTTAATTTAGAATGTTAGGATTATTAATGGAAGGTATTTGTTTAATTTAGACTGTTCGGATTATTAATGGAAGGTATTTGTTTAATTTAGAATGTTCGGATTATTAATGGAAGGTATTTGTTTAATTTAGACCCTTCTGCCTACTCCCTGCATTCTGCACTTGTACTTGTAACTTTTTCAACAACCATTGTTTTTTTTCTATGAAGATAGTTCTGCCTCACATTTATCACAGGAAATGTGCTGTCCACACACACACACCCCTTCATGGTATTTCTGAGTTTGAATTTTTGCTTGAAATTTCTTTTACTTTTCTTATTTGCTTTGGAACTTTACAGTATATTTGCTCCTTTTCTAGTGTGTTTCTCAGCTGTCAGTAGCATTGCTCTGAACTACTGGGAGATCAGTTTTCGGTACTTTCAAATTGTTTTATTTGCTTACGTGTGTACACATATTTAAATGTCAAGCCCCTCCTGTTGGGTTACCCATGAGCACTGCATGGTTGGACTTGCTTTGAGTCACACTATTTACAGGTGGAAGATGAAAGAATCAAGCCCAGGACAACAGCTTTTTAGCAGCTGAAACTCTTAAACCCCAGAAGAGTGAAGAATAAACTGCCATTATTTAAGATTTAGTTTTGTTTATAATTGCTTCAGAGACAAATACAGGTTCTTCTTTCTGCTTTCAGTTCTTTTCCCAGTGCTATAGACATCCAGTGACTGTCCTTACTGATTTCTTTCACTGTATGACCACAGATAGGACCTACCTTTTTATTTTTATCATCCTTGTACCCCTTTATCTTGGCTGCCAGTATCAGTTCATTGTGTTACGTTTTATTTACCCAAGCATATTTGAGCTTGGATTCCTTTTATGTTTAATTTCAAACAGAAATGCAGCTGTTGCCTGTTTGAATACTGGCATTTTCTTCAGTTGTTGCTTCTACTCTCTACCCTGTAATGTCCACACTGTTTTAGAGTTTGAGATGCTCTACAGCAAGAAATGTATGCATGTGTAAATGCACAGACACACATGCACAGTTTTTATTTATTGTTATTTCTAATTTGTTAACCAGGTGGATGGGCCAATCCAAGGACCCTCTTCAAATGTCAGAACAGTGTTACAAGTAATGTTCTGAGGTAGTCTGCAATGCAATGTAAGAGACACGTCAAGCTGAAATTGTTTAAGTTTGAGGTCATCTGTAGTACCAAAATAAAACGTACGCAAGCTTAAATTGTCATGCAGTTTGGGAATGTAGATAACATTTTACTGATTAAAACTGGGCTTTTCTGAGTGTGTTAAAAAAACTACTTAAGTACAGATCTGTATATTTTTCCTAATATATGTATGTGAAACATAGCTTAGGGAAATTTAACTAAGCCATAGGAATTAGGTATTTCAAGAACACTGTCCTGCTGGGGACCTTTGTATGAGTTCACGTGGGTCTTTGGAGCACTAACATTTTGTTGTTTTCTAATAAGATTTTTCTTCCCTTGAAGGATTTGTATTTAGCATCATTTCTTATAGGTTCATAGGTTCATAGGTTTATACTAGGCTATCTGCCCTAAGGCATTTATAAGCCTAGCCCAAATTATTGTGGCTTACGCCACCCCTTATATGAAAAAATACTGTGCCCATTAGTTTGTTGTGCCTCTGTCCAGCAGTGACCCAGAGATGATTCCCGGGGTAAACCTACGATCTCCCATCCACAGGTCTAGATTTCTCTTGAACAGAGTCAGCGAGGTGCTCTGCCTCACATGGACCGGGATTTTATTCCACAGCATAGGGAGTCTCTGAGTGATAAATCTATCCCTCCAGCACGTCCTATTTATATCCGTGCTAAGGTTTAAGTCGCTTGCTCTAGTGGTTTTGGTGGATTTGGATTTTTGAGGTGGAGCATGTCCATTAATTCCGGGTTGGACATGGCCTTGTATGTCAGGCACATGTCACCTCTGAGCAGACGGTATGCGACTGAATAGAGCTGGAGTTTCTTCAATCTGGCAGCATATGACAGATTTTGGAGTCCCTTTATCCTTTTGGTGAGGAACTTTTGGGGTCTCTCCAATTGCTGCAGATGTCGGGTGAGATACATCCCGAATGGGGCATTGTACTCGATCATTGGTCTGATAAGTGAAGAGTACAGGGAACAATGACCTCACTAGATCTGGATGTGAATCCCTTCATGATCAGGTGGGCAATGTAGAAGGTCTTTCTAACCACTTTAGCAATGTGAGTGTCAAAAGAAAGGCCACTGTCAACCTGGGTCCCCAGGTCCCTGATAACCTCTTCTGTGCTTAGTGGATTGCCACCTATATGGTAGCTTGGGGTTACCTTGTTTTTCCCGAAGGGTATGACTATACATTTTTGGCGTTTAACTTCAGGCCATGGCTCTGGCACCAGCTATCTGTTTCCGTGAGTCCCTTCTGAAGGATATCAGTGTCCGATGCACTTTCCACTATGGCGCCCAGTTTGCAGTCATCTGCAAACTTTGTCAGCCAAAGTCCTCCCATGTTGGCCTGTACTTCTGAGAAGTAGATGCCAAACAATAGGGGCCAAGGACCGAGCCCTGTGGGACACCACTTGTGACCGGCTTGGAGTCTGACACAGCGCCAGCAACTCTAACCCTGTGGGTTCTGTCCTTAAGCCAGTTTGCAACCCATCTTGTGACATATGGGTTTACATTTAAGCTGGTAAGTTTTTCTACAATACCTGAGTGGGGTATTGTGTCGAAAGCCTTTGCAAGGTCAAGGTAGGCTGTATGGACTGCCTTTCCTCATCAATGGCCTTGGTGACTATTTCAAGAAGTCGACCAAGTTCAAAAGGCATGATCTTCCCTTGACAAAGCCAAACTGGGTCGGGTCCAATGTCTGCAAGTCCCCTATATCTTTGTTTATGAGCTCCATTATGATCCTCTCCATAGCTTTGCAGACTAGACTTGTTAAGCTTATGGGGCGGTAATTACCAGGGTCCGTGAGGCGCCACCTTTGTGGAGTGGGACCACAGTTGCCGTCACGCCACTCCTTGGGCACGTATCCTGTGGTAAGGCTGAGATTAAACAGCTGCCTTATGTGCGGGTTTAATTCCTCATTTAGCTCGTGTAGCACACAGCCGGGACACCATCCGGTCCCATTGATGCTGTGTTTTTAGCTTTAGAGAGAGCAGCTTTCACCTGCGCATTTGAGATGTCCGGGAGGCTACACTCGGCTGGGATAGTTATCTCTCCTTTAGGGGAGAGGGGTGAAGTTTGCACTGAACCTGTCTGCCAGTATGTTGGCAATGTCTGTGGGTTCAGTGATTTTTGTATCATTTTGGACTAATTCTGAGCATATCTGTGAGTTTCCACCCAGGTTCCTAACATAGCTGAAAAAGGCCTTATGATTGTCCTTTGAATCCATGGCAATTTTTCTCTCAAAATTGGCCTTAGTTGATTTTATGAGTGCTCGTATTTTTTACTAATAATGATCAGGGTGACTTCCCTTTTATGGGTTTTGTTCTATCATGTAATAGCTTTCTCCTCTTATTGTAAAGTTTGTTAATGGCTGGGGTCCACCAGACTGGACGTTTGCCCTTTGTGGAAAGAGTCTTGGTTTTATTTGGGATTGCCTGATCCATGCAGTCCTGGAGGTGTTCATAGAAGGCATTTGTAAGGGCTTCGCAGCTTGGGTTGTGGTTTCCTCTGACTCAGGGGCCTTGAAGGATACCACACCAGTCTTGAGTAGTGTGAAGTTTGCTTTAGAGAAGTTCTTCACTATGGTCTTTTTGTTTGGGGTGGGGGGGATGTGGATTTCCAGTGAGATTAGTTTATGATCAGATCTCACCAATGAGGGATATACTTCGGTGTGGAGCATTTTGTCCCCATGTTTGTGACAATGAGATCTAGTATATTTTCTCCTCTCGGGAACAGTGACTAGCTGTTCCATGGCATTTGAATTTATGAACTCCAGGAACCGTTGGGCTAGAAAGTTAGGGCTTGAGTAATGTTCCCAGTCTATATTCCGGTAGTTGAAGTCACCCAATATGATGGTGTTTGGAGATACATTTATACCCTCCAGTGTCTTCAGGAAGGCTGTGTGGGGTTCCTGAGTTTGAGAGGGTGGCCTGTAGCATGCTACAATTTGTAGAGCAGTTTTGCCTATTGTTAGTTGCACCTGGATGGTTTCCGAAGCTTCATGCGTTGCCACCAACCTGGAGGTGTGAGTACCCTTTATGAATATGGATACACCCCCTCCTTGTGTGGAGTGGTCCGAGCTTTGGGGCTGGAACGCATGATATGAGGTAAAACCTAATAGTGCCGGGTGCTCTCAGGAGCCTTGAACCAGGTTTCAGTTACAGCACAGACATCGATGTTCTCCATACTGAGAAGGGCCTCGAGTGCGTGCATTTTGAGATTTAGACTTCTGGCATTGAGCAACATTACCCTCAATTTCTTCCCATTTTGTTTTCTAGGGTGGTAGGTTTAGAATTTGAGCCTTGCCTAAAAAGGCACTATGGGGTGGCAAGAGCCTTAGCCAATATCCGGAATCCCAGGGGTGACAGGTGCAAGCCGTCCCTTGCGAAGCAGCGTGGCTTGTCAAGCATGTCATCCCAGGCAGACAGACACTGGATCCCCTTTGAATGACACCAGACATTAAGCCAATTGTTAAAGCTGATCATCTTGTCTCTATATTGTGGCATCATTCTTGGTGAAGGAAGGATACTGCTCAGGGTTAGGGTCATACCTGCCTGGGCTACATAATCAGAGAGCTCCTCTATGTCTCTTTTCATGCAGTCCAGGGAGGTACGTCTCAGGTCGTTCACACCAGCATGGACAATGACTGTGTCATATTTGTACTTGTAAGTGATTCCACTTGTTTAGAACAGTTTTGTAGAAGGATTTTCTTGCTGTATCCTGTTAGAACTGAGTCTCATTGTGCTGTGTGTATTGAGAGTCTCTGTGAGTAAGTTAATTTGCAAAGGATGGTGAATGTTGTTGAGCATTTCAGAAGTTAGGAAGAAGATGAGAATAAAATGCTTGTGGTGTTATTAGGAGGCATTTTAATAGTTTTCCAGTGATGTTTATAGGTGGCTGATAGTAATAAACTGGTAATTTACTAGCTGTTTGTTTTGTATTGGTAATGTTTATAGGTTTTGGCCCTACTGGGGAATGGCATATAAAGATGGGAAGTTGGCACATTTTTATTGAGGGCTTCTAGTTTGTTGCTCAACGGTTAGCTATGGAGTAGTATGCCTTCAGTTGTTTATTTGCCTTGCCATTACTTCATTGTCATGTGGAAAATGATAGAAACTGGTCCGTATGAAGCCCTCGTTATCTCTAAGTTTGAAACAGCATCAGCCCCCTTTTTCCACATGGGGTTGGGGTATCGTGTTAACTGTTGCCATCTTTCTCGATGCACTGCCACACTCCTACCTGCTTCGACACTCATGCCTGTCTGTCACAGATCTTCACACAATCCATCCACCTCTTTGCTGGACATCCTCATTTCCTCTTACATTCTTCCTGTCTGTCCCAAATCTTCTTCACCAGGTTGTCTTCTGCTTTTCTGCACATGTCCGAACCACTGTAATCTGTTCTCTTTGATCTTTTCTGCAATTGGAGCTACTTTGACTTCTGCTCCTATGTCCTCATTTCTTCATCTGTCCCACAGTGTACATCCTACCACCCTTCACAGGCACTTCATTTCTATCACTTCTAGCTTCCTCATCTGCTCTGCCTTTACTGCCCAGGTTTCTGTACCATACAGTAGTACTGGTCTCACCACTGTCTTGTACATCTTACTTTTCAGCTTTTTTGACATTCTTCTGTCATTCACTACACCTGGGACTATATACCAGTTGGCTGCAGCCTCTCTGAGTCAAGCTTTGACCTCTTCATTCAGGCTTTCCTTCTCCTGAACCTCCCCTCCCAGATAGTTGAAGCTGTTAAACTGTTGCACTATCCTCTATTCTATCTCAGTACTTAGCTGCTTCTGATTTCCCCAATTTGCTCCCATGGTCACTGTCTTATTTGTGCTTAGTTTCATCCTATGTGCCTTCAGTTTTGCATTCCATTCCCTTATTCTTTACTGAAGTTTCTGCTTAGAGTCTGCCTGTAATGCCACATCGTCTGCATACACCTTTGTTGATCTGCCCCCTCCAACCTTTTGCTAATGCAGTCAGTCACAGTTCTGAACAGCAGTGAGCTCAGAACTGAACCCTGGTGCACATCCACTTCCACTGGGAACCCTTGGTTGAGACCAAACACCGTTTGTACTTCAGTCATTGGGTCCTTGTACATAGCCTGTACTAATTCTACCAGTGTTTCTAGGACTTTGAACCACCGCAATACTGCCCAAATCAGCTTTCTCCAGACCTTGTTATATGCCTTCCTCCAAGTCTAGGAATGCCCAGTTGGACTCTCTCATCATAGCTTCTTCTCAACTATCTGTCTCACTGCAAACATTGGATCCATTGTGCTGCATCCTGATCTGAATCCGAACTGCTCATCTCCCATCTTACATTCTATCAATTCTCCAGAACTTTCATGCAGTGTGACAGGTGTTTGATGTCTCTGTACTGCCCACAGTTGTAGATCTCCCCTTTGTTCTAGAACACTGGCACAAGTATGCTTATTCTTCAGTCATTTGGGATATACATTTCTCTCCACACTACTTTGAGTACCCTCAGGAGGCATTTCTCTCCCATCTCACCCAGCATGTTTATCGTATCTGCTGTGACCTCTTCTGAGCCTGCTGCTTTCCCTGACTTCATTTTCCTTAGTGCTATTCTTACTTCTTCTAGGGTGGGCGCCTCCACTTCTCTCATCATAGTCTGTGTCTGAGGCAGTACAGCTTCTGAGGGGTTTTCTTCATACAGAAGCTGCTGGAAATACTCATGATGTCCTGCAGGCTGATGAGCAGGTTGTTGCAGACATCCCTTACAAAGGGTGTCTCACTATCTTCATCTTTCTGTCTTTCCCTTACAATCTGATATAGTTTTTTTGTGTCGCCTACTGAATCACTTTCCAGGCACTGGTAGTGTGCCTCCAATGCCCTGTTATTTGCTTCTTTGTTAGCCATTCAATATTCCTTCACAGTCTGGTCGGTCTCTTTTGTCTCCCACGTTTTCTTGTACTCCTTGTTTCTTTTGATGGCTTCCTTGTTTCTTTTGATGGCTTCTTGGACTTCTGCATCCCACCACCAGCTTTCCTTATGTACCTTATTTCCATACCTGGCTCGGCCACATATCTGTTCTGTAGTCCTCACCCATGCCGTTTTCAGGCTCTGCCATTCTGTCTTCCACTCCTTAGGGTGCTAGAGCCTTGAGTACCTCCTTGAACTGCTGTGCTTTCTCTCCAGTCAACTTCCAGGTCATCCATCTGGTCTCTGTTGACCTTTAGGGCCCTCTCTGTCCACTGGCTTATGCTGTGAGCCGACTGTTTTGCTTGTTTTTAACATTTAATTTTCAGAAGTGACATGAGCACAAATACATTAATTAAAAAAGCACAATAACATTTTCCATTGTTATTTCATGAAGGATGCATATTTTCTTTTAACAATTTTCATTGACTTCATCATTACTTAAATTGCTTAATTCCAGCCTCCCCTTAACTCATTCACTCCAGTGGAGCTCAGGAAGTTTACAGTGCAACTTTCACTGTGCAGAGCCTAAGACTTTTGACAGAATGAAATTATTTCCTCACATTTCAAACAAATGTTCATATCTCTGGAACCATAGGTGCTATGAAAGAGTAAATGGCAAACTCTTCAGCACAAACTATTTTATAGTGGTAGCATTCTTTAGGTTCTAGGTCTTAAACTGAATTTTGTAAGTCGCAGTAAACACAGCAACTAGTACATTTGTAATATTTTGTAAGCAACTTACAATATCTCAGCAATCACTCAAGTTTATTTATTATTTATTTTATTTTACATTTGTTGACCGGGCTAGTCTAGCTGGATATGTCCATTTTCAGTAGAGGCCCGGGGAGAAAAGCTTCACAAGTTAAGTACAGTAGAACAAGACAAAGACAAAGATAGGTACAGCATCATTAATGCTTAAGACAGGGCAATTGAAAAGAGGTAGTACGTGAAAATATTGAACTACATTGAAAATACACTAATCATATAAAGTGGAAAAATACACTTTTTTTTTTTTTGGCAACACACAGTGAAGTACATCCATGTTAATGAGAGGCATAGATTATAGGACATTTGGTGGAAGAAAAAGGTAAGGGAGGTGGAAAAAGAGTTAATCAGGGTTAGTGCAAGAGCAAAGCCAGGGTTTGTTGAGATACATTTTTAGCTGTGTTTTAAAGAGTGGAAGAGAGGACAAAGAAAGGATTTCTGAGGAAAGCTTATTCCATATTTTTCCAATTGAGTTGGAAAAGAGACAGTCACCTGCAGAATTATTGGGTTTGGTTATATTTATCCATAGTTTGTTGGAAGAGCGTAAATGTTTCAGGTTATTGTATGGTGAGATGAGGCTAGAGAGTATAGGTGTTTTGGTTGGTTGGTATAGGATCTTATGAGCTATTATGAGTTGTTGCAGTGTAAGTAGGTTCTGAAATTCAAGCCATCCAAGATTTTTTAGGTTCAGACAGTGGTGGGTTTTGTAAGGGGATCCTGTGGCAAATCGAGCAATATTATGGAAAGATGTTGCTAATTTATTGAGGTTGTTTTTGGAGAGTTTAGTATATATGGGGGAAGCATATAGAAGGGTAGAAATCAGGTGTGATCTTGCTAAGGTGGTCCTTGCTTCAGGTGAAAGGAAGGGTTTTATTCTATAAAGGGATCCAATTTTTTTATTAACTAATTTTATTGTGTTATTGATGTGAATGTAAAAGGTGAGATTATTGTCAATAGTAATACCTAATAGTTTGGTTGTTGAGTCAGGAGAGATGAGAGTGCTATCCATGGCAGAAATAGTGAAGTTTAGTGGGGTAGATCTGCGGGAAGGTGAGAATAATAGTAATTTGGTTTTCTTAGGATTAAGGAGTAGGCAGCGATTAGAGAACCATTGTTTAACAGTGGTAAAAGCTTGAGTGATTGACTGTAGTTCAGTTTGTGACTTAGCAGTGCAGATAATAGTAGAATCGTCTGCATATTGTAAGCAGGTTGTATGTGAGATAGCTACTTGGAGGTCATTAATAAAGATGGAAAATAGAAGAGGGCCTAAGATAGAGCCTTGAGGTACTCCTAGAGAGGTAGGGAGGAGGTTGGATAGTGCATTTTTCCAAAGAACTGCTTGTTGGCCGTCTTCTAGGTAGGATGTAAACCATGTTAATGAAAGAGGATCAAGTGAGAGAGATTTTAGTATGTGCAGAAGAAGTTTGTGGTTTACCATGTCAGAAGCTTTTGATAAGTCTATGAAGATAGAGGATGAAAGGTAATTATTGTTACGGTTGGAGTTAATGGAGTTGCTAAAGGAGAGAAGAGCAGTGGTAGTACTGTGGAAGGGTCTAAAACCATGCTGACAGTTTGCAAGTAGGTTGTTTTTCAGAAGGTGATTCAGTAGTTGCTTGTGGATACATTTTTCCATGATTTTAGCTATTGGAGATAGGAGAGCTATAGGATGAAAGTTAGAGAAATCGTTAGACTTACCACCTTTGTGAAGTGGGATGATGTGAGATATTTTACAGATAGAGGGGAAAATACCTTCAATTAAGGATCTATTTATCAGAATAGAGATGGGGTAGGCAATAGCTTTGGCAGATATTTTCAAGAATTCAAAAGGAAGCTTGTCTGCAAAAGGAGTAGATGGTTTTAGTTTTTGGAGCAATGATAATATATAGGAGGTAGGTATGGGTTGAAGGTGAAAGGAAGGAGGGTGATTTAGGGAAGGTGAGAGAGTAGCTGAGAGGTGTCAGGAGAGAGATGACTGGCTAGAGTTTGAATAGTATTAGTAAAGAATAGGTTAAAGTTGTTAGCTGTTTGTATGAGATTCTCTGGGTTGCAGTCTTGTGGGTTAGGTGTGATAGACTGGCCAGGGGATAAGAGATTATTGATGCTGGTCCAGAATTTTTTTGGGTCGTTTTTGGTGGTTTGTTGTAATTGAAGGTAATAGTTCCTTTTGTCTAGAAGGATAGCTTTTTTAGTACTGTTTCTAAGTTCTTTGAAGTTTTGGTGGTCAGTTACATTTTTAGTGGTACGTCATTTAGACCACAATTTATCTCTGAGGATAATTTTTTGCTTGGTGTTATTGGTTAGCCAGGGTGCTGCTTTAGCTTTGGTTTTGATGGTGTGACTAGGGGCATAATGATCCAGGATAGATAAGAATGTGGAATTAAAATATTCTACAGCTTCATTAAGAGGGAGATTTTTTTAGAGGAGACCAGTTACATTGAGATAATACAGCTATAAATTTGTCTGGGTTAAAATGTTTTTTTGAACGTAGTGTTCTATATGTGATAGGTAGTCTTAGGTTGGTTCTATGCCTAGTAACATAAATAAGTGAGTGGTCACTTAGGGCATCAGGAAGAGTACCTGACTGATAGGTTTGTTGAGGAGTATTTGTAAGGATCCAGTCTAAGATGGATTCTTTATTGCTGGTTGTATTAGTTCTGGTAGGACTATTTATTAGTTGTGTAAAGCCATGAAGGTTAATATGGGAGGTAGGGTTTGAAGTATTGCAGGAAAGCCAGTCAATGTTGAAATCACCTAGGACTATTGTTTCTTGAGGGAGGGAGTTTGCAAGTGAGCTGAGGATACATTCTAGTGTATTGATGTTGTTACCTGGGGGAAGGTAGATACATGTAATGTATAAGGCTTTTGTACTGTTGATTTGAAGTTTAGAGCTAAGAATTTCAGCATGATTATCAGGGATAAGAGTATGATCTAAAATACTAATTTGCAAATGTGTTTTATAGAGAATTGCAACACCTCCACCCTTTTTTGAAGTACGATCTAGTCTAAGAATATTATACCCAGGTGGGGTGATTTCATTGTCTTTGATGGTTGGCTTTAGCCATGTTTCGGTTAGACATAAGATATCGAATTGTTGGGTTTCTAGAAGGGCATGGACTTGAGTGGATTTATTACAAATACTCTATATGTTCAGATGAGCAATATAGAGAGACTTTGTAGATTTAATGGGTGAAGTGGAAGTAGAATTGTCTTGTTTATTGTGGTGCTTAGAACTGGTATGATGTGGCCCTGGGTTAGGATTGATATCTCCATCCATCAATAAGTGATATATAGTCTTTTGAGTGGAGAAGTTTTTGAAAGGAGTCTAGGAGTTTCTGAGATTTTGGTTTGCTTAACTTTAAATGTTCTAGTCTGTGGTATTTAGCTAGAAGGTATTCGGTTTGAGTAGTTTGGTTAGAGAAGGTAGGAGTCGCAGATGATATAGGTGAAGAGGTATGTTTGGGTAAATAAGGAAGAGTGGAGTAGAGTGGATATTCATAAAAGGTTAAGAGGTAGGTAGCGATGAGGCAGGAGGTAAATAAAATGAAGATAAGTAGTTTTAGTTGTGAGGGGATAGATGTTCCCATCTTTGAGGACGCGAGGTTTGTTGGAGGTAAAAGGGTAGGTTATAGCAGTGGTAAAGGAGGAGTCTCTTTGTTGAAGTGAGGAGGTGGGATGAAGGTAAAGTTAATTAGTGGGTGTGTTAGGAATTATAACTATTTAGGTGATTGGATGATAGGTATGGATGTGATTGGGTGGTTAAGATATGGGTGTGGTCATGAGGGCTATTTAAGTAGGAGCACTGGGGTGGGTGGGATTTGGGGGTAGGGTAGGGGAGCGGAGTGAGCCCGAAGGGCGAACGGAGCGGGTAGAGACAAAACAGTGTAGAAGCAAGGAAGACAATCAGAAAAGTGAGAGTGAACAGCAGGTGAGTGTGGAGTTAGAGAATGTAGAAGTCATTTACCAGGGGAATGTAGGGTGCTTCTAGGCAAGATCAATTTATCAGGGTAGTGTAAGGTACAAATGCAAATAAGAAAAGTAGGATTGAGTTAGTTAAAGCTGTTAAGAGGGTAGGAAGATGTAGATAATGACAGAGTGGGGATGAGGTTAGAGAAAAGACAAACGAGTGAAGTGAGATAGGAGGTTAAGTAATGAGGCCTTTGTGGTAGAGATACTGAGCAGTAGTGGTAAGGCGCCACCTAGTGGCCAGGAAATAGATTGCTACAGATCCTTTGTATTGGAGGGGGTAGGCTACAGGCCAGGGGAGGTAGGGAGATGTAAGACACTCAGGTAAGTAGAGCACGTCAAGGAGTAAATTAGGTGGAAACTTCAGGAGAGAGAAGAAGTTTCGTAGGTTATAGGCTGCTGGCTATGTGTAAAGGGAGACTTGGCTGGTATAACAGGGTCGTTAGCTATAAGTAATGGTAAAAAGTCAGGTATTGTTGACAGTACATACGTTCTCCGATTTTAAAAAGGCTGGCTCTCAGGGAGCAGGTGGTATTTTCAGAGTCCACGCTAGTTTCCAGAGACTATCCAAGGGGGGTTTGCAAGTTTGTAGGTTCTGAAGGCACAGGTTCACAAGGCTGGTATATATTAGAAAGACAGAGGAGATGAGGTAAGTAAAAACTAGGTGTTATAGTCAGGATATACACATACTGTCGGCAGCATTTTATTCATCTTGCTGAGAGCTTTCATATGAGGCTAAGGAGTTCAGTGCGTGTCACTTGGTTGTTGAGATATTTAGAAAAATGTGAAAATTATATCTTTATAAATTAATATCATAAAAAACAGTTAATATCTATTTACCTGCACTAGACAGAGGTTAAATATTAATGCAGTTGAGTTTGAAATTGTGTAAGCTTTAAGATGAAATCTTTAAAAACCTTGTGCATAGCATGGTTTTGGAATTATTGATGCAAATATGAACAAGCAATATTTGACACTTAGAGGCATCAGTAGGTGTTAACTGCAGATGCACCTGGTGGCATCACTCAGATGTAATGAGATAACCCCCCCCCCCCAAGCATTGTTCTGTTTGTATTGTTCCAACAAATTCCATTCATTTCTATATAATGTGTTCCATTTGTTTTCCAAAAGACCCCACCTACAGTTCTTTTATCTCCTGTACAGTGTACAGTACTTAAGATACATTTGTTTTAGATGTTTATTTCCATTTTGTTGTTATTGCTTCTCTGGAATCCAATAGTATTAAACTTAGTAAGGCCTTACTATGTAGAGGCAATATAGAGCTTAAATTCCAGGTCAAAGGAATCACTTCCTTTGCTTCCCCAATATTTCTTATAAAAAAATCTGTCAGTGTTTATACTTGCAGCTGTCAACCTTCTATCTCCAAGTTATGGAGCCCTGATGTTCATCGTGCATACAGCTGCAGTCATCACACTTGGGTTATCCTGCCGTCAGGCGGTTCCTCGGTCGGCCGAATTCCAAAGTCTAGGTCCAGCGTCGGTTGTCGTCGCTTCTTCCCTGACGTCAGTGCGGCAGGGGTATAAAAGAGGCAGCCAACGCCATTTTCTTCAGTCTTTCTTGCCGCGCAGTGCCCGAAGCAGAAGCAGTTCGCAAGTGCCGGTCGGCCAGCTCCTGAGATTTACGAATACTATTTCAGCCGAAGTCTTCTTTAAAGCTAAGTACTCCGTTGGGGAAACTTTTCTTGCCTCAGACCGATGTCAAACAAAGTTAATAATTGCATTTCTTGTGGGAGGCAAATACCGCATAAGGATTTTCACTCTTACTGTATGCCTTGCTAAGGGCCAGACTACACACAGTGAACAAAAAGAAATCAAAACTAATACCTTCTCAACAGATAATTTTCCTGGGTGCCAGCTTAAACACAACGACCCAGATGGTCTACCTCACGCCAGACAAACAAGGGCAATTGTCTCAATACTTCAACAGAATGGCAACTTTAACCAGGCTAACTGCAAGGAAAATCCTGCAGGCTCTGGGGTTCATGGCATCTTGTATCCTACTAATACCATTTGCAAAGCTGCATATGAGGAAACTACAATGGTACCTAAAAAACTTATGGTCTCAACACAGCCACAGCTTGGAAACAATTATACCACTCATTCCATGCCTTCAAAAGGAATTTTTGTGGTGGGCTCAAGCATGCCAAAGAAACACGGGTCTTCCTTTCTGCTTACCACAAGCAACTCAAATCATCACAACAGACACCTCAGACTACGCCTGGGGAGCACACATGGCAGGTCAGTGCATTCAGGGAAAATGGTCCCAAAAAGAGATGCACCTACACATCAACCAAAAGGAGATGCTAGCCGTGCAAAATGCTCTTATGATCTTCAAAGACCTACGGCATCCAGGCCAGCTATTAATAAGGACAGACAACACCACAGTCATATGTGGTACAAAAACAAACAGGGGGGAACGCATTCATACCCCCTGTGCAGGCAAGCCATGACCCTGTGGAACACAGCACTGGAATTACAAATTCAACTACAGGCACAATTCCTGCCAGGAAAGGAAAACACACTGGCAGACAACTTAAGCAGAAATATGACAGACCCACACGAATGGAAGTTGCATCCTCAAGTCTTCTCAAAGATAACTCAGGCATGGGGACAGCCAGACATAGATCTGTTTGCTAACCACAGAAATTACCAGTTGGAGAAATTCTGCTCAAGGACCTATCATTCACAGGCCTGGAAAGTGGACGCGCACTCTTTCAATTGGACAACATTGACAGTCTATGCCTTCCCGCCTCGATACCTCTACTGGCCAAAGTCCTATTAAAAAACAGAACAGAGAGGCCACAAATGATTCTCATTGCTCCAGACTGGCCACGACAGCACTGGTATCCTCTCCTAAAGAGCCTGTCACACTCACCACCATGGATCCTTCCACAAGTTCCTCTTCTTTTGTCCCAGCACAATTACAAGACCCTTCATAGCCAGCTCAGAACTCTAAATCTAGCTGCATGGAGAATACCTTAATTTGCCAACAGACCCTCCTCTCCAAGGAGGTACAGGAAGTCATCTTGGAGGCCAGTAGACCCTCTACTAGAAAAACCTACTCCGTCAAATGGAAACCATTTTGTTCCTGGAATCAAGCTAAGGGTCAGAATCCTTGGGTAATAAATATACCTCAGATTTTACAGTACCTAGCTAAAATGTTAAACAGTGGCCTTTCCTTCTCTTCCATCAAGATCCACGCTTCAGCCATTTCAGCACAGTACAATACGGATCCTCCTTTATTCTCACATCCTCTTTTAAGGCAGTTCCTCAGAGGGGCAAAAAATATACAACCCCCACGGAAACCACCAGCTCCAGCTTGGGACCTCAACTTCATATTGGAGAAGCTGACATTGCCTCCTTTTGAGCCGGCTGCTATAGCAGAGCTACAATACTTGTCATGGAAAACAGCCTTCCTTCTGGCTATTACCTCAGCACGCAGGGTTTCGGAGCTACAGGCCCTCATGGCTGTGCAACCATTCATCATTTTCCATCAGGACAGGGTTTCCTTACGAACCAACCCTACCTTCATGCCAAAGGTAGTATCCAGTGTGGCTTTGAATCAGACTATTCATTTACCTACCTTTTATCCAAGTCAACAGAACAAAGGGGAGAGACTACTACATTCCTTGGACATTCACAGACAACTTCGTTATTACTTGGACAGAACAAAGTCATTCAGGAAATCTGAGCAGCTCTTTGTGTCCTATGCTACAGGTGCTCAGGGAAAGGCTATTTCCAAACAGACTATTTCAAAATGGATAGCTGACTGCATACGCATTTGTTATTCATTTCTTGGAAAATCAGTGCCTGTATACATCAGATCCCACTCCACCAGGGCTACAGCTACCTCAGCAGCTTTCCTCAGGGGGGTCCTTACCAAGGACATTTTGGAAGCAGCAACTTGGAGTTCAGTGCACACTTTCTCCAAGCACTACCACCTTCCACTATACTCAAAATCTAGAGCGGGCTTTGCCACAGCAGTCCTGCAGGGCATTCTAGCCCCTCCTAATTCTGCTTAGTACCAGCCACCCTTACTTAGCTTTGGGATTCTACCCAAGTGTGATGACTGCAGCTGTATGCACGATGAACATAGTACAGTTTTGTACCTACCATAAATGTAGATGTTCGAGTGCGCATACAGCTGCAGTCCAGGTTACCCTCCCTCCATCCCCTCTTAGGACAGGGCTTATGCCAAACACCTTTATCATACAACCTATTTGGGGTATTCCTTTATGGTGTATTTGCTTGCAACTACTGTTTTGATTTATCTACTTGTGTATGTTTGCATAACATCATGGTTTACCTTCCTTTCTGGGGGTACCTGACATCTGGGGCAAGAAAAACTGAAGAAAATGGCGTTGGCTGCCTCTCTTATACCCCTGCCGCACTGACATCAGGGAAGAAGTGATGACAACCGACGCCGGACCTAGACTTTGGAATTCGGCTGACCGAGGACCCGCCTGACGGCAGGATAACCCAAGTGTGATGACTGCAGCTATATGCGCACTCGAACATCTACATTTATGGTAGGTACAAAACTGTACTTTTCTGATAATATAGAACAGATGGGCAAAGTGTTGAACACTTACTGACAGCCTGCTAACAACTTCAGTTGGGAAGCTCACGGAATGGTTAAAAAATGTTTCATTCTTTTGATGAATTAATATGATTCGGTATTTACCATGGATATAAAAAAACTTTGAACATGTTACAAACTCTTTCAGTTTGGATGTGTGACAAGCTTGCCTATGGTATTCTGGCAGGGTGTTTTCCTTTTTTGAGTTCAGATGTGTGCCTCCGTTTTTTAACCCTTCTCTTAATGCTACTTATGCACTTGTTTCTTTTTCTTTGTAGCTGTTAAGGCATTTAGCGTTCTAGTTGGAAATCTGTGTGGAATGCTGACAGAGGCCTTACAGAATCCTAGGATAAAATTCTTGTTCCACTCCTTCTCCTAAAACACAAATCCATTCTTCCTTGGGTGTTGCAAACTGATCAAGCTATGGAGCATATCATGATGGACCTGCTTAACAAAGGTATAGGCAATCTCCAAACTCTTAACCCCACACAGTTTGGCTTTGTCAAGGGGAGATCCTGGCTGCTGAACCTGGTTGACTTCTTTGAGGCAGTCACCAAAGCTGTGGATGAGGGTAAGGCAGTGCATACAGCCTAACCTGGCCAAGGCCTTTGATACCATTCGCCACTCTGGTATCATTGATAAACTCACCAAACTAGGCATCAATCCTTGCATCACTAGGTGGATTGCAAATTGGCTCTCAGACAGAACCCACAGAGTGAAAGTTGCAGATTCCAATATGTATCCCTTTGAATACATTTCAGCTGGACTATGTCTCTGTACAGCAGTATCCTAGCCAGATGATACACAGCATCAGATCGCGATGGGGCCTTTTCCTTTACCCCCACGCTCATTTTTGTAAGCTATTTTCTTCATTTATTGTGTCCTGATTTTGAAAGGGAAATGAAGCTGTATTTTTTCTGCATTAGAATGAAAATTATCTTAGAAATGGCTAAAAATGTGCTGTGAAACTTGTGGCTTCAGCTCTGTGTTCTTCACCTCATTCTGTTAGTATCCTGTCGAATGCACTAATGTCGACAGTCCTGCTTGATGGAAAACATACTGAAGCATATTTACACTGTGTCCAGAGGTAGAATTGTAACATTTGACATCATTTCATACTGTATTTTTGACAAGTATGAGACCTGTCCGGTGAGCTAATGAACGACATTTTGTGCTTTGTGACTGTGTACTGCTATGACCCCATTTAAATCCGTTGCATATACTCTTTTATCAGTGGCTCAAAAAACTTACTGATTGTATTTTTTATTGTATTTGTTTAATTGAGATATTGGACTGATCCACATGGGCTCCACGTCATACACAACCCAGGAGCATTGCCTGGTTGAGATTCTTGCTCGGAGTTGCACAGTAGGCAGATGGAGGCTGGGAAGCTTCTTAACAGCTCCCAGCCTTAACTTTCTCTGCTGTCAGTTATATTAAGTGGGTTGAAATTGCTGCCTGTGGTATTTTCACACGTTCATCAGCCATGACCTAAAGAATTGTGGCTGTGTGTACTAGGCTAATGACCCTGGAGCCTTTACAAGCCTAGCCCAAAAAACAGTTTGCCCTGATGTTAGTTCACAGTGCCTCTGTCCAGTAGGGCAACTGGAGTGATCCCTGGGGTGAACTTTGTTACCCATCCACTCGTCCAGATTTCTCTTGAAGAGGGCCAGCAAGGTGCTCTGCTTGACATGAATGGGAAGCTTATTCCAGAGTATGGGCAGTCTTTGGGAGATTAACCTGTCCCTCCAACATGTTCTTTTAATTGTGGTAATGAGGTTGTGATCTCTGGAGAGCGTGTGGCATGGTGGGCTTGGGATTTCTTTAGGTGTAGCATTTCAAGTAGGGTTGGTCAGACATGGCTTTGTAAGTCAAGCAGAGATCATCTCTAAGTAGACGATAAGAGACAGTACAGCTGAAGTTTCTTGAGTCTGTTCATGTAGGACATGTGTTTAAGGCCTAGGATTCTTTTTGTGAGGTACTTTTGTGGCCTTTCCAGCTGTTGTAGTTGTCTGGTCAGGTACACGTCAAATGGGGCGTTATATTCGATGATTGGTCTAATGAGGGATGAGTAGAGATGGATGATGGTGCTCATCGTGTTTCACTGTTGCAGTCATTACACTTGGGTTATCTTGCTGGCAGGCTACCCGCAGTCAGCTTGAATTACAAAGTCCTGGTCCGGTGTCTGTTGTTGTCGCCTCTTCCCTGACGTCAGTGCGCCAGGGGTATAAAAGATGCAACTGATGCCATTTTCTTTAGTCTTGCCGCGCAGTGCCCGAAGCAAAAGCAGTTCGCAAGTGCCAGTTGGCTGACTCCTGACATTTTCGAAATCAAATTTCAGATCCGAAGTCTTCAATAAAGCTAAGTACCCCATTGGGGAAATTTTTTTCTTGCTCCAGACCGATGTCAGAAAAAGTTAACAATTGTATTTCTTGTGGGAAGCAAATACCTCATAAGGATTTTCATTCTTACTGTATTTCTTGCCTAGGCCATGACCATGACGTTGCTAGTTGTCTGTTTTGTGCTAGAGTTAACCAACGCACTATTAAGCGTCGGTACGATTTTGCTTTTCATTATTTTGGCAGAAGGTTTAACTACATAATGCCGTCAGAACATCCGACGACCGGAATTCATAAAAAATGCAAGGATAAAGACAAGGACAAGCATCCGAGGTCCAAACCGATGAAGAAGCCTCTTCTAGGCCAGTTGCCGGTTCGTCGGTGCTCAGTGAGGCGCTTTCGCAGCCCCTGACTCCCGCTACCTCAGAGCCACAGGCCGCCTCAGACGCTCACGTGGAGACAGCTAGGCCTCTGGATACTCAAGGTATTGGCCCTTCGGAAATAAATCGCTCAGATGGGTCCGGAGCCGCTGAGCAGGCATCGGCTTCTGAGGGTGTCTTCAGACCTACACAACTTTATATAAAGCCTACTTCTGCATCCAAGACAAAGTCTAAAACAGTTTTAAAGACAAGGAAACCAGTACAGCATTCTCCAGGACAGACTTCTATGCCTAAGAAACAGATGCTAAAAATGGCCGAAGACCTAGTTATTTTGATCAGGGGTTCCCATCCCCCTCCTGATAAGAGGCCTAGGCAAGACACTGAATATGAATGTTCATCGTGCATACAGCTGCAGTCATAACAGATGGGTTCTCCTGCCGTCAGGCGGGTCCTCGGTCGGCCAAATTCCAAAGTCTAGGTCCGGTGTCGGTTGTCATCGCTTCTTCCCTGACGTCATTGCGACAGGGGTATAAAGGAACCAGCCGACGCCATCTTCTCCAGTCTTTCTTGCAGTGCGGTGCCCGAAGCAAAAGCAGTTCGCAAGTGCCGGTCGGCCAGCTCCTGAAATTACGAAAATTTTGAAACAGAAGTCTTCTTGAAAGCTAAGTACCCCGTTGGGGAAACTTTTCTTGCCTCAGACCGATGTCAGGCAAAGTTAATAATTGTATTTCTTGATTGAAGCAAATACCGCATAAGGATTTCCATTCCCTCTGTATACCTTGTTTAGGCCCAGACCACGACGTCTCAGTCTGTCGCTTTTGTGCTACATTCAACAAACGCACCATTAAGCGTCGGGCGGAGTTCGCCCAGCATTATTTTGGAAAAACATTTAACTATATTACATCGTCGGATACTCCGACTCCAGTTTTGTCTAAAAAACGCAAAGATAAGGACCGACACACGAGGTCTGCGGCCTCTACCGACACCACGCCAAAGCCGACTACACGTGGTCCAGTTTTCAGCGAGGCGCCTACGCAGCCCCTGACTACCGACGGCACTTCATTGGCGGTGTCTCCTGTGCCCGAGGTCGCAGGCTCCTCGGCCCACACCCCGACTACAGATACCGAAGCCACTCTTGGCATTGAACCTCAAAATGTGGACAGGTCTACCTCCACTCAAGGTGTCTTCAGACCTTCCTCTTCTTTTTCCATCAAGGCTTTCACTAAGTCTAAAGCAGCCATGCATTCTAAGAGACAAGCTACACAGGGCCCATCTCCAGGCCCCATGCCTAAAAAACAGATGCTTAAAATGGCTGAGGATTTAATTACTCTTATCAGGGGTTCTCAACCCCCACCAGACAAAAGGCCCAGAGTGGAGGAAGAATCCCCCTCCTCTGATCAGGGCTCCATTATTTCAGAGCACTCTGATGATCAGGAACATTCTTACTCCCCTTTTGAAGACTCTGATGCAGAGGAGTCCATTCCTTCTGTATCCCCCCCATAGGATTACTCTTTTGGGGAAACTTTGCATACCTTATGGGAACACTTCCACTGGGAAGGCCAAGATTATTCAAATTCCAAGAAAAGGCTTAGGGAATTTCTCTTGCTACCTCAGCACAGGCCTCTGGCTATACCTCCTGTCTTGGACATCCTAGATGATGTTTACTCGGAGGCCTGCCTTAACCTGGATTCTCTGCCTTCAGCCCCAGTCAAGCCTGACAGGTACTACAGGGTTCCTGACTCACACCAATTTCTATACAAAAGCCATGCTGCTGACCCAGAAACCATCTCACAGGGCCCCAAGGGAATTAAGGCCTCCACTGCTAAAAATCCATTACCTTCCGAGAGAGAGATTCCAGATCCTTATAAAGGTGGGGAAAAAAGGTATATACCTCAGCTACCTTAACCATGAGGGCCTTAAACTGTCAATTCCATATGCTAAAATACCAACAGTTTTTGTTATCACAATTGAAAAGTAAAATGTCACAACCTGAACAACCAGACTTGAAGGAGTTGCAGGATTTGATGCATAGTGCAGAACAAGTGGGTAAGCATACCTTACAATGTGGTTTTGATGCTCTAGAGGCCTCATGTAGAGCTGCTGTTACAGGATCAGTCATACATAGACATGCCTGGCTCAAGGAACAAACCTTGCCTGATCATGTCAAAGCTAAATTACTAGATGCCCCTCTACAAAAGGATGTGTTATTTGGTGCTAATGCTGAGGAGGTATTAAGGAAAATGGAGGAAAAGGCTAAATCAATGCAAACTGTGAAAGATTTTCTACAGGTACAACCCCCACGTTTCAATAGAAATTGGCCTTCCAAAAATTGGTCCTTTCCAGCCACGGACAGACCCCACAGAGGTTGATACAGGCGCCTGAGGGGCAGAGGACAATCCCAAGGATCATTTTAGAGGCAGACAATGGCAAGCACCTACACAGAGGTGGTGAGGATAACTAGCAATCATTCAGAAAGCAAGCCCAATGACTTTCCCCTTTGCATGCCAAGCAAGACTCAAATGGCAGCCCCCTTAGGAGGAAAACTGGCATTATTTTCAAAAAATTGGCATATTGTCATAAAAGACAAATGGATCCTGGACATTATAAACAGAGGCTACAGATTCCATTTTCACACCCATCCAAAAATGAGAGGCATGCCAAACCTGCCACACAATCAAAGGGCAGAGGCACAAAGGCAAATTACAGATCTCATAGACGTGAAAGCTATTCAAGAGGTACCTACGCACGAACAAGGTCAAGGTTTTTATTCCAGACTATTCCTGGTACCAAGGAAGGGAAAAGATTGGAGACCTATTTTGGACCTATCCATCCTAAACACATTTCTACTGCACAAAATTCAAGATGCTCACTCTACAGCAGCTTCTTCCCATGCTGGGCAAGGAGTCTTGGCTGGTAACATTGGACCTCAAGGAGGCATACCTGCATGTCCCAATCAGACAAAATTGCAGAAGATACCTCAGATTTCTTGCAGGTTCAACCCATTATCAATTCTCTGCATTGCCCTTTGGCTTATCTACTGCGCCCAGAGTATTCACGAAATGCCTGGCATCAGTAATTGCCTACTGCAGACTTCAAGGGATACAAATATACCCCTAGTTGGACGACTGCCTGATCCAAGCGGACAGCAAGCACATTCTTCTGAAACATCTGGCTTATGTAATAATGTTGAATTCTCTGGGATACACAGTCAACAAAAAGAAATAAAGGCTAATACCCTCTCGGAAGATAATTTTCCTGGGTGCCAACTTGGACACAAACACCCAGATGGCCTACCTCACGCCAGAGAAGCAGGGGCAACTAACTCAATACTTCAGAGCACTAACAAATTGCACCAGGCTGACTGCAAGGAAAATCCTGAATGCTCTGGGATTCATGGCATCTTGCATCTTACTAATCCCATGTGCAAAGCTGCATATGAAGAAACTTCAGTGGTACCTGAAAAACCTATGGTCTCAACACAGCCACAGTTTGGAAACAATAATACCACTAATTCCATGTCTACAAAAGGAATTTCTGTGGTGGGCTCAAGCATGCCAAACAAACACAGGTCTTCCATTCAGCAAGCCTCAAGCAAATCAAGTCATCACAACAGACGCCTCGAACTACGCCTGGGGGGCGCACATGACAGATCGGTGCATTCAGGGCAAATGGTCCCAAAAAGAAAAGCACCTTCACATCAATCAAAAGGAAATGCTAGCAGTAATAAATGCTATTATAGCTTTCAAAGACCTTCTGCAACCAGGTCAACTATTGATAAGAACGGACAACACCACAGTTATGTGGTACATAAACAAACAGGGAGGAACACATTCATACCCCCTATGCAGACTGGCCATGTTACTTTGGAACATGGCCATGGACTTACAAATCGAACTACAAGCACAGTACTTGCCAGGCAAGGAAAACACGCTGGCAGACAACCTAAGCAGAAATATGACAGATCCACACGAATGGAAGTTGCATCCAAAGGTTTTTACAGAAATAATCCAAGCATGGGGAAGGCCAGGCATAGATCTCTTTGCCTCCCACAAAAATCATCAATTGACAAAATTCTGCTCAAGGATTTTCCATCCAAAGGCCTGGAGAGTGGACGCTCTCTTTCAGTTGGACATCAATGACAGTTTATGCCTTTCCACCTCTTCCTCTGCTGCCCAAAGTTCTATTGAAAACCAGAGCAGACAGACCAAAGATGATTCTCATTGCTCCAGACTGGCCAAGACAACACTGGTACCCACTCCTGAGGAGCCTGACGCATTCCCCACCATAGACCCTGCTTCTAATGCCTCTTCTCCTGACTCAGCACAGCTTCAAAACTCTTCACAGCCAGCTAAAAACACTCAATCTAGCCGCATGGAAGAGTCCTTAGCATCACAACAGACCCTACTCTCCAAGGAGGTGCAGGATGTCATTTTGGAGGCCAGAAGGCCGTCAACTAGAAAAGCTTACTCCGCAAAATGGAAACGGTTTTGTGTCTGGAATGAGAAAAAGGGCCAGGATCCTGGAAAACTGAATTTACCTCAAATACTACAGTATCTAGCTGAGCTGCTAAGCAGTGGACTTTCATTCTCCTCCATCAAAATCCATGCCTCAGCCATTTCTGCAGAATACAACACTGATCTACCCTTATTCTCTCACCCTCTCTTAAGACAGTTCCTCAGAGGGGCTAAGAATCTAAGACCCCCAAGTAAACAACCAATACCTGCTTGGGATCTCAATTTCATTCTGGAAAAAACTGACCTTGCCTCCATTTGAGCCAGCTGCCTCATCAGATTTGCAATATTTGTCCTGGAAAACAGCTTTCCTTCTGGCTATTACCTCAGCTCATAGAGTTTCAGAACTACAAGCTCTCATGGCTGTGCAGCCTTTTATCATTTTCCATCAGGACAGAGTTTCCTTACGAACCAACCCGTCCTTTATGCCTAAAGTGGTATCCAGGGTAGCTTTGAATCCGGCCATACACTTACCTACCTTTTATCCTAATCCTCAAAACAAAGGGGAGAGATTACTACATTCCTTGGACATCCACAGACAACTGCGTTATTATTTGGACAGAACAAAGCCTTTCAGAAAATCAGAACAGCTCTCTTTGTCCTATGCTGTAGGAGCTCAAGGAAAGCCAATTTCCAAACAGACAATCTCAAAATGGATAGCCCACTGCATACGCTTTTGCTATTCGTTTCATGGCAAAACTGTAACTACAGGCATCAGATCTCACTCCACAAGGGCCACAGCTACCTCTGCAGCTTTCCTCAGAGGAGTTCCTACCAAAGATATTTTGGAAGCAGCCACTTGGAGTTCTGTGCATACCTTCTCCAAGCACTACCACCTACCATTATACTCCAAAACTAGAGCAGGCTTTGCCACTGCAGTCTTGCAGGGCATCCTGGCTCCTCCTAGTTCCACCTAGTGCCTACCACCCCTTTCTTAGCTTTGGGATTCTACCCATCTGTTATGACTGCAGCTGTATGCACGATGAACATAGTACAGTTTTGTACCTACCATAAATGTAGATGTTCGAGTGCTAATACAGCTGCAGTCCAGGTTTCCCTCCCTTCTTCCCCTCTTGGAACAGGCCTATTGGCTAACACCTCCTCATACAACCTGATTGGGGTATTCATTTATGGTGTATTTGCTTGCAACTACTGTATTTTGATTATATTGCATTGCTTTATTACACAAATTTATGTATTGCCTTCCTTCTGGGGGCACCTGACATCTGGGGCAAGAAAAACTGAAGAAGATGGCGTCGGCTGGTTCCTTTATACCCCTGTCGCACTGACGTCAGGGAAGAAGCGGCGACAACCGACGCCAGACCTAGACTTTGGAATTCGGCCGACCGAGGGACCCGCCTGACGGCAGGAGAACCCATCTGTTATGACTGCAGCTGTATTAGCACTCGAACATCTACATTTATGGTAGGTACAAAACTGTACTTTCCTCTGAACAGGTTTCCATTTACTCTGATTCCTCTTCTGATCAGGGATATTCTGTTCCTCCCTATGAGGATTCTGATGCTGAAGATTCTATTCCTTCAGCTTCTTCTCCTGAGGACTATTCATTTGGGGAAACTCTGCATACCATGAGGGAGCATTTCCATTGGGAGAGCCAGGATTATTCCGATTGTAAGAAAAGACTTAAGAGACTTTCTTTTACTTCCTCAGCACAAACCTCTTGCAATAACTCCTGTTCTAGACATAGTAGATGATGTTTTTTCAGAGTCCGGCCTGTCTTCAGACTCTTTACCTCCTGCCCCTGTTAAGCCGGACAGATACTACAGGGTTCCAGACTCCCATAAATTTCTTTACAAAAACCCTGCTTAACCGTGCTGCTGACCTAGAAACTATCTCACAGGTCCCAAAGGGGTCAAGGCAGCTTCTGCCAAATACCCTGTCCCCTCAGATAGAGATTCTTGGGCTTTGGACAGATGGGGGAAAAAAGTTTACACTTCTGCTACCTTGGCTGCAAGGGCTTTAAATTGTCAATTTCATATGCTCAAATATCAGCAATACTTAATGTCTTTGTTAAAACAAAAATGTTGACAAATTCTGAATGTTCTGAGAACAAAGATTTGCCGGATTTATTGCATGCATCTGAACAAGTGGGAAAACAAACTTTGCAGTGTGGCTATGATTCACTGGAGGCCTTGTGTAGGGCTGCTGTTACAGGTTCTGTTATTAGAAGGCATGTTTGGTTAAAGGAACAGAATCTGCCTGATCATGTTAAAGCAAAATTATTAAATGCTCCATTACAGCATGATACTTTGTTTGGTGTTAAGGCAGAAGAGGTGTTGAAGAAAATGGAGGATAAGGTAAAATCTATGTAGACAGTAAAGGATTTCTTACAGGTGCAGCCACCCAGATTTAGCAGGATCTGGCCCTCTAAGAATTGGTCCTTTCCAGTGTCAGACAGACCACAAAGAGGCAGATTCGGACGCCCTAGAGGCAGGCAACAGCCCCAAGGCTCATACAGGCCCAAACAATGGGGTGCTTCTACCTGCAAAAGCAGAGAAGACAAATCACAGCCTTATAGAAAACGGTCCCAATGACTTCCCTCTGCCAATGCCAAGCACTTATTTTTTGGCAGCACCCTTAGGGGGAAAGCTAGCACTTTTTCCACAAAACTGGCACAAGATCACCCAGGACAAATGGGTCTTAAATATAGTCTCTCAGGGCTGCAGGTTCCACTTTCACACCCTTCCAAAGGCAAAAGGTATGCCAGACCTGCCATGCAATCAATGGCAAGAAGCATCTCTCATGGACATGGGGCTACTCAGCCAGTGCCACAACAAGAGCAGGGTAGTACCAAGAAAGGACAAAGCCTGGAGACCAATTCTGGACCTGTCTATTCTAAATACTTTTCTGGACGTCCCAAAATTCAAAATGTTGACAGCTTCTGCCCATGCTGGACAAGGAGGCTTGGCTTGTAACTTTGGACCTCAAAGAGGCTTACCTGCATGTCCCATTCAGACAGTCTTGCAGAAGATGCCTCAGATTCATAGCTGGCTCAATGCACTACCAATTCTCTGCACTGCCCTTTGGCTTATCTACTGCCCCCAGGGTCTTCACAAAATGCCTGGCACCAGTAATTGCATTTTGCAGACAGAGGAATTCAGATATATCCCTACTTGGACGACTGCCTTATTCAAGCAAAGAACAAATATATTCTACTACAACATCTGGCGTTAGCAAAAAGATTACTAATTTGCCTAGGGTACACAGTAAACTAAAAGAAATCAAAACTAGTACCCTCTCAAGTGATAACATTCCTGGGTGCAAGCTTAAATACAACTGCCCAGATGGCTTAACTCACGCCAGACAAACAAAGGTATCTGACTTCTTACTTCGAAGACATGGCAACAAAGACACAGTTATCTGCAAGAAAAATTCTGCAGGCTCTGGGCTACATGGCATCCTGCATTCTACTAATTCCATATGCAAGACTGCATATGAGGAAACTACAATGGTATCTAAAGTGTTTGGACTCAACATTGCTACAGCCTGGAAACAGTAATTACTCTCATTCCCTGCCTGCAACAGGAATTTCAATGGGGGGCACAGGCATGTCACCACAACAAGGGACATCCATTCACCTTACCGACTGCCAGGCAGACACTAACAACAGATGCTTCAGATTATGCCTGGGGGGGGCGCACATGGCAGGAAAATGTATTCTGGGCACATGGCCCACAAACCAAATGCATCTTCATATCAATCAAAAAGAGATGCTAGCTGTACAAAATGCCCTGACAGCCTTCAAGGACCTACTTCATACCGGACAATTACTGATAAAGACAGACAATTCTACAGTCATGTGGTACATAAGCAAGGGGGCACACATTCCTACCCCTTCTGCAGGCAAGCCATGACTTTGTGGAAGACAGCACTGACTTATCAAGTACATCTGCAAGCACAATTCCTGCCAGGAAAGACAAATACTTTGGCAGATGAACTAAGCAGAAACCTCATGGATCCTCACAAGTGGAAACTAGATACACAAATCTTCAACATGATAACAGGGAAATGGAGATGCCCAGACATAGATCTATTAGCCTCCTCTCACAACTGCCAGCTACAGAGATTCTGCACTCGGACTTATCACAAGCAAGCATGGAAAGTGGACTCCCTTTCATTCAGCTGGAAAGCTCTTACGGTATATGCCTTCCCTCCTCTGCCTCTCCTCTCCAAGGTACTCCTAAAGGTCAGACAAGAGAAGCCAAAAATGATACTGATTGTCCCAGACTGGCCATGCCAGCACTGGTACCCAATCCTAAAGAGCTTGTCTCAAGGCCCAGCCTGGACATTGCCTCTAATACCTCATTTGCTGACCCAACAGAACAATCAGATCCTGCACAGCCAACTCAGAACCCTAAATCTGGCTGCATGGCGGATAATGTAATCATTCAGAACACACCTCTCTCTAAAGCAGTTATGGATGTTATTTTGGAAGCCAGGAGGCCCAGCACCAGAAAATCTTATGCAGAAAAATGGAAGAGATTCTGTGCTTGGAACTAAGCGCAGGGAATTGACTCGCTTGTACCAAATATTCCTCAGATTTTGCAATACCTAAATGAGATGCTGGACAAAGGCCTATCCTTCTCATCAGTTAAGATCCATGCCTCTGCCATTTCAGCTCATTACAATACGGACCCACCTATTTGTTCTCATCCACTGCTAAGACAGTTTCTCAGAGGGGCCAAAAACATAAGACCTCCAAGGAGAGCTCCAGTACCTGCCTGGGACCTCAATTTTGTCTTGGAAAAACTCACACTGCCTCATTTTGAGCCAGCCAATACAGCAGAGATAAAATACTTGTCATGGAAAACCGCTCTTCTCCTAGCAATAACTTCAGCAAGAAGAGTCTCAGAGTTGCAGGCACTAATGGCTGTGGAACCTTTTATTATTTTCCATCAGGACAGGGTTTCTCTAAGGACAAACCTGACATTTATGCCTAAGGTAGTGTCCAGCGTGGCTCTTAACCAAACCATACATTTGCCTACCTTTTATCCAAACCCACAGAATAAGGTGGAGAGACTTCTGCATTCATTGGACATACACAGACAGCTACACTTTAACTTGGACAAGACTAAAGCCTTCAGAAAGACTGAGCAACTCTTAGTGGCATATGCTGCAGGTTCGCAAGGAAAAGCCATTTCAAAGCAGACTATTTCAAAATGGATGGGCCACTGCATTCGTTTCTGCTATTCACAACATGGCAAGTCAGTGCCCAAGGGCATTAGGCCACACTCTACCAGAGCAGCAGCCACTTCAGCAGCCTTCCTCAGAGGGCTACCAACCAAGGACATTTTGGAGGCTGCAGCATGGACTTCAGTGCACACTTTTACAAAGCACTACCATTTACCTCTCTACTCTAAATCCAGAGCAGGCTTTGACACTGCAGTTCTGCAGGGCCTCATAGCCACTCCAAACTCTATTTAGGCCTAACCACCCAACCTCAGCTTTGTGATTCAACCCAAGTGTAATGACTGCAACAGTGAAACACGATGAACATAGTACAGTTGTGTACCTACCATAAATGTAGATGTTCGAGTGTATTCACTGTTGCAGTCCAGGTTACCCTTCCACCATCCCCCTTTCTCTTTGCTGGGACTTATCTGTACCTCTCTATTCTATACAACCTATGTGGTGTATTTACTTGTAGATGAAGGTTATGTGCATGCTTTTTTATGATCATAATTTTTACAGCCTACCCTTTTGGGGGCACCTGACATCTGGGGCAAGAAAAACTAAAGAAAATGGCATCGGCTGCATCTTTTATACCCCTGGCGCACTGACATCAGGGAAGAGGAGACAGCAACCGACCCTGGACCAGGACTTTGGAATTCAGGCCGACTGGTAGGTAGCCTGCCAGCTGGATAACCCACGTGTAATGACTGCAACAGTGAATACACTCAAACATCTACATTTATGGTAGGTACACAACTGTACTTTTCTGACCAAAGTGGCAAAGTGGTGGTCGAAGGTGAGGTGGCTGTCGACCTGGGTGCCCAGATCTTTTATGATCCCTTCAGTGTTCAGTGGGCTCCCATCAGCATGGTAATTCATGGAAACTGAGTTTTTTTCCAGAGGGGATAACGCATTTTTTGGCATTAAGCTTCAGGCCATGGATGTTCTTCGTGTTTCACTGTTGCAGTCATTACATTTGGGTAATCTGCTGGCAGTTTGCTCTCAGTCGGCCTGAATTCCAAAGTCTTGGGTCCTGCATCGGTTGCTGTCTCCTCTTCCATGACGTCAGGTCATTAGGGGTATAAAACATGCAGCCGACGCCATTTTCTTTAGTCTTTCTTGCCGTGCAGTGCCCGAAGCAGAAATTTTGCAAGTGCCGGTCGGCCGACTACTGAAATATACGAGTTTGAGTTTCAGAACCGAAGTCTTCACTAAAGCTAAGTACCCCGTTGGGGAAACTTTTTTCTTGCTTTTTACTGATGTCAGAAAAAGTTAATCATTGTATTACTTGTGGGATGCAAATACCTCATAAGGATTTCCATTTATACTGTATTCCTTGCCTAGGCCCTGATCACAACGTGCCTGGCTGTCAGTTTTGTGCTAGATTTAACCAACGCACTATTAAGCGTCGGTATATTTTTGCATCAAAATATTTTGGAAACAGATTTAACTACCCAAAAATGTCATCGGAGAGCAATCCGACTACTGGAGTACATAAAAAAATGCAAAGAAAAGGACAGAGAAAGGCAGTCAAGATCCATAACCGACGATGAAGCTTCTCCTAAGCCAGTCGCAGGTTCGCCGGTATTCAGTGAGGTTCCTTCGCAGCCCCTGATACCCGCTACCTTCGAGTCGCAGGCCTCTACCGACACCCATGTGGAGTCCAGCATGCCGCAAGATACTCAGGGTATTGGACCGACGGATGCATCTCCCTCGGATGGGTCTGGAGCCACTGAACAGGCACCAGCTTCTAAGGGTGCATTCAGACCTCAACATTTGTACATCAAACCGATGACAGCTGCAAAACCAAAGACAAAAGCAACTTCTAAACCTAAAAAAACGACGCATGAGCCATGTGCACAGGCCTCTATGCCTAAAAAACAGATGATCAAAATGGCTGAAGACCTTATTACCTTGATCAGGGGTACCCATCCCCCTCCAGATAAGAGGCCTAGGCAAGACACTGATTATGAATCTTCAGATCAGGGTTCTATTTTTTCTGATTCTTCTTCTGATCAGGAATTATCTATACCTCTCTATGAGGATTCTGATGATGAGGAGTCTATTCCATCTGCATCTCCTCCTGAGGATTATTCATTTGGAGAAACCTTGCATACTTTGAGGGAGCATTTTCACTGTGAGAGTTAAGACTTCTCAGAATCAAAAAAGAGGCTCAGGGATTTCCTCCTCCCTCAGCACAAGCCTTTAGCCATTCCCCCTGTTTTAGACATTGTGGATGATGTGTTTTCGGAGTCAAGGTTGACCCCTGACTACGTACCTCCGGCTCCCAGTAAGCCTGACAGATATTACAGAGTCCCTGACTCTCATAAATTTTTATTTAGAAACCCTGCTGCTGATCCTGAAACTATTTCACAGGGCCCAAAGGGAGTTGAGGCCTCAACAGCAAAAAAAACTACCGCCTCTGACAGAGATTCTAGGGCACTGGACAGATGGGGAAAAAGGTTTATACATCTGTAACCTTGGCAAATCAGGGTCTTAAATTGTCGATTTCATATGCTTAAGTACAAACAACATGTTATGGGATTGCTGAAACAGAAAATTATGTTGATTTCAGAATGTGCAGAAAATAAAGAATTGCAGGAATTATTGCATGCAGGTGAACAAGTTGGAAAGCATACTTTGCAGTGTGGTTTTGATGGTTTAGAGGCCTCCTGCAGGGCCGCAGTTACTGGATCTGTGATTAGGAGGCATGCTTGGTTAAAGGAACAAAATTTGCCTGATCATGTTAAAGCTAAATTGCTAGATGCACCTTTACAGCATGATTCTGTGGTATTAAGGCAGAAGAGGTTTTAAAGAAAATGGAAGACAAAGCTAAGTCTATGCAAACTTTTGAAGATTTCTTACAAGTGCAGCCACCAAGATTCAGAAGACACTGGCCTACAAAAAAATTGGTCCTTTCCTGTGTCAGACAGAGCTCAAAGGGGCAAATCCAGACGCCCTAAGGGTTCCAGGTACCAGGCTCAAGACTCATACAGGTCAAAGCAGTGGGGCGCATCCACCTCCAAATCTGGAGGAGATAAAGCGCAAACCTACAGAAAGCAATCCTAATGACTTCTCTCTGCCTACACCAAGTACTTATCTTTTGGCAGCACCCATAGGGGGGAAATTAGCACTTTTTGCTCAGAATTGGCAGTTAACCCAGGACAAGCGGGGCACTAAACATCATATCTCAGGGATACAGATTCCATTTACACACTCTGCCAATGACAAATGGTTGGCCAGATCTGCCAAAAAATCAATGGGCAGAGGCACAGAAACAGGTTACGTCCCTCATGGATATGTGGGCCATTCAGATAGTACCAGAACAGGAAAAAGTACAAGGTTTTTACTCAAGGCTGTTCTTGGTACCCAGAAAGGACAAGGCCTGGTGGCCAATACTGGATTTATCGATTTTGAGCACATACCTGGACATTCCAAAATTCAAAATGCTCACTTTGCAGCAGCTTCTGTCCATGCTGGGCAAGAATGCTTGGCTGGTTGACTTTAGACCTAAAAGAGGCATACCTGCATGTCCCAATAAGACAATTGTGCAGAAGATACCTCAGATTCAAGGCTGGCTTAATGCATTACCAATTCGCTGCACTGCCCTTTGGCTTATCTACTGCACCCAGGGTCTTTACAAAGTGCCTGGCACCAGTAATTGCATTTTGCAGACAAAGAAGTATTCAAATATATCCTTACTTAGACGACTGTCTCATTCAAGCAGAGAACAAGGACACTCTTCTACTGCACCTGGCGTTTGTGAAAAGGCTTCTAACATGCCTAGGGTACAGAATGAACGAAATGAAATCACAACTGGTACCCTCTCAAAATATAACATTCCTGGGTACAAGCTTGAATACAACTGCCCAGATGGCTTACCTCACGCCAGACAAACAAAGGCAACTGACTACTTACTTCAAACTGATAACCACAAAAACCCAGTCTTCTGCAAGACAAATTCTGCAGGCTCTGGGCTTCATGGCATCCTGCATCCTACTAATTCCATTTGCAAGACTGCATATGAGGAAACTTCAATGGTACCTAAAATGTTTATGGAGTCAACATTCACACACTCTGGAAACAATGATTCCTCATTCCCTGCCTGCAACAGGAGTTTCTGTGGTGGGCAAAGGCCTGCCATCAAAACATGGGACGTCCCTTCATTCTATCCCCTGCCAGCCAAACCTTAACAGGCGCATCAGATTATGCCTGGGCGGCCCACATGGCAGGAAGATGCATTTAGGGCATATGGGCACCAAATCAAATGCATCTACATATCAACCAGAAAGAGATGCTAGCTGTTCAAAATGCCTTAACAGCCTTCAAGGACTTACTTCATCCAGGACAACTACTGGTAAAGGCGGACAACACCACAGTCATGTGGTATATAAATAAGCAAGGGGGAACACACTCATACCCCCTTTGCAGATTAGCCATGGCACTGTGGGACACAGCTTTGACCTACCAAATACATCTTCAAGCTTAATTCCTGCCAGGAAAACAAAACACTCTGGCAGACAATTTAAGCAGAAACCTTATGGATCCTCACGAGTGGAAACTAAATCCACAAGTCTTCAACATGATAGCAGAGACATGGGGGAGCCCAGACATAGATCTATTTGCCTCTCCTCAAAATTATCAACTGAAAAGATTCTGCACAAGGACTTATCACAGACCAGCATGGAAAGTGGACACCCTATCCTTCAGTTGGAAAAACCAATCAGTGTACACATTTCCTCCTCTGCCTCTTCTACCCAAGGTCCTCCTAAAAGTCAGACAAAAGATGCCAAAGATATTAATTGCCCCGGACTGGCCCCGCCAATACTGGTACCCAATCCTAAGGAATTTGTCTCAATACCCAGCTTGGACCGTGCCTCAGATTCACAACTATTGTCCCAGCAAAACAGTCAGATCCTGCACAATCAACTACAGACTCTGAACCTGGCAGCATGGCTAATCCTGTAATCATACAAATGACACCTCTCAGTAAAGCTGTGATGGATGTCATTTTGGAAACCAGAAGGCCTAGTACTAGAAAATCTTATGCTGACAAATGGAAGAGATTCTGTGCTTGGAATCGAGCACAAGGAACTGATACAGCAGAGCCAAATATTCCTCAGATATTACAATACAACGGAGATGCTTGACAAAGGCCTATCTTTCTCATTCAAAATCCATGCCTCTGCCATTTCGGCTCATTACAATACAGAGCCACCAATCTTTACTCATCCTTTACTAAAGCAGTATCTTAGAGGAGCCAAAAATTTAAGGCCTCCTAGAAGATCACCATTACCTGCATGGGACCTCAATTATGTGTTGAAAAAGCTCACCCTGCCTCCATTTGAACCAGCTGCTACCGCTGATATAAAGTTCTTATGGAAGACAGCTCTGCTACTAGCAATTACTTCAGCAAGAAGAGTTTCAGAACTGCAGGTCCTCATGGCTGTAGAGTCTTTTATCATATTTTACCCAGACAGGGTGTCTCTGAGGACATCCTACTTTTATGCCTAAGGTCATTTCCAGTGTGGCTCTTAATTAAGCAATTCATCTGCCAACTTTTTATCCAAATCCGCAGAACAAAGGTTAGAGAATTCTGCATTCCTTGGATGTACACAGACAGCCAAGATTCTACTTGAGCAGGACTAAAGCTCTAAGAAAAACTGAGCAATTACTAGTGTCATATGCAACAGGATCAGAAGGAAAGGCTATTTCAAAGCAGACAATTTCAAAGTGGATAAGCCATTTCATCCGTTTCTGCTACTTACACCATGACAAACCTGTGCCCAATGGCATTAGGTCTCGCTCCATCAGAGCTGCAGCTACTTCAGCAGCCTTTCTCAAAGGAGTACCAACCAAGGACATTCTAGGGGCTGCTACTTGGAGTTCTGTTCACACCTTTACAAAGCATTACCATTTGCCTCTCTAAGTCCAGGGCAGGCTTTGCCACTGCAGTGCTTTATAGCCTCGCCTAATGCTGTTTAGCTCCAGCCTCCCAACCATAGCTTTGGGATTCTACCCAAATGTAATAACTGCAACAGTGAAACACGAAGAACATAGTACAGTTGTGTACACTTACCATAAATGTAGATGTTCGGGTGTATTCACTGTTGCATTCCAGGTTACCCTCCCACCATCCCCCTGTCATTCTACAGTTTACCTTTCCTTCTCTATCTTCTACAATCTATGTGGTGTATTTGCTTGTAGATGAAGGTAAAGTTTATATTGATGCGTGTAGATATATTAATATATATAACATTGCTACCTTTTTGGGGGCACCTGACATTGGGGGCAAGAAAAACTAAAGAAAATGGCGTCGGCTGCATGTTTTATACCCCTGACGACCTGACGGTCATGGAAGAGGAGACAGCAATTGACGCAGGACCCAAGACTTTGGAATTCAGGCCGACTGAGGGCAACCTCCCAGCAGATTACCCAAATGTAATGACTGCAACAGTGAATACACTCGAACATCTACATTTATGGTAAGTGTACACAACTGTACTTTCTGACACCAGTCATTGGTCTCAGAGAAGCCCCTTTGTTAGGGTGTCTGCATCACTTGGGCAGTTGGTAATGACTCTTAGCTTGCAGTCATCAGCGAACTTGGTCAGCCAGAGTCCTTCTGTGTTGGTCTGGATTTCTGAGAAGTAGATGCCAAACAGGAGAGGGCCCAGGACTGAGCCCTGTGGACTCCACTCGTAACTGGTCGACAGTCTGACTTGGAATCTGCAACTTTCATTCTGTGGGTCCTGTCTGTGAGCCAGTTTGCATCCCACCTAGTGGTATATGGATCATGCCTAGTTTGGTGAGCTCCGAGTGAGGAATGGTATCAAAGGCCTTGGCCAGATCGAGGTAGGCTGTATTCCCTGCCTTACCCTCATCCACAGCCTTGGTGACTGCCTCAAAGAAGTCAACCAGGTTCAGCAGGCAGGATCCCCTCTTGACCAAGCCAATCTGTGTGGGGTCAAGAGTTTGGAGATTGCTTTTATTTTTAAGCAGGTCCATGATGATACACTCCATAGCTTTGCATACCAGACTCATCAGGCTAATGGCACGATAGCTCCCAAGGTCTGTAGTGACTCCACCTTTATGGAGAGGGATGACTATTGCAGTGCACCATTCATTGGGGACAAAGCCTGAGGTTAGACTGTGATTGAATAGGGCACACAGGTGTGGTGCCACTTCATTTTGTAGCTCATGTAGAATGCAGCCAGGGATATTATCAGGTCCCATGAATGCTGTATTCTTGGCTTTGGAGAATGCAGCTTTTAACCTGTGTCTCAGAAATGTTGAATACCAGGCTTTCTTCTGGTATTGTGATAGGGGCTTGGGGGGGGGGGGGTAAAGTTGGCACTGAATCTGTCGGCCATTATGTTGGCTATATCTGTTGGCTCAGTATAGGAGGTACCATTGTGCAATAACTCAGAGCAAATGTGAGTATTGTCTTGGAGGATGTTCTTCTTCTTTCACTGTTACAGTCATTACATTTTGGTTATTTGCTTGCAGATAGCTCAGTCGGCCTGATTAACAAAGTCTTGGATACTGCGTCGGTTGCTCTCTCTTCTTCCATGACGTCAGGTCGTCAGGGATGTAAAAGATGCAGCCGACACCATTACATCAGTCTTTCTTGCTGTGCGGTGCCTGAAGCAGAAGCAGTTCGCAAGTGCCGGTTGGCCATCTCCTGAATTTTTTGTTTTTGAGTTTCAGAACCAAAGTCTTCAACTAAAGCTAAGTTCCCCATTGGGGAAACTTTTTCTTGCTCCATACCGATGTCAGTAAAAGTTAATTGCATTACTTGTGGAAAGCCAATACCTCATAAAGGTTTTCATTCGTACTGTATTCGTTGCCTGGGCCCTGACCACGACGTACCTTGCCGTCGGTTTTGTGCTTTATTTAATCAGCGCACGATCCGTCGTCTGTATATTTTCACCTTTAAATATTTCTGTTCTCAGTTTAATTATCCAGAAATGTCGTCGGTTAGCCATCTGACTACCGGGATTCTGAAAAAAACACAAAGATAAAGACAGAGACAGGCCGCCGAGGCCCAAAACTGCCGCTGACGCTTCTCCTAAGCCAGTCGCCAGTTCGCCTGTATTCAGTGAGTTGTTTTTGCAGCCCCTGATACCTGCTACTTCTGATTCGCAGGCCTCTACTGAGACCCATCCGGAGTCCCATATGCCGCGAGATGATTCAACTATGGAACCCATGGATGTCTCTACCTTGGATGGGTCCGGAGTCGCTGTGCAGGCACTGGCTTCTGAGGGTGTATTCAGGCCTATGGACTTGCATATTAAACAGACGCCTCCTTCTTTACTTAGGCCCTAAATCTTGATCCATGCCTAAAAAAAGATGCCGCCCAGGCCACATGCTCAGGCCTCAGTGCCTAAAAAACAAATGATAAGAATGGCTGAGGATCTAATAACTCTAATCAGGGGTAGCAAACCCCCCCCCCACACACACACACACACTTCTAAGAGGCCTAGGACTGAAGTTGATTATGAATCTCCTGATCAGGATTCTGTTTTTTGTGATTCTTCTGATGATCTGGATTTGCCCTTGAATACTTATGAAGATTCTGATGCAGAGGACGCCATTCCCTCTGCTTCCCCCTCCTGAGGATTTTTCTTTTGGGGAAACATTACATACTCTAAGGGAGCATTTCCACTGGGAAAGCCAGGATTTTTCTGATTCAAAAAAGAGGCTTAGGGGTTTCCTTCTCTTACCTCAGCATAGGCCTTTAGCTATTCCTCCTGTACTAGACATTGTTGATGATGCTTTTTCAGAATCTAGTTTGGCCCCTGATTCCTTGCCTCCTGCTCCCAGAAAAACTGACAGATACTACAGGGTCCCCGAGTCCCACAAGTTCCCTTTTAAAAATCCTATTGCAGATCCAGAGACTTATTTCACAGGGGCCCAAGGACATTAAGGCTTCTACTGCTAAAAATCCTACCCTTTCTGATAGAGACTCCAGGGCACTGGATAGATGGGGTAAGAAGGTTTACACTTCTGCAGCCTTGGCCATTAGGGCTTTAAACTGCCAGTTTCATATGTTAAAGTATCAGCAACATGTTATTGGATTGCTTAAACAGAAAATGATGTTGATTCCTGACTGTGGAAAATAAAGAATTACAAGATTTAATGGATTCTGCTGAACAAGTTGAAAAACATACTTTGCAATGTGGCTTTGATTCATTAGAGGCCTATTGCATGGCTGCTGTTACTGGGTCTGTGCTCAGAAGGCATGCTTGGCTTAAGCAGCAAGCTTTGCCTGATCATGTTAAAGATAAATTGTTGGATGCTCCTTTAAATCAGGACCACCTGTTTGGCAACAAGGCTGAGGAAGTTCTTAAAAAGATGGAAGATGAAGCTAAATCTATGCAAACTGTTAAAGATTTTTTACAAGTTCAGCCTCCTAGATTTAGTAGGTAACTGGCCCTCTAAGAATTGGTCCTTTCCAGCCCCTTCCAGATCTTCTCAAGCCAAACCCAGACACAACAAAAAGCCCAGGTTTCAGTCCCAGGGGGCGCACAGAACAAAGCAGTGGAAGGCCTCCACTTCCAAATCTGGGAATAATAAGTCTCCCCCCTATGGTAAACTGTCTCAATTACTTCCTTTTAAAATTTCCAAGCACTTATCAACTGACTGCCCCTTTGGGAGGAAAGATTGCTCTTCATGCAAAGAATTGGGAACTCATTACCCAGGACAAATGGGTCTTAAATATAGTGTCCCAGGGATACAATTTCACTTCCACACTTTACCAACACCAAGCGGGTGGCCGGACCTACCCCCAAATCAGTGGGCAGAGGCCCATAAACAAGTACTTTTTCTCTTAAGCATGGAGGCTATTCGGCTGGTACCAGAAGAGGAAAAGGGACAAGGTTTCTACTCAAGATATTTTCCTGGTACCCAGAAAAGACAATTCATGGCGTCCTATCCTGGACCTGTCTACTCTAAACACCTTTTTGGAGATTCCAAAATTCAAGATGCTGACTCTTCACTAATTACTTCCAATGCTAGGCAAAGATGCCTGGTTGGCAACACTATATTTAAAAGAAGCTTACCTGCATATCCCAATCAGGGAATCTTGCAGAAGATACCTACGTTTCAAAGCAGGCCACACACACCATCAGTTCTCTGCAGTGCTCTTTGGCTTATCTACTGCACCCAGGGTATTCACAAAGTGCCTAGCTCCAGTTATTGCATTTTGTAGGCAAATAAATATTCAAATATACCCATACCTGGACGATTGTCTAATTCAGGCAGAAAGCCAGGACATACTTTTGAATCATCTGGCCTTTGTACAAAGGGTTCTAACTTGTCTGGGGCACACCATAAACGAAAAGAAATCACAACTGTTACCCTATCAACAAATTGTATTCCTGGGAGCAAGCTTAACTACAACTTCCTAGATGGCTCACCTCACGCCAGAGAAATAAATTCATTTGACAACCTACTTCAAACAAGTGGCCACAAAAACCCTCCTGTCTGCAAGACAAATACTGCAAGCCTTGGGGTTCATGGCCTCCTGCATTCTTCTAATTCCATATGCAAGACTGCATACGAGGAAACTACAGTGGTATCTAAAAAGCCTATGGTGTCAACATTCTCAAGACCTGGAAACAATGATTCCTATCATACCTTGCCTACGCCTAGAGTTCCTTTGGTGGGCAGAGGCCTGCCACCAAAACAAGGGACTACATTTCACACCACTCCCCAGAACTACCAGTTGGACAAATTTTGCACAAGGACTCCCCACAAACAAGCCTGGAAAGTGGATGCTCTGTCCTTCAGCTGGAAAAACCTATCAGTCTATGCCTTCCCCCTCTGACTCTGTTCTCCAAAGTGCTACTAAAAATCAAACAGGACAAACCAAGGATGATTTTGATTGCTCCAGACTGGCTGCGCCAACACTGGTACCCGCTCCTGCGCAGTGTGTCACAGTTATCTCCATGGCACCTGCCTCCGACTCCTTCCCTGCTGTCTCAGCAGGAGAACCAGATTATGCACCCTCAGCTTCTAACACTGAACCTTGCAGCCTGGCTAATTACTTTAATCTCTCCTTTACCATCCCTCAGCAAACCTGTGATAGATATAATTTTTAGAGTCGAGGAGGCCTAGTACTAGAAAATCTTATGCTGAAAAATGGAAAAGATTCTGTACCTGGAACCACTCTCAAGGGATGAGCATAGCAGTGCCCAATTTACCTCGGATTTTACAATACTTAACTGAGATGCTTCACAAGGGCCTGTCTTTTTCCTCCATTAAAATCCACGCCTCAGCCATTTCAGCTCATTATAACACAGAACCTCCCCTCATCTCTCATCCACTGCTCAAGCAGATGTTCATCGTGTTTCACTGTTGCAGTCATTACACTTGGGTTATCCTGCTGGCAGGCTACCCGGAGTCGGCCTGAATTCCAAAGTCCTGGTCCGGCGTCTGTTTTTGTCGCCTCTTCCCTGACGTCAGTGCGCCAGGGGTATAAAAGATACAGCCGATGCCATATTCTTCAGTCTTTCTTGCTGCGCGATGCCCGAAGCCAAAGTAGTTCGCAAGTGCCGGTCAGCCGACTCCTGAGATTTTCGAAATTGAATCTCAGATCTGAAGTCTTCTATAAAGCTAAGTACCCCGTTGGGGAAACTTTTTTCTTGCTCCAGACCAATGTCAGAAAAAGTTAACAATTGTATTTCTTGTGGGAAGCAAATACCTCATAAGGATTTTCATTCTTACTGTATTCCTTGCCTAGGCCCTGATCATGACGTAGTTAGTTGTCGGTTTTGTGCTAGATTTAACCAACGCACTATTAAGCGTCGTTACGATTTTGCTTTTCATAACTTTGGCCGAAGGTTTAACTATATAATGCCGTCGGAACAACCGATGACCAGAATTCATAAAAAGCGCAAGGAAAAAGAAAAGGACAGGCATCCGAGGTCCAAAACCGACGACGAAGCCTCTTCTAGGCCAGTCGCTGGTTCTCAGTGAGGCGCTTTCGCAGCCCCTGACACCTGCTACCTCAGAGCCACAGGCCGCCTCCGACCCATGTGGAGACAGCTAGGCCTCTGGATACTCAAGGTATTGGGCCTTCGAAAACTAATCCCTCAGATGGGTCCAGAGCCGCTGAGCAGGCATCGGCTTCTGAGGGTGTTTTCAGACTTAAACAGCTTTATATCAAGCCAACTTCAGCATCCAAGACAAAGACTAAAACAGTTTTAAAGACAAGGAAACAAGTAAAGCCTTCTGCAGGACAGGCTTCCATGCCTAAGAAACAGATGCTCAAAATGGCCGAAGACCTAATTACATTGATCAGGGGTTCCCATCCCCCCTCCTGATAAGAGGCCTAGGCAAGATACTGAATATGATTCTTCTGATCAGGTTTCCATTTCCTCTGACTCCTCTTCAGAACAGGGATACTTTATTCCTCCCTATAAGGATTTTGATGCTGAAGAATCTATTCCTTCAGCTTCTCCTCCTGAGGATTACTTGTTTGGGGAAACCCTGCATACCATATTCAGATTCTAAGAAAAGGCTCAGAGACTTTCTTCTACTACCTCAGCACAGACCTCTTGCTATTCCATCTGTTCTAGACATTGTAGATTATGTATTTTCTGAGTCCGGCCTGTCTCCCGACTCTTTACCTCCTGCACCTGTTAAGCCAGACAGATACTACAGAGTTCCAGATTCTCATAAATGAAGGAAAGTGAAGGATTTCTTACGGGTACAGCCACCCAGATTTAGCAGGAACTGGCCTTCTAAGAATTGGTCCTTTCCCGTGTCAGACAGTGCACAAAGAAGCAGATACAGACGCCCTAGAGGCAGACAACAGCCCCAGGCCTCATACAGGCCCAAACAATGGGGTGCTTCTACCTGCAAAAGCGGAGATGATGAATCACAGCCATATAGGAAACAGTCCCAATGACTTCCCTCTGCCAATGCCAAGCAGTTATCTTTTGGCAGCACCCTTAGGGGGGAAAGCTAGCACTTTTTTCACAAAATTGGCACACGATCACCCAGGACAAATGGGTCCTAAATATAGTCTCTCAGGGCTACAGGTTCTACTTTCACACCCTTCCAAAGGCAAAAGGTATGCCAAACCTGCCACACAATCAATGGGCAGAGGCACAAAAACAAGTTTTATCTCTCATGGACATGAGGGCCATTCAGCCAATGCCACAACAAGAGCAGGGACAATGATTTTACTTTAGACTTTTCTTAGTACCAAGAAAGGACAAAGCATGGAGACCAATTCTGGACCTGTCTATTCTAAATTGTTTTCTGGACTTTCCAAAATTCAAAATGTTGACTCTACAACAGCTTCTGCCCATGCAGGGCAAGATGGCTTGGCTTGTAACTTCGGACCTCAAAGAGGCATACCTGCATGTCCCAATCAGACAATCTTACAGAAGATACCTTAGATTCACAGCTGGCTCAATGCACTACCAATTCTCTCCACTGACCTTTGGCTTATCTACTGCACCCAGGGTCTTCACAAAATGCCTGGCACCAGTAATTGCATTTTGCAGACAAAGAGGAATTCAAATATATCCCTACTTGGACGACTGCCTTATTCAAGCAGAGACCAAAGACATTCTACTAAAGCATCTGGCGTTTGTAAAAAGATTGCTAATTTGCCTAGGGTACACAGTAAAGGAAAATAAATAAAAACTAGTACCCTCTCAAGAGATAATATTCCTGGGTGCAAGCTTAAATACAACTACCCAGATGGCTTACCTCACACCAGACAAACAAAGGCAACTGACTTCTTACTTCAAAAGCATAGCAACAAAGACCCAGTTATCTGCAAGAAAAATTCTGCAGGCTCTGGGCTACATGGCCTCCTGCATTCTGCTAATTCCATATGCAAGACTGCATATGAGGAAACTACAATGGTATCTAAAAAGTGTTTGGACTCAACATTGCCACAGCCTGGAATCATTAATTTCACTCATTCCCTGCTTACAACAGGAGTTTTGATGGTGGGTACAGACCTGCCACCACAACAAGGGACAGCCATTCACTTTACCCACAGCCAGGCAAACACTAACAACAGATGTGTCAGATTATGCCTGGGGGGCCCACATGGCAGGAAAATGTATTCAGGGCAGATGGTCCCCAAGCCAAAGGCATCTTCACATCAATCAAAAGGAGATGCTAGCTGTACAAAATGCCCTGACAGCCTTCAAGGACCTACTTCATCCAGGACAGCTGCTGATAAAGACTGACAACACCACAGTTATGTGGTACATAAACAAGCAGGGGGGCACACATTCCTACCCCCTCTGAGGACAAGCCATGATTTTGTGGTACGCAGCATTGACCTACCAAGTACACCTGCAAGCACAATTCCTGCCAGGAAAAACAAATGCTCTGGCAGATGAACTAAGCAGAAACCTCATGGATCCTCACGAGTGTATACTAGATCCACAAATTTTCAGCATGATCACAAGGAAAATGCCCAGACATGGATCTTTTTTCCTCCCCTCACAACTACCAACTTCAGAGATTCTGCACAAGGACTTGTCACAAACAAGCATGGAAAGTGGATGCCTTGTCATTCAGCTGGAACAACCTTACAGTATATGCCTTTCCTCCACTGCCACTCCTCCCCAAGGTACTCCTAAAGGTCAGACAAGCGAAGCCACAAATGTTACTAATTGCCCCAGATTGGCCGTGCCAACACTGGTACCCAATCCTAAGGAGCTTGTCCCAAGGCCCAGCCTGGACATTACCTCAAATACCTCATTTACTGACTCAACAAAACAATCGGATCCTGCACAGCCAACTCAGAACCCTAAATCTAGTTGCATGGCGGATAGTGTAACCATTCAGAATGCACCTCTCTCTAAAGCAGTTATGGATGTTATTTTGGAGGCCAGGAGGCCCAGCACCAGAAAATCTTATGCAGAAAAATGGAAGAGATTCTGTGCTTGGAACCAGGCACAAGGAATTGACACGCTTGTCCCAAATATACCTCAGATTTTACAATATCTAACTGAGATGCTGGACAAAGGCCTATCCTTCTCATCAATTAAGATCCATGCCTCTGCCATTTCAGCTCATTACAGTGCAGACCCACCTATTTTTTCACATCCATTGCTTAGGCAGTTCCTCAGGGGGGCCAAAAATATAAGACCTCCAAGGAGAGCACCAATACCTGCATTGAACCTCAATTTTGTCGTGGAAAAACTCACAGCCTCCTTTCGAGCCAGCCAATACAGCTGAGATAAAATTCATATCATGGAAAACCGCTCTGTTCCTAGCAATAACTTCAGCAAGAAGAGTCTCAGAGTTACAGGCATTAATGGTTGTGGAACCTTTTATTATCTTTCATCCAGAGAGGGTTTCTCGAAGGACAAATCCAACATTTATGCCCAAGGTGGTGTCCAGTGTGGCTCTTAACCAAACCATTCATTTGCCTACTTTTTTTCCCAAACCCACAGAATAAAGTGGAGAGACTTCTGCATTCATTGGATATGCACAGATAGTTACGCTTCTACTTGGACAAAAACTAAAGCTTTCAGAAAGACTGAGCAACTTTTAGTGGCATATGCTGCAGGATCACAAGGACTATTTCAAAATGGATAGGACACTGCATTTGTTTCTGCTATTCACAACATGGCAAGTCAGTGCCTAAGGGCATTAGACCACATTCTACCAGGGCAGCAGCCACCTTCAGCAGCCTTCTTCAGAGTACCACCAACCAAGGATATTTTGGAGGCTGCCGCTTGGACTTCAGTGCACACTTTTACTAAGCACTACCACTTACCTCTTTACTCTAAATCCAGAGCAGGCTTTGCCACTGCAGTTCTGCAGGGCCTTATAGCCACTCCTAATTCTTATTAGACACAGCCGCCCAACCTCAGCTTTGGGATTCAACCCAAGTGTAATGATTGCAACAGTAAAACATGATGAACATAGTACAGTTGTGTACCTACCATAAATGTAGATGTTCGTGTATTCACCGTTGCAGTCCAGGTTATCCACCCACCCATCCCCCTTTCTTTGCTGGGACTTGTCTGTACTTCTCTGTCCTCTACAACCTATGTGGTGTATTTGCTTGTAGATGAAGGTATTGTTTATTTTAGTGCATGCTTTTATAAGCAATGTTTTTTAGCCTACCCTTTTGGGGGTACCTGACATCTGGGGCAAGAAAAACTGAAGAAAATGGTGTCGGCTGCATCTTTTATACCCCTGGCGCACTGATGTTAGGGAAGAGGCGACAGCAACCAACAGCGGACCAGGACTTTGGAATTCAGGCCGACTGCGGGTAGCCTGCCAGCAGGATAACCCAAGTGTAATGACTGCAACAATGAATACACTCGAACATTTACATTTATGGTAGGTACACAACTGTACTTTCCTCAGAGGGGCCAAAAATTTGAAACCACCCAGGAGAGCTCCAACCCAGCCTGAGACCTTAACTTTGTCTTGGAGAAACTCACTCTACGTCCTTTCGAGCCAGCTGCTACTGCAGACATACAGTTTCTTTCTTGGAAAACAGCTTTCCTTTTAGCAATAACTTCAGCTAGAAGGGTATCTGAATTACAGGCCCTTATGGCAGCGGAGCCCTTCATCATCTTTCATGCAGACAGGGTGTCCCTCAGAACCAATCCATCCTTCATGCCCAAGGTGGTATCCACTGTGGCTCTTAATCAGTCCATTCATTTGCCAACCTTCTTTCCCAATCCACAGAACAAAGGGGAGCGGATACTGCATTCCTTAGATGTGCACAGACAACTTAGATTCTGTTTGCTATTCAATAAATTTACTTGCAACTATCGGTGAAGGAACATTTTTCTGGCTTTGGAGGAAATCCCTTTATTGTGCGGGAAAGCGGACTATTTCTTTTGTGAACTTTGTGTTTTTGGAGGAGGTTTGTGCTTCTTAGATTCTACTTGGACAGGACTAAACCTCAAAGGAAATCTGAACAACTGCTGGTGGCATTTGCTGCAGGGGCAGAGGGGAAGGCTATTTCAAAGCAAACCATTTCTAAATGGATAAGCCATTGCATTTGTTTCTGCTATATGCGCCATGGAAAGCCTATCCCCCAGGGGATCAGACCTCACTCCACCAGGGCTGCATCTACCTCTACAGCCTTTCTCAGAGGTGTCCCTACTAGGGACATCATAGAAGCTGCTACCTGGAGTTCTGTACATGCTTTCACCAAGCGTTATCATTTGCCAATTTTCTCTAAATCCAGAGCTGGCTTTGCCACTGCAGTCTTGCAGGGCCTTATAGCTAGTCCTAATGCTATCTAAATTCCTCCTCCCAACCATAGCTTTGGGAATCTACCCAAATGTAATGACTGCAACAGTGAAACACGAAGAACATAGTACAGTTGTGTACACTTACCATAAATATAGATGTTCGAATGTATTCACTGTTGCAGTCCTGGTTACCCTCCCTCCAGCCCCCTAATTTCTTTTGGCTATACCTCTACTTTCCTTTACTATGTTTAAAAGCCTTTTTGGTGTATTTGCTTTTTTGTTAGAGGTATATCTGTGTGCTTTTATATTTAATTGCTTCCCATTGGGGGGGCACCTGACATCTGGGGCAAGAAAAACTGATGTAATTGCGTCGGCTGCATGTTTTATACCCCTGACGACCTGACGTCATGGAAGAAGGGACAGCAACCGATGCAGGACCCAAGACTTTGTTAATCAGGCCGACTGAGGGCTACCTGCAAGCAGATAACCCAAATGTAATGACTGCAACAATGAATACACTTGAACATCTACATTTATGGTAAGTGTGCACAACTGTACTTTCTCAATATAGCTGTAGAAGGCTTTGTGGTTGTTTTTGGTGTCAGCCACAATTCTGCCTTCATAGCTCGCTTTAGAGGATTTCATAAGTGATCCCACGTTTTTATTAAGGCTGATAAGGGAGTTTTTCCAGTCTTGTGACTTCATTTTTTTTTTGTAACAGTTTCTTCCTTCTATTGTAGAGTTTATTGATGGCTGGGGACCATCAGATTGGCTTCTTTTTTTTGAGGAGAGCGTCTTGGTTGTATTTGGTATGGCAAGTTCCATGCATTAGTGTACGTGCTCGCTTGGTGTATAATTCAGCAGTCATGCAGCTATTATGCATTGGCATGGGTGCGGAGAAGTTAGCCACCTCTGTTTTTAGGAGCCTAAAGTCAGTAAGGTTTTTAAGGATGGCCTCCTTAGCAGGGGGTGTAGGTGAGATGGAGATTTTCATGGTGATCAGTTTGTGGTCAGATTTAACTAGGGAGGAATTGACAATAGGTGTGGAGCAACGGTCTTTTATGTTGGTGATTACTAGGTCGAGGATGTTGCTTCTTCTAATGGGGTTCAGAATGAGCTGCTCCAGGACATTGGAATTGATGAATTCTAGGAAGTGTTGGACCTGCACATTGATACTTGAATAGTTTTCCCATTTGTTGGAAGGGTAGTTGAAGTCACCCAGTATGAGAGTATTGAGTTGGACCTTGATAGATTCCAGGGTGCTTAAGAACGTGGAGTGAGAGTCTAGTGACATGGTTGGGATTGTGTATCAGGCTATGACTTGTAACGCCATCTTACCCAGTGTTGTACATGAAGTATCTCGGATGCATTATGCATGGCTACCAGTCTAGAGATGTGCATATCCTTTATGATAATGGAGACGCCACTGCTTTGGAGCTTCCGGCCGCATTCTGGGACCATAAGGCATGGAATGAGTTGTAGCTTGGGACCTCAGGGGTGCTTTCTGCCTCTGTAAACCAGGTCTCCGTTAAAGCACAAATGTCAACATTCTCCATTTTGAGGGGAGCTTTGAGTGAGTGCATCGAGATTTAGACTTCTACCACTGAGCACCATGACCCTCAGATTTCATTTATTTGTAGATGTTACGGTGGAAATTTGGTCTTTGTAACACTGCCTTAAAAAAGGCACTATAGGGATGGCAAGAGCCTTAGCTAGTACCTAGAATCCCAAGAATGACAGATGCAGGCCGTCTCTGGCAAAGCATCGAGGTCTGTCAGTCATGTCATACCAGGCAGACAGATACTGGATCCCCCTTGGAATGACACCAGAAACTTAGCCAATTGTTGAAGTCAATAACTTTCTGCTCATACTGTGGAATCATTCTGGGTGATGGTAGAATACTGCTCAGGGCTAGGGTCATACCTTCCTTGGCCACATAATCCATGAGTTCCATTACATCTCTTTTCAAGTAGTCCACGGACATACATCTCAGGTCATTCACACCCACATGGACAATGACCGAGTCATATTTGTACTTATGGAGTGACCTCAGTGCACGTGTTATGTGGCGGATCCTGGCACATGATAGACAGCTGACTTGTCACCTTCTCCTTGTTCGGCCTAGTGAGTGGGACATCAGTGTGCCTCATAATTGAGTCTCCTGTGATTAGTACATTGGGCAAGGTGCTTTGCCTTAAGGGTTTAGGTTGAGGGGCACACTGTGGTGGTGAGCTATGTGTTCTGTGGTTTGTGTTGTGGTGGTAGTGTGTGTTTCTGTCTCGTGGGGGGGGTCTCTGTTGTTTGGGCAAATTTTTGTTGAGAGCCTCAGCGAAGATGGGTGTATGGTTTGTGTTTCTATGTGTGAGTTTTGATGGTTGGTGTTTTGGAGGGTTGTGTGTCCCATGTAGTGAGTTGCAAGTGTTGACCTTCTCCTCTTGACCAGCTAATCCAGTCTTGGCTGGTGAGTGCACTGCTTCCAGTTTGGTGATATAAGTGCATCTCTCACATGTATGAGTGGTGGGAGGTAAGAGGACAGGGTTGTCTGTGTACATGAGGCAGCTGCTACACTGTCTCAGAATGCCCAAGTGCACCAGGTAAGCAGGAGAAAGCTCAGGAAATTGCCATACAGTCATACCAGCAGGAGTGGTCATAACTAGTAAGTACTGGTGCTGATGTTCTTCGTGTTTCACCGTTGCAGTCATTACATTTGGGTAATCTGCTGGCAGGTTGCTCTCAGTCGGCCTGAATAACAAAGTCTTGGGTCCTGCGTCGGTTGCTGTCTCCTCTTCCGTGACGTCAGGGGTATAAAACATGCAGCCGACTCCATTTTATCCAGTCTTTCTTGCCTTGCGGTGCCCGAAGCAGAAGCAGTTCGCAAGTGCTGGTCGGCCGACTCCTGAAATTTTCGTATTCAAGTTTCAGAACCGAAGTCTTCAAACTAAAGCTAAGTACCCCGTTGGGGAAACTTTTTCTTGCTCCTTGCCAATGTCAGTAAAAGTTAATAATTGCATTACTTGTGGGAAGCAAATACCTCATAAGGATTTTCATGTGTACTGTATTCCTTGCTTAGGCCCAGATCACAACATGCCTTGCTGTTGGTTTTGTGCTAGATTTAACCAACGCACTATTAAGCGTTGGTATATTTTTGCTTCTAAATATTTTGGTTCAAGATTTAATTATCCTGAAATGTTGTCTGTTAGCAATCCGACTACCGGATTCCACAAAAAACGCAAAGAAAAAGACTGAGACAGACCACCGGAGTCCAAAACCGATGAAGAAGCTTCTCCTAAGCCAGTCATCGGTTCGCTGGTACTCAGTGTGGCGCTTTCGCAGCCCCTGATACCCGCTACTTTTGAGTCGCAGGCCTCTACTGAGACCCATTCGGAGTCCGGTATGCCGCGAGATTCTCAGAGTATTGAACTCGCGGATGTCTCCCTTTTAGATGGGTCCGGAGCTGCTGAGCAGGCACCGGCTTCTGAGGGTGTTTTCAGGCCTCAACATTTTTATATTAAACTGACGCAAGCAACAAAAACAAGGTCAAAAACAACTTCTATGCCTAAAAAACCGATGCATGAGCCACATGCTCAGGCCCCTATGCCTAAAAAACAGATGATCAAAATGGCTGACGATTTAATTACCTTGATCAGGGGTTCCCAACCACCCCCTGCTAAGAGACCTAGGCAAGACACCGATTATGAATCTTCAGATCAGGTTTCCATTTCTTCTGATTCCTCTTCAGATCAGGAATTTTCTATTCCACCCTATGAGGATTCTGATGCAGAGGAATCCATCCCATCTGCATCTCCTCCTGAGGATTACTCTTTTGGAGAGACTTTGCATACTTTAAGGAAACATTTTCACTGGGAGAGTCAGGACTTCTCTGAATCAAAAAAGTGGCTTAGGGACTTACTTCTTCCTCCTCAGCATAGACCTTTGGCAATACCTCTTGTATTAGACATTGTTGATGTGTTCTCAGAATCAAGCATGGCTCCTGATTCCCTGCTCCTAGTAAGTCAGACAGATATTACACGGTTCCTGACTCCCACAAATTTATTTTCAAAAATCCTGCTGCTGAACCTGAAACTATTTCTCATGGTCCCAAGGTTATAAAGGGCTCTACAGCCAAGATTTCTACCCCTTCTGGTAGAGATTCCAGGGCGCTGGATAGATGGGGGGTAAGAAGGTTTATACATCTGCAGCCTTGGTAATCAGGGCTTTAAACTGACAGTTTCATATGCCTAAATATCAACAGCATGTTATGGGCTTATTGAAACAGAAAATTATGTTGATTTCTGATTGTGTAGAAAATAGAGTTACATGAATTATTGCATTCAGCAGAACAAGTTGGAAAGCATACTTTACAATGTGGTTTTGATTCCTTGGAGGCCTCTTGTAGGGCCGCCATTACTGGATCTGTGATTAGAAGGCATGCCTGGCTCAAGGAGCAAAATCTGCCTGATCATGTTAAAGCTAAATTGTTGGATGCCCCTTTGCAGCATGATACTCTGTTTGGTAATAAGGCAGAAGAGGTTTTAAAGAAAATGGAAGACAAAGCTAAATCTATGCAAACTGTAAAAGATTTTTTGCAAGTGCAGCCACCCAGGTTCAGTAAACACTGGCCTACTAAAAATTGGACCTTTCCTGTGTCCAGCAGAGCCACTCAGGGCAAATCCATGTGCTCAAAAGGCTCTAGATACCAATCACAGGGTTCTTACAGGTCAAAGCAATTGGGTGCCTCCACCTCCAAATCTGGAGGAAACAAAGGACAACCCTACAGTAAGCAGTCTCAATGACTTTCCTCTACCATCCCCAAGCACATATCTTTTGGCAACCCCCTTGGGGGGAAAACTAGCACTTCATGCTCAAAATTGGCAGTTAATTACCCAGGACAAGTGGGTATTAAACGTAGTATCCCAGGGGTACAGATTTCATATCCATACTTTGCCAATTCCAAACGGATGGCTGGATCTGCCACAAAACCAGTGGGCAGAGGCCCAGAAACAAGTCATGTTCCTGATGGATATGGGGGCTATTCAACCGGTAACAGAAAAGGAAAAAGGACAAGGTTTTTATTCAAGACTTTTCCTGATAACCGAGAAAAGACAATTCATCGATTTTGAACATGTTTCTGGACATTCCAAAATTCAAAATGCTGACTTTACAACAGCTACTGCCTATGCTAGGCAGGAATGCTTGGTTATTAACTCTAGACTTAAAAGAAGCATACCTGCATATCCCAATAAGGGAATCATGCAGAAGATACCTCTGCTTCAAGGCAGGTTTTTTGCATTACCAATTCTCTGCACTGCCCTTTGGCTTATCTACTGCGCCCGGGGTCTTTACAAAGTGCCTGGCACCAGTAATTACATTCTGCAGACAAAGAAGCATACAAATGTGTCCTTATCTAGATGACTGTCTCATTCAAGCAGAGGACAAGGACACTCTTCTTCAACATCTGGCATTTGTAAAAAGGCTTCTAGCATGACTAGGGTACACCATAAATGAAAAGAAATCACTACTGGTACCCTCTCAAATAATTACATTCCTGGGTGCAAGCCTGAATGCAACTGCTCAGATGGGCTTACCTCACGCCAGACAAACAAAGGCAACTGACAACATACTTCAAACAAATGGCAACAAAAACCCAGTTATCTGCAAGACAAATTCTGCAGGCTTTGGAGTTCATGGCATCTTGCATTCTACTAATTCCATATGCAAGACTGCATATGAGGAAACTTCAGAGGTACCTAAAAAGTTTATGGAGTCAACATTATCGCAGTCTGGAAACATTGATTCCTCTCATTCCCTGCCTACAACATGAGTTTCTTTGGTGGGCAGAGACATGTCGCCAAAACAAGGTACTGTCATTCACTCTACCCCCTGCCACCCAAACCCTAACTACAGATGCATCAGACTATGCTTGGGGGGCCCACCTGGCAGGGAGATGCATTCAGGGCAAATGGAGTCCAAACCAAATGCATCTGTATATCGGCCAGAATGCTCTGACAGCCTTCAAGGACTTGCTTCATCCAGGACAGCTACTGATAAAGACGGACAACACCACAGTTATGTGGTACATAAACAAGCAGGGGGGTACACAATCCTACCCCTTTTGCAGACTAGCCATGGCCTTGTGGAACACAGCCCTGACATACCAAATACATCTTCAAGCTCAATTCCTGCCAGGAAAGCAAAATACTCTGGCAGACGACCTAAGCAGAAATCTTATGGACCTACACGAGTGGAAACTGGATCCACAAATCTTCAGCATGTTAACACAGAAATGGGGGAGCCCAGACATAGATGTATTTGCCTCTCCCCAAAATTATCAGTTGGACAAATTCTGCACAAGAACTCATCACAAAAAAGCATGGAAAGTGGATGCCCTCTCCTTCAGCTGGAAAAACCTATCAGTCTATGCCTTTCCCCCTCTGCCTCTACTCTCCAAGGTCTTACTAAAAGTTGGACAGGAAAAACCAAAAATGATCCTAGTTGCTCCGGACTGGCCTCACCAGCACTGGTACCCACTTCTAAGGAATATGTCTCCACTTCCTCCATGGTACTTGCCTCAAATACCTCATCTACTGTCTCAGCAGAACTATTAAATTCTGCACACTCAGCTCCAAACTTTGAATCTTGCAGCATGACTGGTCAGCTAATTATTCAAACAACACCTCTCAGTAAATCTGTGATGGATGTCATTTTGGAAGCCAGAAGGCCTAGTACTGGAAAATCTTATGCTGATAAATGGAAGAGATTCTGTGCTTTGAACCAAGCTCAAGGAACAGACTCCGCAAAGGCTAATATTCCTCAGATTTTGCAATGTTTGACTGAGACGCTTAACAAGGGCCTATCTTTTTATTCAATAAAAATCCATGCCTCTGCCATATCGGCTCATTACAACGCAGAGCCCTCCCTTCTTTTCTCATCCTCTGCTTAAACATTATCTTAGAGGGGCCAAAAAATTAAGGCCTCCCAGAAGATCACCAACTCCTGCATGGGACCTGAATTTTGTGCTGGAAAAGCTCACCCTGTCTCCTTTTGAACCAGCAGCTACTGCGGATATAAAATTTCTATCTTGGAAAACAGCTTTTCTCTTGGCAGTCACTTCAGCAAGAAGGGTTTCAGAACTACAGGGTCTCATGGCAGTGGAGCCTTTTATTATATTTTACCTGGACAGGGTGTCCCTCAGGACCAATCCTTCTTTTATGCCTAAGGTGGTATCCAGCATGGCTCTTAACCAGACTATTCACCTGCCAACATTTTACCCAAATCTGCAGAACAAGGGGGAGCAGATTCTGCATTCATTGGATGTACACAGACAACTAAGATTCTACTTAAACAGGACCAAATCTCTTAAGAAAGCCTGAGCAACTACTGGTAGCATTTGCTGCAGGGTTAGAGGGGAAGGCTATATCAAAGCAGACTATTTCTAAGTGGATAAGCCACTGCATTCGTTTCTGCTACTTGCACCTTGGTAAACCTGTGCCCAAGGGGATCAGATGCTTCTACTTCAGCAGCTTTTCTCAGAGGGGTTCCAACCAAAGACATTCTAGAAGCTGCTATTTGGAGCTCTGTTCATACCTTCACAAAGAATTATCATTTGCCTCTCTTCTCCAAATCCAGGGCAGGCTTTGCCACTGCAGTTTTGCAGGGCCTTATAGCCACTCTTAATTTTGTTTATTTCCATCCTCCCATCCATAGCTTTGGGATTCTACCCAAAAGTAATGACTGCAACAGTGAAACACGAAGAACATAGTACAGTTGTGTACAATTACCATAAATGTAGATGTTCGAGTGTATTCACTGTTGCAGTCAGGGTTACCCACCCGCCATCCCCCTTTCTATACCTTTTCTGTCCTTCACTCTACACAAAAGCCTTTGTGGTGTATTTGCTTTGAGATGAAGGTAAAGTTTGTGTCTAAAAGTGCATTTATAAATATTTACTGTTTTTTATATATGTATATATATATATATATATATATATATATATATATATATAATTTTTTTGCTCCCCATTTGGGGGGCATCTGACATCTGAGGCAAGAATAAACTGGATAAAATGGCATTGGCTGCATGTTTTATACCACTGACGACCTGACGTCACGGAAGAGGAGACAGCAACTGATGCAGGACCCAAGACTTCGTTATTCAGGCCGACTGAGGGCAACCTGCCAGCAGATTACCCAAATGTAATGACTGCAACAGTTATTTTATTAACTACACTACGTGGATCTGCTTTTTACTGTCTTGGATTTTGTTGTGCTACTGGCATGGTTCGTTCGTACTTGTGGTTCTTCAGTTGATTTATCCATGGCAGAATGAGTGGAATTGGATGTTTTTTGTGGATACACCAGCGTTACTGAAAGAAACGTTGAACAATGATAACTCACTAGTCACTAGAGGCGAATTTAATAAGGTGATGCTTCTCCTGTCTCAAATTCTTGAGGGTACGAAAACTCCATTATCTGGACAGTCCGAGGTACCGAGTAATCAACACCAGTTCAAGGAGCAGCACTCCATAGGCAATGGGTTTGGTATATCGAAACAAAATACTGTCTGTGAAGGAGAGAGATGTAGCAGTCCTTTGTGGGAGAATGAACAACAAAACCACGGTAAAAGAGATGTTAACAGTAAACACCACCTTAACAGTGGTAAAGGGATTACAGGTACTGACAGTTTTAATTTTGATACGTGGTCTAGTCGGTGATTCACTTTTAATGAAAAGACATTTGACAACAGGTTTGAGACCTTTGATGAGACATTTAAATAGTTTAAAGACAGACTGTATGTGTTGAAAATGAATCAATTAAAAATTGATTATTTGAATTAATGTATTTCAATGGAAAGAGTGCCTAAAGGGTTGAGATTGTTTAAATATCCAAACAATGTTAAGCAGAATTCTTTACTTTATCAACAGTTAACTGAATTGTTTAATAACACTGGTATAGAAATGTTGAAGTTAATGGTCAGGGATTATGAAAGTCAAAAAGAAATGTTGTTAAATGAAACAAATGTATTACATAACAAAGTTTTAGATTTTAACAGTTGGAATTTTGACTAAAGAAAATCTGAGAATTTGTTTGGAGAAATTGATAATCGCCTTCTTTCGGCTGCTCTCGTCAGGGGTCGCCACAGCAGATCAACTGTTTCCATTTCTTCCTGTCCTCTGCATCTTGCTGTGTCACACCAACCACCTGCATGTCCTCTATCACCACATCCATATACCTTATCTTAGGCCTTCCTCTTTTCCTGTTACCTGGCAGCTTCATCCTTAGCATCTTTTTCCCAATATACTCTGCATCCCTCTTCAGCACATATCCAAACCAACGTAATCTTGCCTCTCTGGCTTTGTTTCCAAACCTTCCAACCTGGGCTGACCCTCTAATATACTTATTCCTAATCCTGTCCATCCTCGTCACACCCAGTGCAAATCTTAACATCTTCAACTCTGCCATGTTAAGCCTCTGACTCCTGCCTTTTTGTCAATGCCACTGTCTCCAACCCATATAACATAGTTGGTCTCACTGCCCTCTTGTAGACCTTCCCTTTCACTCTTACTGGTACTCATCTGTCACAAATCACTCCTGACACTCTTCTCCACCCACTCCATCCTGCCTGTACTCTCTTCTTCACCTCTCTTCCACACTCACCATTACTCTGAACTGTTGATCCCAAGTATCTAAACTGATCCACCTTCGCCACCTCTACTCCTTGCATCCTCACCATTCCTCTATCCTCCCTCCCATTCACACACATATATTCTGTCTTAGTCCTGCTGACCTTCATTCCTCCCCTCTCTAGAGCACATCTCCACCTCTCCAGGGTCTCCTCCACCTGTTCCCTACTCTCACTGCAGATCACAATGTCATCTGCAAACATCATAGTCCACGGGGACTCCTGTCTGATCTCGTTGGTCAACCTGTGTATCACCATTACAGATAAGAAAGGGCTCAGAGCTGAACCTTGATGTAATCCTACCTCCACCTTAAACACATCCCTCACTCCCTCTGCAGACCTCACCGCTGTCACACTGCCCTCGTACATATCCTGTACCATGCTTACATACTTCTCTGACACTCCTGGCTTCCTCATACAATACCACAACTCCTCTCTAGGCGCCTTGTCATATGCTTTCTCTAAATCCACAAAGACATAATGCAACTCCTTCTGACATTCTCTGTACTTCTCCTTGAACGCTCTCAAAGCAAACATTGCATCTGTAGTGCTCTTTCCTGACATGAAACTGCTGTTGATCACTAATCATCACCTCCCTTCTTAACCTAGCTTCCACTACTCTTTCCCATAACTTCATGCTGTGACTGATCAATTTAATCCCTCTGTAGTTACTATAGCTCTGCACATCACCCTTATTCATAATAATCGGTACCAAAACACTTTTTCTCAATTCCTCAGGCATCCTCTCACTTTCCAAGATTTCATTAAACAATCTAGTTAAAAACTCCACTGCCATTTCACCTAAACACCTCCAAGCTTCCACAGGTATGTCATCTGGACCAACAGCCTTTCCGTTCTTCATCCTTTTCAGAAATTGATAATTAGTGTAATAAAATTATTTTTAGAAAAATGAAGAAGCTTGACAGGGATTTAAAGGAATACAGGAGCGGTAGAGCCTCTCCAGTTTTAATAGCACTTCTGGGACACCCAACTTAGATAGTGACAATGTAACTGATTTAGTAAATGATGACAATATCAGCAATAATGAGCACTACGGTCACCCTTTAGGGGAAGGAACTGAGGAGAAGCGAGAGGTTAGCAGAAAAACAAAGGCAATATTCTTACCAGAATCCCCAGTTTTACAGGGGAGGTTGGGGGGGGGCAGACCCCCAGGGAGAACCCGGAATTATTGATAGACTCTGATGTTTTGGCCACACCCCTTGACATTATACAGGATGCTAACCAGAATATGATCCAAAATGACGTGGACACGAGTCCGTAAACAGAATAATTTTAGTATTTATAACTTTACAGATTTAGTAGTCAATGAGACTTATTTTAATTTATTTACTTAAGGATTTCATTTTGTTCCCACATGTCCAGGCTCATTGGTAAATACATTCATTGACATTAAGTTATTTACTAGGCATCTTAATCTACAAATTTATTTTAAAGATGTACACTTAAACCATGATGAAATGCCAGTAAGAGTTTGTTTAATCCACCAATTAATTCATCATTAAAAAATTTTTGAAGAGTTAGTTGAAAAAGAAGTGAGACAGTTGAACAGTAAAGACAATTTTATTAACTATAATTTGTCAGAAGAAGAAAAAATGTTGTTGAAATCATTAAAGGACGAAAACTGTAGTGATGAAGCCGGACAAAGGGGGAGGGGTGGTCCTGATGTATAATCAAGAGTACGATACATATATACATAACATTTTACAGGACTCAGAACATTACACTGTTTCTCGTAATGAAATTAATAATTCATATTCTAAAATTAAATATTATTTGTCAGATCATTTACTACAAGGACGTATTAATGAGAAACTATTTAATTTTGTGTATGTTAAGAATCCCAGGGTCCCTGCTATATTTGGGATCCCCAAAGTGCTCAAAGGGGTTAATGAACTAAAGTTTAGACCTTTAGTAGCTGGAGCCAGTAGTATCACTGAACCTTTAGCAATTTTTGTGGACTCCCAGCTGAAAACAATTATAAATTCTGTTCCTCACATAACAAAATATTCTTGGGATTATTTGAGGAGAATAATCGATGACAAATATGATGTGGATAGAATTTTTGCTACTATAGATGTAGAGTTATTCCCAAGTATCCCACATGAGACAGGTCTAGAATGGTTTGGAGAAATGTTATGCACTGAAACAGGATTAGGCAATAACACTATTAATTTGATTATGGAATTTACTGAAATGATTTTGAAAAAAAACATTTTGTTTATTTTACTGGTGACTTCTATCAACAAAGAAAGGGAGTAGCCATGGGGGCAGCATGTGCCCCCCTTATATGCTGTGTTCTTTATTATTGGGAATAGAAATTTGTCCTCAACACAGATTGGCGGAGACGTATCACATTTTACACCCGCTACCTGGACGACATTTGTTTACTGTGGAAGGGTTCAAAAGGAGAATTCAAGGAATTTATGCTCTATTTGAACAATTCTACTGATTTTCTGACCTTTACTTACACTATTGATGATTCCAGTATTAATTACCTGGATGTTATGTTTATTTGCATTTTAAGAGTGGACACCCACATTATCAAAAGAAAGGGATAGTAAAAGGTCAGTTGATAAGGGCATCAAGAATGACTAGCACTAGTTCTATATTTTTAGATGAGGTCAAGATTGTTAAGTTCTCTTTTTTTAGAAAGAGGATACCCTAAACTTATGATAGACAATTTAGTTGAGGAAGTTACTAAAAACAGGGACAGTAAGTTTTTTCCCGTACTAGGTTTAGGGTACACGGATGAGACAACACATTGTGATAGAGCTGAATATGGTGTGGCTTTTACACATACCGTTTCTGCCACATCATGTAAAGTAGAGGAGATTATTAAAAAGTATTGTCCCATTTTGAAAGTGAATGACGACACAGGGGTATATATTCCAGAACACCCTTCTTTTATGAGAGGGAGAGGTATGAATCTGAAGGATATGTTCGAGAAGAAACCTAGGGAGAATTGTGAGGTCAAGAAGAGGTACGTTTAAATGTGGTGCCTGCCGTCAGTGTGAGTTTATTCTTGAAGGCAGTGATATACGGATTCCCTCTAGAGGTATCAGGATGACAGCCTCTAAACATTACAATTGTGGTACAAAAGTGTTAATATACATAGGAATTTGTGGAGTTTGTAACAGTTTTTACATTGGAAAAACTGTACGTACCCTTAGGAAGAGGATATACGAACATCTTTACGAAATTAGTAAAGGCAAGAAATCCAATGCCTTTTACAGGCATTCTTTAGTTTGTAAAAATATCAATATTAGGTTTGCAGTAGTAGAACAGGTAGTCGCTGACCCCCGTGGTGGTAACTGGGAGTCCAGGGTTGAATTTAGGGAGTTATTTTAGCAGTTAGACTGATGCAGGCAGACTTCCTTAGTATTAATAGTGTCCTGAAATTAAGACAAGCTAAGCTATGGCTGTGTTGTAAAGTTTTGAAATTATCACAGCATTTAATATTTCTCATTATTTTAATGTTTTTTTTTTTAGCAGGGGCTATTTATTATGCACAGATTTATTATTTCAGGTTCACATAGGAACACCAAAATTATGGTAATGTTGAATCAACTATTTTTAAAGTTGTATAGGGCGCTTTCGGTTGTATGAATTTTGAACACTAATATATATATATATTTAAATATGGTATTTAAGGGGATTGATGGTCTCTTTAAGAAATGATTGTTCAATTAACTGTGATTATTTAATGCACCTGAATGAATAGATTTTCAGTTCTGATGAAGCTTTGTATTATACGAGGTGAAAGTGTGCTTAACATTGACTGTGTGTAGCTTGTGTAGAGCCTTTTACCGCATTGTGATTCGAGTATTAAAGTTATTTTATTTTATTAACTACACTACGTGGATCTGCTTTTTACTGCCTTGGATTTTGTTGTGTTACTGGCTTGGTTCGTTCGTACTTGTGTTTATACCCCTGACGACCTGGAGACAGCAACCGACGCAGGACCCAAGACTTTGTTATTCAGGCCGACTGAGAGCAACCTGCCAGCAGATTACCCAAATATAATGACTGCAACAGTGAATACACTCAAACATCTACATTTATGGTAAGTGTACACAACTGTACTTTACTGCATAGGAACAGCTGGTGTTGATAACACCTGTGTGCTACAAAAGCCTGTTGAAGTGCAAGTCAGTTAGGCTAACTGAAGTGCAAGAAGTAAAAGAACAGCACATTCTAAGGGAAAACTTGAAGAGCAGACTTTCTGGCACCGGTAGTAGTTTACCTCAGCTGAGTGTCGCTCAGCAGAGCACAAACATGGGTTTTTAAACCTGAAAGTTGAAAGGGATGGAAGAACTGCCCAAATGGCCAATAAACTACAATTTCAGGGCCAGAAACCACTCCTCTTGTGGTAGATAGGCTACCTAGTATTTACCACTCCCACTGATAAGATAGAAGGCTTCCCTCCAGCACAGAAAGGTCTGGGGGACTCGGAAACTTACAAAATAGTCCTGGATACAGCAAATCTGTATCTGGACTAAACAAGTTAACAGGGAAGGTGGTCAAGCTTGGTGCAGCAGTAGTGTTGTCGCCTCACAGCAAGAGGTTCTGTGGTTCGATTCTCTGCTGGGGTGCCTTTTGTGTGCAGTCTGCATGTCCTCCACGTTGGTGTAGGTTTCCTCCGGGTGCGCTGGTTTCTTCCCACATCACAAAGACATACGTCTGGAGTGTTTCTCCCCGGGCCTCTGCTGAAAATTGGCTTCGTTCCAAGTCGGACTTTCCCGGTTAACAAATATTAAATGCAGTTAATTAATTAATTAATTAGATAAAAATATATCAGAAAAGCAGCTAAAACAGTAGTACAACACTTTAAATGCAGTACAGGCTAGCACACTTGAGTGTGTGGCAATATTAAAGCAAATACAGTTTAAATAAATGCAGTTAAGTTAAAAAACGACAAAAAACAAGTGCAGAGAACAGTCAGTTATGAAGAATTCAAAATGGAGGCACTTGGAGTATCTCTTTCTCCTTCCTGTTGCTCTTGTAGTCTGCAGGACACCAAAACTGAACCAGTGACACAATAATCAAGCTGTTAATTGCAGTCATTGATTTGAAATTAACTTGGGTGTTTCACAGATGGGAAATAAGTAGATGTAGCTGGGTATTCTTAGCAATACTTTGTCACATTTGAGGCTGAAAAAGCAGAGTTTAACATTATCATAGCAGTGACGTGTTAAAGGTGGCAGGCCAGGTAGATGAGTGACTGTTTAATGCTATGAGATAGCGCATTTAGTTGTGTGTGCACACAATCACAAAAATGGGCATTTCAAGAAGAGAAAAACTCCAGAATTAATACCAATGTCTTGTTTTTAGACTCCTATCTCGACAGCTGTTTTCAGTTCTGTAGCTGCTTCCTGGCTGTGTATGGGGTGTAGCAAACACACAGAAAGCTAGTGGTTTTAGGGTTGTTTGTGTGTAAAGTTTCAGACTGAAGTGCTGTGTGTAATTTGGATGTGGCAGGCATGCAAACTGAGAACACATTAAGGGAAAATATATCTTTAAAATATTCTTGTGAATGAGTTTTACTATGTGACACACTCAAGTTCTTGCTGCCAAAGCAGCAGACACCCACAGTTTTGTAATTCTCAAGAGTTTGAGAGCCAACATGTTTTATTTTTCTTCCTCTCATCATGTGTATAATTGCTTGTTTGAATTTAGACCAAAACATGATGTTGAAATATGTTTCCTATAGTGCAAACTTTCTGCAGACTAGGTTCATATCTATATCAGATTTGCTGTAGATCCGAATTCTAAAAAGGAAGTTATATCTGTATTTATCATCCATAATAGTTTACAGAAGTCAGCATGTTTACCTTGGCATTAAATAATTACTGAAGGAAAAACAAGAGTTTTAATTCGAGAGAGATTTATTGCACTGACTGAGTTTATTACAAGTCTAGAATACTGGATTTTAGGTGGCAGACAGTGTTGTGTTTTTATGCTGCTAGTGATTTTATGACATTTTCTGTCACCACAGTATAGTTCAGAAATGTACTAAAGATGACTTAATGATTTTTAGTGACAGAGTTCCAGTTGTAGGGAAGATGGAAAGTGGAGTTTTCATAGTTCTTTTGAGAAAATGTTAGATTTGTTTCACACTGTGTCTCGACTTGTTGTGTCTGGCACAGAAGTTCAAGCTGAGCATTAGTGTGGAAGTCAATAAAATAATCAACACTGTCCAGGCCTTAAAACAGAGTAAGGCAGGCTATGATGATGGTACACTCGTAATGGGACTTCATGAGGTCCTGGACTTTGCTTTCTGTTATTTCAGTATGAAAGCCGCACAAGATGGGGCACATGACATATGTTAAAGATAATTAATAGTGACCTGCTAAATACAAATTCAGATGGTTTAGAAAACTACTAAGGGTGTACCGGGGTAAAAATATTGTAGAATCATAAGTGAAGAAATAATGCATCAGTATGAGAAGGGAAGCATCACAGTAGTTACTAGTTTTACGTTATACGTGTATCTCTCGTTCAATTTTCTGCCAAGTGTCTTTCTTTTTTGAGTCTACATGTCCTGTCTCTGTGGTTTTTCACCGAGTGATCTGGTTTCCTCCTGTGTCATGTGTGCAAAATGGTGATCTTTCAAATTGCCCGTTGGTGTAGAGGGTGCGTCTGTGTGTCTGTTGCGGTGGGCTGGTTACTGGTCCAGAATTAGTTTCTCTGTCTTGCCCATATGAATACCGGGATAGGCTCTGGCTACCTTCTGACCCTGCTTGGACTAAACTGGAAAATGGGTAAAACTCATCCATCTGACCCCCCCCGAACACACACAATTTATTGAAAGGGCAGAAGGACAGTTACTATTTATAAATAAACCAGTGAGGAAAAATGGTAGTTTAAACTGACTGACAGGATATCAGAGTACAGTAAGACAGTACAACAGTTTGATTTAACCAACAGTATACCGCAACTATGCACACACATAGGGAGTTTTATCTGATGGAGTTGCAGAATAATGTCATACGAACCTTGCATGTGTTTATAGGCTGCACACACAATACAAGTTGAGACTAATGCCAGTTCAATGTGCACAATTAATCTTTGAACAGACTTTGACACTGTGTGTTGAACTGTGCGTCCCTACTGTCATATACCCTGCACACTTCAAAGTAAAGTTTTTATTAATGTGTGCTCAGAGCGTAAGTTCTTGGGGAAACAAGCACTCAAACATTTGTGTGGGCTTAGTTCACGTTAGAATGTTTAGCAGCAGCATTGCAAGCTTTGTATTTGTTCACAACAGTGAACCTTTTCCAGGCTACCTTGGCTCCTCCTTTTTACCCACAATCCTAAAGATCTTACTCCAGATATCAGCTAAAGGTAGGAATGAAACTAGGAAGAGCTTGCTCAGAGCTACCACCACCCCAAAATGTGGAGGAGTCATCGGGTCAAAGGAGGAAGATATTAAGGATGAAATTACCAAAACAGATTCTTCAGTGTGGTAAGTATGTAACTTTCATATCTTTTGTTGGAAGTGTCACTTCCGTCTCCATCAGGACAGAAGCCAAAGTAGACTTTTCAAGAGGCTATCAGTCTTGCTCCTTCGTGTGACAGTGGTGAAACTGCCCATGCAGAGATAACATATCTTATAACATTCACTACAGTACTGCGTTTGTTTCAGAATTGCTGACTTTTGTTTCACTAATGATCTTCATTCTCCGGCTAACAACTGTCATGCTTTTTCTAGTCTGATTCATGTTTATGATGTGCCAAATTCTCTGTCATGAGATTAAGCATTTGTATAAAACATCAACACGTACTTCTACTATCACTTCTGGTTTAATGGTTGTAATCTGTAATGGTACTGTTTGAGTCAATTACGTAGATTTTGTGCACAGTTTAATCCTTGAACTAAAATCCTGATTTATGCATGATAAACAGAAGTGCTACACGAGCCACCTCTTGACCTGTATGGTTAGGCTTTTATCCCTGTGCAGTATAAGAGCCTACTTCTTTCTGGATTGCTGTTATTTTATCAATGTTTGCACTCTACCTGTCTACATCCCCACCCAAAGTAAAGCTGAAGTTTACCTGTATTTCGTTTAACTCTAAACTGCTCCTGTAACTATCAAATTACCAGCCGAGACTCACACTTGCACTGCCTGCACTGTTTAAACTGCTCTTGTAACTGTCAAATTGCCAGCCAAGACTCACACTTGTATTACCTGCACTGTTTTGGGGAAGAGGAGAATGTTGGTAGCTAACAGAGGTTTAGCGTTACTGTTTGACTGCAAAGGTAGGAAAAATTTCTAACCCCCATAGCAGAGATATTAGTGGTTGAGGACTCTTTACAAGGAAACCGGGTGGAGGGGCCTTCTTACAGCCTCAGGTGTATGTTGGGGTATGGACATGTACTTTGAGGCCAGGTCCAGGGCTGAATCTCTTAGTCATTCTGATAACCAGCTGGCCCTTCAGGAGGTGAGTTTTACCCATAACTGAAGACCTTGTTGGGGCAGTCCTGTGTCAGCTCCCACCCTGATGGGGAATTGTATCTCAAGGTTGTTGTAAAACTATATCTTCTGTTGATTAGCTGAAGCCCTTGCCTAACTAGCCTGATCCCTTAAGTCATGTGAACATGGATCTGGGTACTTAGAAGTTGGGGATTCACCTTCTGAGTGTAGCTGGTCGAAGAGGGTGCAAGTGGTTGCATTCAGAGGCTTATGTCTTAGGGCCCGGATGTCATGTAGTTTGGTATCTCCTGAGAGCTTCAGTTATGCTGACAGTATTACACTGTTAGGGAGTAGGGTCTAAAGCCTATGCTAGCGCAGGCATTTCCCTACATGGCAGCTGTTCCCGATCTTCTGGAACACTCCTCCTTTGGAAGATGCCCTCAGACTGACGAACATACCCTCAGACTGACAAACAGTTTAGAGTTTCTTCCTTCCTTTATCCCTTCCCCACAGAATTGCGGAATTTATGCTGAAAAAGCCTGAGGAGCTCTTGGTCATCTCTTCTCTGTAGCTGGTCATTAGGGATGACATTTTAGCAGCCTAGAGGCACCCAGATTCTCTCTTGTCAGCCATGCAGAGAAGGTAGGTGCTCTCTACCTGTCCCCACCACATTGCAGTGCTGATTCCTTCATGATCTCTTTTGTCCAGCATAGCTTCTGTAGACCACAGAATTTCAGTGCCTTGCTGATGGACAAGGAGTCCTGACCTTGAGACAGGTGGAAAGAGGTCTTAATACCTTGCCATGTTGGGGGTTAGGGAGCTCATCTCTTAGTCTTTTCTGTCCCAGTTCTAGAATTCTAGCTAGAAGACCTCCAGGAGTCTCTTCTAGGAAGATCTCCCTAAGACCCAGGTCATAATCTCAACAACTGGAATACTGTTTGCCTCAATGCAATTCTGACAGCATTCATGTTTTGGTTATGACCCCAGGCCCAGGGTATGAACCTCGAAACTGTCCTCTCTTAAGGGTGAGCCTAGAAACAAGATTTTGGATGTCCATTTTTGAAGAATTGATGTTTGGCTGGCTTGCCAAGGGCCAGGTTGGTGACCTGTTGAAGAGAACTAGGCTGTTTCTAATCACTCTTCCACCACCATGTCTACCCTTTTCTTTGATAAACTTGGTAAACCTCAAGAGAGTAAGAGTCCTCTTTGATATCTGAAGAAGACCATTAAATTAGTTTTGCCCTTTCTGATACTAAATTTGTTCAGGTTGCTGATTCATCTGCCATGCCCTGAAGCAGCATATGATATGGAGGGGATCTTTGGGTTCATTTCAGCTTGAAGAACCATCGCAAGGTTGCAATACATTTAAAATATGGTCACCTTTATACATACTAGACTCCTACTGGAGCACACTGAACCTCTCCCAGCAGGGACCTTGCTGTCAAATCAGTACATGTTATCAGAGCTCCTTAGATATGCTCCGTATCTACTGCTGAAAAGGGCCGTAGAAGTTGTACCATTGTGGTAAGAGGTTTGTGAGCTGTTCTATCAGTTCTTTCTAGTCATAGAGGGGACAGTTGAGGTCCAGTCCATTCTAAACATGAGTAACTTTGTTGTTTACACCATCAGTTTCTCCTAGTGTTCTTGTCCCATTTCTTCTGCGACTTTTATAACTTAATGCTCTGCTGAAGTGAGGATTATAGTGCTGGGGTCATTCAGTGCATGCTAACTTCCACATGTCCATCACACCACTACAGTGCAAAGTGGTGCCTGACAACATGCAAGTGTAACTGGGAATATTGCTGTAAAATCTCCCATTCTCTGCATTGAATCACCAGAAGAGAGATCCTGCAAGACTCCCTCCTTCCATAATTACTGAACCCTGCCTTGAAGACTCCCTCCGTCCATGATGACTAACCCATGCCTGGAAGACTCTCTTCTTCCATGATTACTAATTCATGCCTGGAAGACTCTCTGCTTCCATGATTAACCCATGTCAGCCGCTCACTTCCACCCTACTGAGTCAGATCCTTTAGATTCCAGTTCTGTAGTCGGTCTTCCCAGGTCATATTTGTCATAGTCAGGATCCACAGAGCTGGCTGCCTGGACTTCATTCTGTATGTCCCGTTCCAGGTGGTCATTCTGCAGGGGACTATGTTTTTTTAACCTCGGAGGGCATTGGTTATGTCAGTGGACATGATGGATTCCTTTTACTACATAAGAATTGTTTGAGAGTCATACAAGGGATACAGGTGCCTCCTGGAAGCTGCCTTCGTGTGGATTTTCCTGTGTATGTAGCCTTTGGGAATCATTGCAAACTGGAAGGAGTCCTACTTGACTCCTTTTTCATCAGAATGGAGCTGGACTGTCTACAATGCTGGTCTTTCGTGCCTCTGGACAGGGTGCAGAAGGTCACTGTCCATTACCAGGTGTTCTAAGATCTGGAATCTGGGTCTGGGCGAGGATGCAGCACATTGTTCAGGCTCCAGCAGTGATGCCCCTTGTCTTTTTGTCAGCTGCTCCATTGTATGGAGTATAATCTGCAGTCTGACAACATGGCTGTTAGTCACCTGTGAGGTGTCAATGGCTTTATAACTGCCATCTGATAACAAATCTGCTGTTGATTTTAGGCCCTAGAGTGCGAGATAGTCCCCCAACAATCTTCGAATGGTAACTTCCCTTACTGCAGCTTAACCTCCCACAAATCTCATTGATTATAGGCTGGGAAGACCGTCTAAATTATGTGCAGGGAGTTTAACCACTCTTTCCACCTGAAGACCTTGGAGAAACATTGTGCTTCCACTACCCTTCCACATATGGTATGGCGAACATTCCAGTGTATGGTACCTAAAAAAAAAAAAAATGGAAGGTGTTGTACCCTTGTGCAGTGAGCCAGTTATTCCCTTAGCATTGGGCCATAGATGGGGGCATTCATCTTTGCAGTAGTTAACTTTCTCGGGTGTGAACGTATTGATACATGCTCTGAGGTGGGCCTGCAAGTCCTGTACTGGTGCTCCATGTTCAAAGGCCTGTGTATGTTCAGGGCCCCCTAGAAGGGAGGTAGTCTGGAAATAATCTCAGTCATTTTGGGGGATTGTGATCCTTTTACTTCATGCTTGATGCCGCAGGGCAATGGGAAAGTAATGTTGAACAGAATTCCTTCAGCTGTGATACAGGAATGTATACCACCTCAACACCTTATCACATAACTCAAGAGAGAGACCAAAGCTTATTCCGATTCCTATAGTTATCAAGAAGGGTGTAGTTTCAGGCCCATAGTCATGACAGTGCGTCAGTGTGTGCCTGTGTCTAGGTAACAGCTAGCACTGCCTCACGGCATGGCTTCTGATGTGTGTCCTCTTTTTGTTTTAATGTCTTTGTTAACTACATGTATTGAGCAATGGCATGGGTACACTTGTGGTTATAGAAAAAAAAATGAACCATTTAAACATTTTCATTAGCTTCATACAATACGCATATATTTTCTTTAACAGTTCTCATTTGCTCGAGTATTATATCCCTTCCCTTAAATTTCATTCCTCCTCCTGAACATTATTCTGCATGTATTCTTCGCTCAGATTCCATTTATTTCAATGAAATTTGCTCCTTCTCTTCTGTAGCGATCCCTTCTGCAATTATTTTATTTCCATTATAATATTCAGTTCTTCATTTACAGTTTGGGTTAGATTTTGATTTCCTTTTCCTAGTAATTGCTTTTTGACAGCCAGTAGCATTAATCTTGGTAAGGCATTACTTTGTTTAGGCAAATGCAGATATATTCCAGCTCAATGAAGAATAATTTCTTTAGTTACAATCATTTGCTTTATCAACATTTTTGACAAAGTACTCTTTAGGATTTTTTTTTTAAAGTCTTCCAGCTTATTGATTGTATCTTTCGGCTTTTCCCGGTTAGGGGTCGCCACAGCTCAATGAAGAATAATTTCTTTAGTTACAATCATTTGCTTTATCAACATTTTTGACAAAGTACTCTTTAGGATTTTTTTTTTAAAGTCTTCCAGCTTATTGATTGTATCTTTCGGCTTTTCCCGGTTAGGGGTCGCCACAGTGGAACTCCTGTCCGCTAATGATTGGCAGTAGATTTTTACGTGCCGAGTTGCTAGCCCTGATGCACAACCTTCAACGAAGGTACGCCCATTCACGCATGTCTCCACACAGAAGACGCTTTAGCTGAGAATCGAACAGGACAACGTCTTACTGTGAGGCGACAACACTACCGCAGCACCACCACCACACTTAGTCTTCCAGCTTATTACATTCTCAAAATGCATCTTCTCAGTTACCTCTCTTTACCAACACACTTGCTATCTACCTGAGGGAAAAATCTCTGAAGACTGCCTTGTGTATAAAAATACCTATGCAAACACTTCCATTCAAAAAATCATAGGCTATCTGGACATACAGATATCTTCCCACTGTTCTTTTTGCATTCCCAGTCTCCCTTCACATTTTTTTTATCATACAATATTCTGTATGCCATACTAATTATCCCCATTTTTAATGGCAGCTTCTGTTCTAGACCCAATTAAAACCCAACTAGAGATGGTCTTACACTTAGCACCTCCGTCCCTTTCTCTTTGCCAATACTCTTCCCTGGTAGGGAAGGTATTTTCTGACTTGCAGTCCAGACTTCTGCTTAGCCTCATCATGCGTTAACATCCCCTCCCCCGTATTTAATTGCTCCACAAACTTTAGATGTTCTTTGTGTTTCACTGTTGCAGTCATCACACTTGCTTATCTGCCTGCAGGTAGCCCTCAGTTGGCCCGAATACCAGAGTCTTGGGATTTCTGCATCGGATGCTGTCGCCTCTTCCATGATGTCAGGGGTATAAAACATGCAGCCAACGCCATTACATCAGCTTTTCTTGCCGAGCGGAGCCTGAAGCAGAAGCAGTTTGCAAGTGCCGGTCGGCCGCTACCTGAAAATTTCATTATTTGAGTTTCAGACCTGAAGTCTTCTAAAGCCAAGTACTCCCATTGGTGATTCTTTTTTCTTGCTCTGACCGATGTCAGAAAAAGTTAATAATTGTCTTGCCTGTGGAAAGCAAATACCTCACAGAGATTTTCATTCTTACTGCGTCACTTGTTTAGGGCCAGACCATGACGTTCCTCGTTGTCGGTTTTGTGCTCTGTTCAATGCCCGAACTGTTCATCGTCGGGCTATCTTAGTCACTAAATTCTGTCGCTCTCATTCTCCGTATTCCAAAATGGGCTCAATAAGCTATGCGACTACCGATCTTTCCAAAAAACGTAAGGATAAAGACAGAGACAGACCGCATAGGTTCAAAACTTCAGACGACGCTTCCTTTAAGCTAGTCGCCAGTTCACCGGTAATCAGTGAGGTGCTTTCGCAGCCCCTAATACCCGCTTCTACAGATTTGCAGGCCACTACTGAGACCCATTCGGAGTCCGGTATGCAGCGAGATGCTTCTTCTACTATGGAACCTGCGGATGTCTCTACCTTGGGTGGGTCCGGAGCCGCTGTGCAGGCACCGGCTTGTGAGGGTGTATTCAGACCTTCCGATGTTCGTATTAAATTAACTACTTCATTTCAGACTAAAACTACCGAATTTCTCAGACCCAGAGTTGGCGCTACGCCTAGGAAACCGACAACCAAAGTGCATTCTCAGGCTCCCATGCCACAGAAGCAAATGCTTAGAGTGGCTGAAGACCTTATTACTTTAATTAGGGGAAGCCAGCCTTCCCCCTCTAAAAGACAAATAATTGATTTTCCTTCTGACCCTTCAGATCATGAGTCTGATGACTCTATCCCCTCTGATTACCAGGACATACCCTTTACCCTCATCTACCTGTAAGGATTCAGATGCAGAGAATTCCATTCCCTCTGCCTCCCCAACAGAGGATTTTTCTTTCGGTGAAACCTTGCATACCCTCAGAAAGCATTTCTGCTGGGAGTGCCAGGACTCCCACAGACCAAAAAAGAGACTCAGGGAATTTTTAAACTTGCCTCAGCACAGGCCTCTAGCTATCCCTCCTGTTCTGGAAATTGTAGATGATATCTTCATGGATTCCAGTCTTACCCCTGATACTTTGCCACCAGCTCCTAGAAAACCTGACAGGTACTGCGGAGTACCTGACTCTCACAAATTTCTATTTAAGAATTCTACTGCAGATCCAGAGGCTATTTCCCAGGGACCTAAAGGCATTAAGACTACTACAACCGAAAACCCTACCCCTTCGGATAGGGATTCTAGGGCTGTAGACAGATGGGGGAAGAAGGTATACACCTCTGCTACTCTTGCCATCAGGGCTTTAAATTACCAGTTTCACATGTTGAAGTACCAGCAACATATTATGGAGCTAATTAAACAAAAAATGATGTTGATTCCTGATTGTGCACAACATAAAGATTTACAAGAGTTAATGCATTCTGCAAACCAAGTTGGAAAACATACTTTGCAGTGTGGTTTTGATACTTTAGAAGCATCTTTCAGGGCTGCTGTCACTGGCTCTGTTCTTAGAAGGCATGCATCGCTAAAGGAACAAATTTTGCCAAACCATGTCAAAGCAAAATTGCTAGATGCGCCATTAAACCAAGAACATTTGTTTGGCACTAAAGCAGAAGAAGTTCTTAAAAAGATGGAGAAAAAAGCTAAATCTATGCCAGCAGTTAAAGATTTCTTACAGGTACAGCCACCTAGATTTAGTAGGCATTGGCCTTCGAAGAACTGGATCTTTCCAGTCCCTCCCAGGCCTTCTCATTCCAAACCCAGGGGCAACAGACCACAAAGATTACAGTCTCAGGATATGCAAAGATCTAAACAATGGAGTGCTCCCACCTCAAAACTAGGGAGTGGTAAGCCACCCTGTTGTGGAAAAAATTCACAATGACTTCTCCTGCATCCTTCCCAGCCATGCTCAAGTACTTGTACCCCTAGGAGGAAAACACGCCCTGCATGCAAAAAACTGGGAATACATTACCCAGGACCGTTGGGTCATAAACATTGTATCCCAGGGATACAGATTCTACTTCCACTCACTGCCAACCTCAAGCGGATTGCCAGACCTTCCCCCAAACGAGTGGGCTGAGGCCCCAAAGCAAGTACTTTCTCTTCTCAGTATCAGGGCTATTCAGCCTGTTCCAACAGAGCAAAGAGGACAGGGTTTCTACTCCAGACCATTTCTGGTGCACAGAAAAGAAAACTCTTGGCACCCTCTCCTGGATCTGTCAGTTTTCAACACCTTCCTGGTGGTACCAAAGTTCAAAATGCTTACACTCCAACAGCTGCTGTCTATGTTAGCCAAGGACTCCTGTCTGGTCACCCTAGACTTAAAAGAAGCTTATCTGCACTTCCCCATAAGGGAATCTTGCAGGAAATATCTACGTTTCAGGGCAGGCTCTATGCACCATCGCTCTGGTTTTGCACTTCCCTTTGGCTTGTCTACTGCGCCCAGGGTATTCACAAAGTGCCTGTCTCCAGCCATTGCGTACTGCAGGCAGAGAAACATTCAAATTTACCCATACTTGGGACGATTGCCTGATTCAGGCGGACAGTCAGGATTTGCTACTTCAGCACCTGACATTTGTAAAGAGACTTCTAACTTCTCTGGGGTGTACCATCAATGACAAGAAATCACATCCGGTACCCAGCCAAAAAATTGTATTCTTGGGAGCAAGCTTCAACACAGCTTCCCAGATGACATTCTTCACTCCAGAAAAGCAGGTTTATTTGACAAATTACTTCAAACTACTGGCCACCCAAACCCAGCTATCTGTAAGAGAAATACTGCAAGCCCTAGGGTTCAGGGACTCATGCATTCTCCTAATTCCATATGCAAGACTGCATATGAGGAAACTTCAGTGGTACTTAAGTCTCTGGTGTAAACATTCTCAGGACCTGGAAACAGTGATTCCGATCATTCCTTGTCTAAAGACAGAGTTCCTTTGGTGGGCAGAGGCCTGCAACCACAACAAGGGAATCCCCCTGCCTCCCAAACCCTGACAGCAGACGCATCAGGCTATGCTTGGGGGGCTCACATGGCAGGCAAATGCATTCAAGGCAAATGGAGCCAAGGACAAATGCACCTGCATATCAATCAAAAAGAAATGTTAGCTGTACAGAATGCTCTGACAGCCTTCAAATACCTTATCCTTCCAGAACAGCACTTGATAAAGACAGACAACACCACAATCATGTGGTACATAAACAAGCAGGGGGGAACTCATTCCTACCCACTCTCCAGGTTAGTCATGGCTCTGTGGAACACAGCCTTGAGCAACTAAGTGCACCTGCAAGCTCAATTCCTGCCAGGCAAACAGCATTCACTGGCAGACGACTTAAGCAGAAATCTAATGGACCCGCACGAGTGGAAACTGGAACCCAATTCATTCAAGCTTCTAATCCACAGGTGGGGGACACCCGAGGTGGACCGCTTAGCTTTCCCCCAGAACCATCAATTGAGGAATTTTGCACCAGAACTTCTCACAATCAAGCATGGAACGTGGATGCCCTATCCTTTACATGGGAAAACCTCTCAATCTATGCCTTTCCCCCCTCTCCCCCTCCTCGCAAAAGCGAAAGTACTACTCAAGATCAAGCAGGACAGGCCAAGGGCAATCCTTATTGCACCAGACTGGCCACACCAACACTGGTGCCCACTTTTATGCAGTCTGTCAACAGTGCCACCCTGGCACCTGCATCAGACCCCTTCTCTGCTGTCCCAGCAGGAGTGCCAGATTTTGGATCCTCAGCTGCAAACCCTGAACCTAGCAGCCTGGCTTATTCCCTGAATACATCACCAGCAACCCTCAGCAAACAGGTGGTGGATGTCATCCTCGAGGCCAGGAGGCCTAGTACTAGGAAATCCTATTCAGAAAAGTGGAAAAGATACTGTTGTTGGAGTCAGTCTCAGGGTAAGGACACAGCTGTGCCCACCTTACCTCAAATCGTAGATTACCTAGCAGAGCTCCTCCACAAGGGCCTATCCTTCTCTTCCATTAAGATTCATGCCTCTGCCATCTCAACTCATTACAGTACTGAGCCCCCCCTCTTTTCTCACCCTCTGGTCAAACAGTTCCTGAGAGGAGCTAACAATCTAAGACCCCCAGGAGAGCTCCCGCCTGGGACCTTACCTTTGTATTAGAAAAGGATGAATTACTTTCCTAAGGATACATTTATGCATTTCTTTGCATTTAGTTTTAGTCCAAGGCTTTGACACTATTTTACATTTGTTTACTGGGAGAGCTCAACTGGGCATAAATCCCATTTTTAGGGGAGGCCTGGGTAGAAATATTCCACAAAGATTAGTACAGTAAATGCAATACAAAGAACAGTACAGTTTGTAAGGATGTATTTCTGCCATAGTTAATACAGTAGAGACGCATTGTTTAAGCACAGAATGTAGAAAGGAGCCATCATAAGCTTGCGTACAAGATCAACAAAAGTTGTTGTGTATTATACAAATATGAGGCTACCCACGGTCAGACCAATTGCATATCCAAGAGTTATTTCAATGTTTTTTTGAAGTTATTCTTGTTTTCTGTGGTGCTAATATCTACGGGGATGGATTTCCATGTTATAGCAACAGAAGTGGGATACAAGTGGTCCCCATTGCTATTTTTGCTGTTGGTTATGTCAACCAGTGCTTTCTTGGTGGATCTTAGTATGCGTTTGTTAGAATAGACATTGAGTAAGCCTTGTAGTGCAGAAACTCTGTCGGGATTATATAGGATTTGGTGGGCTATTGTAAGTTGGTTATACAGTATGTGAGCAGGTAGGGTAATTCTAGCCAGGGTAGTTGCTTGATTGCTAGGCAGTGATGTGTTCTAAAGGGTGAGTCAGTTGCAAACTTGGCTGTTTTATTGTAGCAAATGTTTGGATTACTTAAATCTGCTTTGTTTAGGTTGATGAGTATGCGGGAGACATAGAGAAGTGTGGAGACTTGGTGGGTTCTTGCAGTGGTAGCTTTACTGTCGTTGGAGAGGTACTTTCTGTATCTATATAGGGTTCTGAGTTTTTTATGGGCTTTTTCTATTATCTGTGCAATATGCATATCAAATTTCATGTTATGATCCATAATAAATCCTCGTAGTTTGGTATATTGGACAGGTGTGATAAGGGTGTTGTTAGCTGAGTATATTGTGAATGGAGGTATGGGGTCTAAGGCCCTAGTGGGATAGAATAAGATTAGCTGTTTTTTTGGGGTTAAGTATTAGTTGGTTAACCAGGTTTCAACAGCGGCAAATAGTTCTTGTGTAAATTTCTGAAGTTGAGGGAGTGCTGGGGCGGAACAAATAAGAGTGGAATCATCAGCATATTGCACTGATGTGGCATGCTGGATAACTTTGTGAAGTTGGTTGGTAAATATGTTGAAAAGTACAGGACCAAGAATGAACCCTTGGGAGATCCAAGGTGATGGGTACGAGGAGAGAAAAGGGGTTTTGCCATTTTACTGCTTGTTGGTGGTTAGTTAGATAGTTTTGGAACCAGGCTAGAGTGGAGTGCCTTAGATTTAGATTGGAGAGAGCAATTAGGAGTTTGGCATGGGAGACTGTATCGAAGGCCTTGGAAAGATCTAGGAATACAGTGGATAGAAGGTTGCCATTGTTTTGGTGTTGATTTTCTGTGCTGGTAAAGCTAATAAGAGCTGTGGTAGTACTGTGATTGGGATAGAGTCCATGTTGGCTGCTGGTCAGCATTTATTAGTAAGGAGAAAGTTTATTGTTTGGGAATGAAAAATTTTTTGAGGATTTTAGACAGGGGAGAATGGATGGCATTTGAGCAGTAATGTGATAGTTCTACTGAATTACCCCCTTTGTGGAGCAGTGTTGTATGTCAGATTTTCCACAGAGAGGGAATGTGGTGTTGTGATAAAGAGCAATTGATAAGGATGAAAACAGGATATGAGATGGCTTTGGCTGTGATCTTGAGATATTTTCAGGTAATTTATCAGCAGCCAGGGTTGTGGGTTTTAGATTATTTAGATTTTTATATTTTGTGGCAGTTGAAACAGGTTGTAGGGAGAAGCTGTTTTGGTTTTCGGGTATGAAGGATAGGTTTGGATATGAAGTGGGAGTATTATTATTAGTTAGGGTTAGGATTGATTTGAAGTATTCATTGAACTGGGTAGCAATGTGATTGGTGCTGGTATTGATGTTGGGGGATGGAGTACTTATCTTTCCAGGTTGCAGGATTTTATTGATGGCAGCCCAGAACTTTTGTGGCTATTTTTGTTTGATGTGGTTGGTGGGGTGGGGTGAGTCACAGGAAGACCAGTCAATATTTACATCACCTAGTATGATTGTTTCTTGGTGGTGGGTTTGGGATGCCCAGCCAAGAATGGATTCTGCTGTATTAATGTTGTTGCCAGTGGGTATATAGCTACCGATTTATATGTAGGTGTTTTTTAATTGATTTTCTAGCATAGTGAATATACTTTCTGCATTATTGAACGTTGGATGGTTGTTCTCTAACATTTCCATGTTCAGGCTATTTTTGAAGAGTAGTGCAATACCTCCACCTCTTTTGGACATCCTGACTTGTCTAAGAACATTATACTTGGGAGAACAAATTCATTATTATTTTGTGGTTTTAGCCAGGTCTCTCTGAGGACTGTGTCGAGGGAGTAAGGGCTAGAGTGGCGTGTAGTTCAGGTGTTTTGTTCAGTTTGCTTCTTATGTTTATGTTGAGTATTAGGACGTCATTGGATTTCCTGAGGGGGTTTAGGACATTAGTTGTTTGGTTGCAGAGGGTGGTGTTATTGTTTGTAGGGCCAGGATTTGGGTGTACATCACCATTAAGTATGATTCGGGATGCTACTAGGATGAGATTTTGTAGGTATTTTTAAGTGTATTGTATTTTGTGGAATGTGGGTGTTTAGTTGGTATGAGGGGGATCTTGAATGAGACAAGGTCGAGGTTTGAGAGTAGATGTAGGTATTGGTAGTAAAGTTGGTTTGTTTGTGTATGGATTTGACAGGTTGGGGATTTAGTTTGAGAATTTGGATTACTGGTATGATGGTATGAGGTTAAGTGTGATTTAATACTGAGACTTATTATAAATGTTAGGAGCAGCATTTTGTCCAGAGAAGTTGAGGGTAAAGTGTAGGGATCCTTAGTAGGTATGTTATAGAAGTGAAAAGAGATGTTACTTTTTTGTTTATGTATGGTGTGTTTGAAGTGGGGAGGTTGGGTGGGGGGGTTCAGTCTGTCTGCTGAGACTTGAGTATGGTTATGTTTTTGGAGTGAAGAGACTGGATGGGGGTATAGTCTGAAGAGACTGTAGAATATGGGTACTATTTGAGTGAGTGAGTGGATAGAATTGTAGAGAAAAGAGGAGGGCAAGTTGTAATTGTCTGAGAGTGAGTAGGGGAGGGGCCTGTAGTTTTGGGGTAGGTGTGAGAGAGAGGCAAAAGGGAGTGGTTAATGAAGTACAAAGGTCAGGAGATGGGGGTGGGAATGGGGGTAGGGTAGGAGAGCAGAGTGAGCCCGAGCATGGTGAGGGTGGACAGAGTGGGATGAACCCAGCTAGGAGATTGAGGCAGAGAGGGGAAACACATTTCTTAACCAGGTAAAGCGCAAATGAGGGAAGAGAAAAGGATAGGCTGAAGACTGACCAAGTTGTTGAGAAGAAATTCAAAATGTCTTATTTCAGCATATGTTAATACTTAGAAAGGGGGGAAACAAAGAAAAGACAAGAAAAGTCTTATCTGGAGAGATTGATACTATCTGTATTCTGAAGGAAAGAGATGTTTGATTATTGCATGGAAGTTTATAAAGAAGGGAGAAGAGAAGGATTCATAGGTTGGGTGGTGACTAATGAGACAGAATGAGTGGGAGCGACCAGTAGCAGATGTCTAGGCTTAGTCTGCACGCCACTGATGGTACAAAACGTTATTTCAGATTAAAATTACAAAGTTGCAGGACAAGAAGAATGCATACTATGCAACAAATGTTTAAAAGATTGTAGTTCCCTGGTTGGAGTCCTTTGGAGGGGTTATTGTAGGCGAGCCGATGTGCAAGACGATGAAGTGTTTAGACTTATTGGTGAGCTCACTGCTCTGAGGACAAGCAGGAGACGTTGAAGGAACCTACAGGTATTTTGAAAAATACTTACCTGTGTAAGCCCTTCCTGGTGAGCATATTCAGTGATCGCTCCTAATTTAAATTTAGTCAGCCAGAGGCTGTTGACATTGGCCTTGACTTCAGCCAAAAAAGAGCTGTCCCAGGGCCAATTCCTGAGGGATTCCACTTGTGACTGGCCTCTTTGAAGAGTTGGGTTCCCCAATTCTAACCTCCTGGGTCTCGTTTCTGAGGCAGCTGGCTATCCACCGGGTGATGTAAGGGTTTGTACCTAAACTCTTAAGTTTGTCAACAATTACTTGGTTGCAGTATTATGTCAAAGTAGGCAGTGTGAACCATTTTGCCCTCATCTATTGCTTTGGTGACTTTCTCAAAGACGTCCACCAGGTTGAGTAGGCATGACCTGCCCTTGATGAAACAAATTGAGTTGGTTCCAGTGCCTGGAGGTTTGCTATGTTATTACAGATCAGTTCCATGATGATTCTTTTCAAGGCTTTGCTTATGAGACTAGTGAGACGTATGGGTCTGTAGTTTCCACAGTCTGTAGATGTGTGAATCTTTGTGCAGAGGGATGGCTGTTGCTGGTCTTCATTCATCAGGCATGAAGCCTCTTTGGAGGCTACAGTTAAATAGCAATTCCAGATGGCCTGATAGATCGTTTCATGCTATTTAGAAGGCATCCTGGGATATTGTCTGTCTCCACTGATGCAGTGTTCTTGACCTCTTGACCTTAGAGAGAGCATTAAGGATCTGTTCCCTGGTGATAGCAGGGGGGAGTCTTATTAGATGGTGTTTCCTGAGGGGAGGTTGAGGGGAGATAGAGGGGTAAAGATGGATCTGAATTTGTCTCCCAGTTGGTTTGCTATATCTTCTGGGTCAATGTAAGTGGCTCCATTTTAATGAGATCTACGTTGTATATTCCCTTCATTTCTTTACTAATTGTGGTCCACAAGTTATCCTGTGGTTGATAAAAAAAAAAAAAAATGTCTGACCTGTATGTTAATCGAAAGGGGCTAGAAACATTTTGACTTCTTGTGTCTTACTGTCTATATCAATAATCAGTAGCTTCCATCTTCACAAGGTTTGTATTTTTTTTTAGTTTAGTCTATTCCTCCATATCTTTAGTTGCCACAGTGGAATCCTTTTTTAGCCTTACACCTAAATACTTCATTTTATTATGGCCTCATAGATATTGATATTACTGAACCAATTTGTGTATACATATTCCACTGCTATAGCCTTTCTTTTATCTTCATTTATTTTATATCCTTAAAAGACTGGAAACTATTATTAAATGTTCCACAACACTGAAATGTTTTCTGGATTTACCATGTACAAAAAGTATCACCCATGTAAAAAAATTTACTTTTATTTAGTGGAGAGTAAATTGTCTGGTGAAGAGAACCAGTGAAACGTAACCAAATAATAAATACAAGTAAAACAAAAGAAACATTCACTGTGCATGGCAAAATAAAGCACGTTAAACAACACTGAAACAAATCACTTTAACGCATAAAACTGTTTACAAAGGTAAGCGCTTTCACAGAACAGCTTCCTCTTCTTCAGACCATAAAAAGGTTAAAACCATTCACAAATTTAAAAGAATACTACTGACCAATCACATTCAGACGTTAAATCACATGATAGGAACTTCGAAGATGCGAAGTATCACCTAAACAAACCATGTACTTTCAGTGCTGGTCTCAGAGACCTTGCCATTCAACCCTTTTCTCTTGTCAGCTTGTAAACGTAAAATCCAGTAAAGTTCCCTATACTCAGTTTTAGTGGAAAGATCTCCCATCCTCAACTCCTCACATATTCTTTCGATAACCATAAAGTTAAAAGAATGGTCACCACATATTTCTAAAAGATGTTTTGCCAATGGATTTTTATCACTTGTATTCTTAATCTCCCTTATGTGCTCTCTGTGTTTCCAACATAAAGATGCCCACACTGTCTGCACTGGGCTAAATAAACTATATTAGGGCGGCACAGTGGTGCAGTGGTTAACATTGTCACCTCACAGCAAGAGGTTCTCCGGTTCGATTCTCGGCTGGGGTGCCTTCTGTGTGGAGTTTGCATGTTCTCCCTGTGTTCGTGTGGGTTTCCTCCGGGTACTCCGGTTTCCTCCCACATTCCAAAGACATGCATCTGGAGCATTTCTCCCCGGGCCTCCGCTGAAAACAGGCTCTGTGGAACCTAGTCGGACATTCCCGGTCAACAAATGATAAATAAATAAAAATAAATATTTTTAGTATTGCAATTTGCATGAATTGTATATTCAAACTTTTCACCAGTATCTGGGTGGATAAAAAACCCAGTGCTGTTAATATATTGGCAGAAATTACGTCTGCCACAAAACTGTACCTGGTTCTTGTCCATCATGAATACTGTCATTATTATAACATAAAAATCTCTTAATTGATTTCTTATTTTTAAATATAAAAGTGGGTTTCATGCCACTCAAATAGTTAATCCTACTATCAGACATCAAGATATGCCAATTCTTATTAATAACTTGGCAAATGGTCCTAATATTACTTAAATAATGCAAGGTAAAGGGCACTTCTCTTCTAATATCACAACTACATGTTGTTAAATTCTACGAGGTGCTGTCTCAGAAAATAAGGTTTAGCTAAACCCCCTCCGCAGGTCATCTAAATCCATCAGGGAAGTATCTAACTCTCTCAAAACATACACTGTTTCTTTGAACTCACTCTTCATAACTTCCAGTTCATGCTCAAACTTAGCTTGTCTATTATTCAGACGAGAGATTCTCATACCTTGCCCCCTGTGAAGGACATGACTCTTATGGCAATGTTTTTTATACCTGTTGGTAACGATGTAATTTAACCTATATTTCTCAAGTTTGATAACAAAAAGTCAGTCTGCTTATCAGATGCAGTCATCGCAAACCTAAGAAACGTAGTGGTATCATGTAAATATTTGATAAACTCATTAAGATCCTCTATTGTATCACTTGATAAGAGAAAATCATCCACAAATCGCCTGTAGAATTTAATAAATGGCACATACTTGTTTGTTAAAACTGAAGTGGACTCCCAGTGGGCTAAAACAATGTTAGCATAGCTGTTTGCGCACACTGTCTCCATCGCAACCCCTTTCATCTGTCGAATTATCCTATCGTGTAGAAAAATATTATTTTTTAAAATGATTTCTACAAACATGCATAGTAAATCAACTTGGTTGATATCAAATGTACTCTTATGTACCAACAATTCTTTCGTTATGCCTGTACCCTCTTCATTTAGGATGACCGTAAACGATGAACATATGTCCAAAGTAACACATTTCAGTCTCCCCAAAACACGTACTATCCAAGCATGTATAAAAAGACATTCAAAAATTGCTTGGTATCCGTTAGCACAGAAGGCACTTCGTTCAACACAGACCTTAACTGTTTCTCTGTGAAAATCGAAATGGGCTCAGTTAACCACCCTCTCACCCGAAACAATACATCTGAGAGGGGGTTGTTTAGACTCTTATGGATTTTAGATAAACAATATATTAGTGGTGTATAATAGGGTGATCAACCAACAAATAATTATATAGCTCTAAAGATGTAATACTACTAATCAAACAATCATATAACGTAGACCGAACATTGTTCTTGATGGTATTTATACATGGCATGGAAATCAATTAATAGGTGTCTAATACTTGTAGCATTTCCAACATGGCTCTGTCATAAAAATTCTTGTCCGATATTTACATGATACCACTATGTTTCTTAGGTTTGCGATGACGGCATCTGATAAGCAGATTGACTTCTTGTTATCAAACTTGAGAAAGATAGGTTAAATGACATCGTTGCCAGTAGGTATAAAAAACATTGCCATAAGAGTCATGCCCTTCACAGGGGGCAAGGTATGAGAATCTCTCATCTGAATAATAGACAAGCTAAGATTGAGCATGAACTGGAAGTTATGAAGAGTGAGTTCTTAGAAAGAGGGTATAGTTTGAGAGAGTTCGATACTGCCTGATGGATTTATGTGAGGTGTGGAAGGGTGTAGCTAAACCTTATTTTTCTGAGACAGCACCTCATAGAGTTTTATCAACAAGTGGTTCTAATATTAGGAAAGCAGTGCCCTTTCCCTTCCATTATTTAATTAATATTGGGACAATTTGCCAAGTTATTAATAAGAATTGGCACATCAAGTAGGATTAACAAATTGATTGGCATGTAACCCACCTTTAGTTTTAAAAATAAGAAATCAGTTAAGAGACTTTTATGTTATTATAATGAGAGGATTCATGATGGACAAGAACCAGGTATGGTTTTGTGTGGCAGATGTAATTTCTGCCAATATATTAACAGTGCTGGGTTTTTTATCCACCCAGATACCGGTGAAAAGTTTGAATTTAGAGTTTGTGCATATTGCAATACTAAAAATATAATTTATATATAGTGAGGACAGTGTGGCATTTTTATGTTGGAAAAACTAATCGTACTGTTATGGAGAGAGAGCACATAAGGAACATTAAGAATAGAACTGATAAAAATCCATTGGCGAAACATCTTTTAGAAGTAAGTGGTGACCATTCTTTTAACTTTGTATCTATAGAAAGAATATGTGAGGAGCTGAGGATGGGAGAGCTTTCCACTAAAACTGAGTATAAAATACCCTAGGGAAGCCAAGAACAAATGGATGACCAGGTAGGTTGCCTTAATAAAGGTACGGTGGGATGTCGGTGAAGAAGCTGGGCTACCGGTAAAGCCTTGAGAAAGGCTGTGCGTACCCGAGCGCTTGTGGTTGAAGGCTGAGTAAAGCCCTTAGAAAGGCTTCGTATACAGGTCGTAGTTCCGGCTGGTCAGGTCGCCTGGTGAGAGGAACCGCTAGTGTGGCAGCTAGAAATCAAAGATGAAACGCACAGAAAAAACAGGCAAAACAACGTAAATGTGGCTCTGCTAAGGAGCTCTGCTCGCCGTGGTGGCAAAAAATCAATGTAGTCGAAGTTCAGATTCTAGAAGGTCGTACTTTATTGAAGTTGGACTAAATGCTGGACTAAAATGGAGTATAGGGAACTTGACTAGATTTTGCATTCACAAGCTGACGAGAAAAAGGTTGAATGGCAAGGTCTCTCTAAGACTGACACTGAAAATACATGATTTGTTTAGGTGATACTTATCTTGTAAGTCTCTCTCATGTGATTTAATGTTTGAATGTGATTGGACAGTAGTATTCTTTTAAATTTATGAATGATTTTAGCCTGATGAAACAGAAGTAAGTGCTTACCTTTGTTAACAGTTCTCTGCATTAAAGTGATTTATTTTTTATCGCTGCTGTTTAACCTCTTATTTCGCCATGCACAGTGAATGTTTCATTTGTTTTACTAACTTTTCTTTGTTGTTATTAAGTTATCCCTGAATTTGTGAGTGTTTTATTTTTTTTGCTAATGGCTCTTCATCAAAAGGAAATAGTACAGGGGAAAGAGGGCATCCCTGTCTGGTTTCTCTATTCAAACACAGCCTGTCAGTGCACCCTCCCACCATAATTCTTGTCTCTGACCTTCATATATCCCCCTGATTAACTCTACCCGCTACCATTGCCTTCTGTTCACCAACAGCCACCAAGAATAGGGGCATTTTCTTATACTGTGTTTCACTTTGGATCATCATTGTTCTGTTAATCTTGTCAAATGTTTGCCTTCTCTCCACAAAACCATGTTGCTCCATTTTTGTCAATTTTGGCAACACCTTTGCTATTCCTTTAGCTAGTATAGACATAAGTATTTTATAATCATGTTTTGAAAGTGAAGTTAGTCTGTATGAAGCTGTGTCTGAAGGGTTTTTATCCTGTTTAGGTAAATCTGCTACTGATGTGGGTCCTCTTTATTACCATGGGGTCTGTGTTGGTCAAAGTTGCAAGAAAGGTGTCCATTCTTCAAGCTTAGGTCCCGTTTGAGAATGTTGCTAGTTTGGATAGAAAAGAACCTTGTGCCACCTCATCCATTCAGCTTTCAGGCTGTTTCAGTCGACCTCCAAGCAGGTGTATGATCTGGGTTTTAGTTGTTTCATAGTGAAGGTGCATGTGTGCGTGATTACTGTACATCATCATGATCTTGTGGTAAATAGAGCTGTCAAACTACACTGGTCTGTCAAGCAGTTCCCGGAGGAGGTATTACATCTCCATTCTTCCTACTAGTCCGTTTGAGGGACTTGAACTTCCTGATAGACAGACGTGCCTTTTTGCCATCGGAGTTTGGCAGTTTCTTGGAAAACTTTGTTTCATGTTGATGTCATCTGTGCATGTTGCATCACGGAGTATTGAGCCTTGTGATGTCATATGGTGGAATACAACAAAACTGAAACCATCAAAAATTAAATAGTTCCATAGCTGTCTGGGAAAGGTAAGACACCCTTTAAGAGAAAGTGTGTTTCCACATCCTTTCTTTATTACATTACTGCAACGAACAAAGTATAAATACAACTGCAGTTCAAACTGTTAACAGTCAGCTACATTATTTTGTTTGCCACCAACTGAATAACCTCCCATTAACAAATACCGAAATAAAAGTCCATTGAACTAGTGAAGTGGATACCTTCAGTGTCAAGATGCGTCACAGGAGACATTTAGCCATCCAGACATTTTTTTTTTATTCCTTTTTATTCTTAGCCCCTCTCCTGGTGACTGATGTGTATAATTATAAAAAAGGGAACATTGTGCCGTATTCTCTGAATGGTGTTACATATTTTGCCTTGTGACCATTATGGTGGGGTGGTTCTTTTTAATTTTTTTTTTTCTGTTTCTCTGTATCATAAGGCAGCATTCCCAAAATATCAAGCAAAACTTTTCTTTCAACAGCCTATCATGGGCTTGCTGAAGCCTTGTCCAATAAGCACTTGCTTTTGAATCATAATAATCCATTATTGTCCATTATTGTATAATTTGAAGAAGGGAGTAAAGAAAAATATAGTTTGCAGAATGGTTCCTGTTTACTTTTGGAACATGTAAATCTAATAGTTGTCTGAGGTCTCATTATCTCTTCACTCCAAACAATTAGCCGTCTCAGCTGAGTTCAGGTAGAAATCTGAACCAAAAAGGCATTAAGACTGTGTTAGGAATCACAGAAAGGTACTGGGAAATATACTGTAGGCGCCTTTGTCCCTTTGTTGTTTGAGTTAGTGGTTGTGAGCATCTCTGTTTCTAGGGTTAAAGTGTGCCTTACTTGATCATGCAGTTGTTGCTTAAAATGGCTGCCCTTTTCTTGGCTGTAAGGATGTTTACTGACCCTTTTTCTTGCTGGCACTGTTGTATATTGCATAGTTTGTCACTGTAGACATTAAAGTCTTCTCAAGATCACTACTGCAGTTGAATTGGGAATTGCAGACTAAGGGTGTTTGCTGTGTTTGTTGTTTTCTGTATGTTGTCTTGTCGGATATGACTAAATCCTCCAGGTGAACGTTAGAAATCTACTTGACTTCATTTCTTCAGTCTTGTTACCCATTTATGGACTGTTAAATCTGAATTGGTCTGTGCCAGGCATGCTGCAGCCTCTTTTCTATGAGTGCTGTGTGAACCTACTTAGGCTGTGCTTTAAAAATGCTGGCTTGCTGGCATCCCTGAGATGACAGGAAGTTTTGAATATCTAGCAGGCTGCGGTGGTAATTAAAGCTGATTTACGTTTTTAAATGCAATCAGATTTAAAATTGCTCTTTTTATAGCAGTGCAGCATTCTGTCGTTATCAGATTTTATTAACTACTTTGCATTAACTATTGGGAATGTTTCCCTGTCTGCACTTTTTACATTATAGGTGTGCTCATCTGTATCATGGTGCAGGAATTTAAAGTGAAATGTTGCCCTTCATAACAGTATCTGATGTTTTCAGTAGCTGTGGCATAAAGGACCCTCCTTGGTTGGTTCATCCTTTATCAGTAACTGTTCAAACGTCTCTCATATTTCTTGCATAGCTGCAGTGCTTGTCATGTGTGAACTACATAAGCATGTCTAACCCTTAGTCCGTCTCTTCTGTTTGCTCTTCAGATAATTTAGTGCATGATCCTAACTGCCGGTAAAGTTCCTGTTGCTGTTTGCATAGATACAAGATATTCAAGTGTTGCTGTGTTTCTCAGGTTACCAGGCAGGATCCCCGTTAGTATTTCTTGATTTGTCTTTGGGAGCAACATGACATCAGGTACCTCCATAAGTGCCAGTGGTTCAACTCTGCCGCCTGCTGACACCATAGAGGACATCTGGACTAGCTTATTGCAGGACTGACGTGTTTGAAAGCTTCTTGGACAGGAATCTGTTAGAGAGTCACAACTCAAAACTGTAACCCCAGGTATCAGTTGAAGCCTGGCGTCAGAGGCCAAAAGTAAGTTATGATGTAGCCTTCCTATAAACAAATGCATTTCAGAAACAAGTCTTCTTGACCCAACAGATGACCTGCCCTGCATTTTAAATCAAAATTGACAGACATTTGCCAGTTGTTTTAACAGTGCTCTTACATTAACAGCAGCCGTGAAATAAGACAAAATAGCTCCTGTCATATCTGAATTAATTTTGTTACTAGGTAAAACAAAATTACAGTGATTCAAAATAGTTATAAATCTCTCTTCTCCCTTTAACTTCACGTGTTATATTCATCAATTAATTTGTAGGATGATCTCTTTCCACTTGTAATCCCCATTAATTTAGTTAACTCTAAATCAAAAATGTCATCATTTGTTATGAGCTTTAACAACTATATCCTTTGTCCTTTAACAAGACTAATCTTCTGTTTGTAGAGGTGAGAAGGTACCAGAGTTGATGAGGTAGGGTTTCTAAACGTTGTGGAGTGAAAACAGCATTGTTCAGAATCGTTGTGAATTGATCATCCAAAATGATTAATGGAATCTGTTGCTATTCTACACGTGAATTTGGAAAAAAGATTTTGTGAAAGGAAGGTGTAAGGCAAAATGTCAAAGTGTTCACTACTGCCCGAACAAAAATTAAAAAAAAGTGTATATAATCTAAAAATGAGAATAAAATATATAAAAAATTGTATGTAGAAACCAAAACAAACATTTTCCCAATAAAAATAATACATTTGCGTAAACAAGTACAGATGCTGCATCCATTGCAGTGCCAGAAGCCTGATGAAAAATTCCTCAAAAGTTATTTTTTTTTTAAATGTATCCATGAAATCAAATAAAAGTCTAAATTAAACATTGAAAACCAGAAGCAGACTTGGTAAACCATAAAAAGCCAATTTCATGAGGAATAATTGGAAACAAATCTGCTTCTTCTATTGTTATAAACATCAGCACAGGAATAAATGAAAATGGAGGAAGTATCTTACCAGGAAACTTTTAGGAATCACATATCCGTTAAAAAAGTCTTTAAATTGTTCAGCAAATGCTAGCAGGGTTTCAATTATGGATCCCCTACTACAACAATAGGTTTCTAAGAAGGGTCCATCATATCCTTATGAGCTGTAGGTATGCAAAAATTAAGCAATATTAGGATCCTTCACTTGCAAAAACACTATATTCGTGGCAGTTAATGCCTGTTAGTAACAGATCATTTGAAAATGATCCGTTCTCCCCTATGAACTTCACTGATGGACACCACCAAGTTAAACTAATCATTTAAAATAACCTGTTACATTTTACATATGCAGTCAATAGCATCCATCAAAGCAATTCTCCCTCCCTTTTCTAGTTTCATTACTTCTGTATAAGGATTTACTCAGTCAGATAAAAGCTTTTTCTCTTTGCAAGTCATGTTAAGTCTGAAATTTTAATTTCTTCCCTGAGAAATGGACAGTTCAATAATGCAGAATGATTATTGCAACATTCCTACCCTCACCTCATTAAACTTGTCCCATAGTTTGGTTCTTCACCTTCCTCTTTGACATCAGATTGTATCGGACATTTGGGTCCTTATCGTTGTTCAGGAGGGCTGCAGATGACAGTGGGAAAGCCTCCCTCCTTTTCAGGTGATTCCTCCTCATCCTCAAACTCATAATCACTTGCCCCCCAGACATCAACCATATACTCTCTGTGGGGATTACAGAACCAGTCCCCTCCCCCCACATTAGTGCGAGAAAGTGTTTTACATGAGAATTTTTCTGGTGTCAAAGGAGGATCCCTCCTAGAGGCCATTTCTCAACCAGTCCTTTCTCAAGCTGTTTGTGAGGAGGCTTGGAAATGAGATGTTACTTTATTCCATTGGATTGGAATGTTCCTGTATGCATTTCCACTCTTTCCACAAATACCCAGGGTCATTCTGAAGATTCAGAGAGAGATTACAAAAATAATTGTGGTGGCTCCCTTCTGGCCCTAGCAACAGTAGTTCTCCCTTGATTTGGAATTGGCCAGAATCAGTTACTACAAGCTTCTTTGCACAATGGATATACTCACACAAGACGAGCAATGTTTGAGACATCTTAATCTCAAACTACAGCTGGCTGTCTAACAGATTCATTTTTTTATTTTATGAGTTATTCAATTTTGATACCTTTAGGATCATAGGAGGTTACTAGGCTTTTGGCCCTGAGGCCCTTATAAGCTTAGCCAAGAGTTTAGACCATGTTTAGACAAGTCAGCACCCAGAGCCCCTGTCCAGCAGGGACACAGGTAGAATCCCAGAGGTGTATTTTCTGTTTCCCATCCAGTTGTCCAGGTTGCGCTTAAAAAGGGATAATGAGGTACTCTGCTTGACGTGGAGAAGGGAGTCTATTCTACAGATGGGGGAGTCCCTGGGACAGAAATCTGTCCCGCCAACAAGTCCTATTGATATCAAAGACCAGAAAAGTATATACCACATCTCAGGACTGCACCAGCTTGAATAAAGGGAGAAAAGTTGACGAAGCCATCCTTTCAGTGACTTTTTTACTCTTGAAATAGGTTTATAGATTAATACTAAGCTGTCCTTGTGGGTTATTTTAAGCCTAGCCAGTTAACCCATGTGAGAATTAAACCCTGCACCTTGTGTCTGTAAGGTAAATATCTTGACCATGATGCCAACCTCCTACTAGCATTTTTTTTCTGAGGACTTTGCAGAAGGTGTTATAGGAGCCAAAGAAACCCACTACTAGGAAATTTTATATTGTTAAATGGAAAAGATTTAGTAATTGACGTTGTACTAAGAACCAGGACCCATTCAAGATTTTTTGTACCACTGGTTTTGCAGTATTTATGTGAGTCATTATATACCCTGGCCTGTCTTAACTCCTGTATCAAGGTTCATCTCTTGGCCATTTCGGCATGTCTGCTTATAGATCCTCCCCTTTCATCACAGTATACATGATATGCATCAACCTAGAAAACAGGTGGCATCTGTTTGGGATGTTAACTTTATCTTGTAAAGTTAACATCATCTCCTTTTGAACCAGTCCGTAAGGTAGATTTTATGTTTCATTACTTGGAAAATGGTATTACTGATTACTCCGACTTCTGTAAGAAGAATATGAGCTGCAAGTTCTTATGGTGGGTCAACCCTATTTGGTATCCCATACAGACAGCATTTGTTTGAGAAGAAATGCCTTATTTATGCATAAAGTTTTATCCGAGTTTACATTAAACCAAACCCTCCATCTCCCTGTCTTCTTTCCTGATCCTAAAAAACAGGGAAAAAGGATTTTGCATAATCTGGGTGGGCATTGACAGCTCAGGTATTTTCTTGACAGAATGAAATTGTTCAGGAAAGCTTAATTGCTGTTTGTTTCCTGTGAAGGTTTAAAAAAAAAAAAAAAAAAGGCAATCCATGTAAAAACAGATTTCCAGGTAGTTGTCCCTTGCTATTTCCACCAATGATCAGACACTTCCAGGCACGGTCAAGACCCATTCTGTGAGGATCTTGGCTTCTTCTGTTGCTTTTTTTGGGAATAGGTGGACTCTTTAAGCATTTTTAGAGGCAGCTACTTTGGTCCTCTGTACATTACAAACTAATTATTTTCCTGGTCATGAACTACCTTAGCTAGGGCCTTTCTTTTTACAGGGACTTCTGGGACCTCATCCATCCTCCTCCCAAGCTGTGTAAGCTTTAGTGGTCTACCCATACAGGTATGAATACTGCAGCAGTGATTACGTTGGCAACAATGCACTTGTGTACGTAAACTTACAATGATGGTAGATGTTTGAGTATAGCACTGATGCAGAAACCGCTTCCTCCTCCTACATCCTCTCATTTTTTTGAGTTATGTTTATGACAGGGTAATAGCAGTTGTATACATTTATATTCCTATCTTTATTTTTCTTTATCAGGACTGTAGGCTCCCTTTTTTCAGCTTGCAAAAAAGTCCTGAATTATTTGACTCCTAGGCTGCAATGAGCAGTTTAGCATACGTAGAAGGAGCCCGTGGTTATATCCGTGGCAGAATGTAACCCATACAGCTAAGGCTACTGCAGCACTGGTGTATGTGAACATGTACTGTTATGGTAAGTTTATTTTCACAACTGTACTTTCTCACAAAATAAAGCTGTTTGCTCTGTGTGCAAAAATTGTATCTTAAGATATGTTTTTACAGAGCTCTACATTTCTGTCATTTAAAGGGTAGCTTCCAAAAAACGGCTACTGAACGTCGTTGACAAAAGAAAATGTCTTGGGCGAGCTGATGTTCTCTGTTAGTATTGACATGCAAATTAATTTATTTTTATTTATTTGACATTTGTTAGCCAAGTTGGTCCAACTGAGCTGAGGCCCATTTTCAGTGGAGACCCAAGGAGAAAGTCTCCAAAGAAGAAAACACAAATACCTAGAAGTTAACAGTGCAATCACATAACATAGAAAATAAGTACACAAATTCTCAGTAAAAATCTTTACAATGGCATACAGTAAACAAATAAGTATAATACAAGATATAATAAGTAGAGAAACAAAGTTGTATTTCAGTGAGAATAAGACCATAAAGAGTTAATCAGTTGTGGTAAAGTAAAGGTGAGTAGAGTATAAGGTGATTAAGTAAGGTCGTTATGTGGGGGCTGTGAGCTCTCTCATTTAAAAAGGGAAAGCTTGGTCTCCTGTCAGGTGAAAGAAACAGTTTAATCAGAATATTAATTTTTAACTCTCTCCTTTGACACAGATTTCATTTACACTCTCCTTCAGCTGAAGCTCCTCCCACCCCAGTTATATCACCTGTTCAGCTAGTTAGAAATAATGACCATTACTTCAAAAGTAATTGAGAACACTGTAAAAAATTATAAAATAATAAGCCTTGCAGTGGTTTTACTAGCACATCCATTTGTAGTTAGTGAGGTTTTCCTTTTATCCCCTTAATAAAAATGTTCTGCCCACCTACTGTATCCCCTTTTAGCAATGTGATTATATTTGTAAGTTTTTTTTTTCCTTTAAACTGTTCCTACCTGCTGCTGTATTCTTGTGTGGGGTTATATCCTTTTATGTGGAAGAAAAATGTTTGATGGCGATTGACTGGCGACTTAGAATGGATTTGATGGATTTGGCAGATGTTCATCATAGTCAGTGTTGCAGTACTGATTCTTGGGGCCTTCCTGCTATGCAGAAGCCTATGGCAGGCCCAAATACCAGAGTCATTTCACATCCCACAGCTGCCGAACATCCATGCAAACCTACAAGGGTACAAAGTGGGCATCAGCCAGCTCCATCTTTAGTTCTTGGTTGTCGTGTAGTCCAGTGTTCAACATCACTTGTACTTTGCGTTTTTAGTCCTTTGGTCCGCTTGAATTACCAGAGTTCCAGATGCTTCCAGATAAGTAGCCTACTGGGGAACTGTTTTCTTGTTAATGCTCAAGAAAATCAATAAATATATTTCTTGTAGGAAGCCGATTCCCCACAAAGATTTTCATTTGCATTGCTTGTTTTGTCTTGGCCTCCTACAGCACAAAATGGTGAATTGTTAGTGTTGTACGAGGTTCGTTTCAAAGGCCATTAAGAGTAGGGTCAAGTCCCTTCACTTACACATGGAGTCTAGCAAGGAATCTAGAAAACTGCCTGATCACACTCCTCAGCATCCATCTGGTTCCAAAGTTATTGTTCCAAAAAAGCATAAGGATAAATGTGTGAAAGAGAGGGATGTCAGCGATTTTAAGGAAGTTTTTGACCAGGCCATTGACCAAGCTTGATGTCGCTGATGCAGGTGAGATGCCTTTGCAGCTCCCTGGACAAGTGCATTCTAGGCCAGAGTCCTCTATGGTGACCCCCTCCAGGCACTGCCATAACTATGGATTCCATTTCCCAGTTTGGTGTCAGGCTGACATCAGTTCTGTTCAAAGTCACCAAGTAGGCCATGGCTTTCGAAGTCTGGGAGCTGGTGACAGAATGAGGGCAGTACACCTTGGTTATTGCCAGAATAGAAATAGTTGTTTATTACTGTACAGTTTTCCTTTTATGTACTTTTGGAATTTGTGGAAAACCTGCATTAGAGACATTTTATTGAGTTAAAAAATAACTGGCTGGCATCAAACTATTCCAGCTCTGTATTATTTTGTCTTTCTTTGAGGTATTTCACCCCTTGAATGACACTGATTTACAGTACTAGAACCAGGCTACTAAGTGACTATTTTCCCCATGTTACAAAATATTTTGCTGCATATGTTTGGGTTATAGCAGTGCAAGATTTGTGGGTGGGAGTATTTGCACTTAAAAAATCATCACATTTCTTTAAAACTTACTGGGAATACACTTAACACGCTCCTTGGCAGAAGGCGATCATTTGACTGTATTTCAGTGTTTCTGTATTTGATGCAAAATATTGATTTTATGACTTTTGTAGTTTTTTTCACATTTATTTCATAAACTTGACCAGCTCTTTGGACTTTGAAAGTCTGCTGTACACTGGCATTTTTTTCTGCCTGTGTGTGGATCATTGATTTAATGCAGAGGGCATTGATGATTATGCATGATTTGGGCAGATCTTGGATTATGGTTATGCATGAAAACTTTCAGTTAGAAATATGTGAAACAACATAATTTATCGTGTACATTTTTAAAGTGGTTCTTAGAAGCATTTTGTAATTATATTACGCCCCCCGGGCTGTAATTTAGAGTACTATAATGCAGATCTGAAGGCTGTGTTGCCATCGTCATTGGCTTTATATCTCAGTGCATCACTGGAACAGAAGTTAAAGCAAACAAATCTTTAACGTACGGTTTCTTGTCATTTGTTTTTCTTAATACCCATCCACAGTCAATCTAATAAACGTATAAATTTGCTCTACGTAAGGTTTTAAAAGAAAAGATCAGTCGAAAAAATCTGCCCGTGTTTGTAGACGGATGAAATACTTGGTTAATTAGCTCACTGTAAGCCAGAAAAAATAGCCACTTCTCATTTTGTGTATATCCACACACATGATCCTAGTAGGCTTTAAATTTTTATCTAGAATAGACTAAATGCTTTGTTGACTGTCAGCATCTGGATAACCCTCCCCCTTCTCCCCATCTGTCAAAAATACTTCAGCAGGCTTTTAGATTCATAATGTGGTGTGCTTTATTATTACGTCATGTCAAAGTAAGTCAGCAACATGTATTGATAGTCATTCAACCAATACTACTTGAATCATTTATTTTTAGTTGCATTTTGTGTGTGCACTATGCATTACAGTCTAAGGGGACATAATGTTGCCCCTATAAGTTTTGTATGTTTAACATAAAATGGGAACAGAAGTTTATCGCTTTGCTATTCACTTGCGTCACAGTTAATGGAGCAAGTAAAACTGGTACATTTAACAATGAGACTCCATTCTCTGAAAACTCATTGAAGAGAATCTATTTTAAGACACTTTTTTGTAAAGTCTACAACTTTGTGACATTTTTAGTACTTTTAATATAGATGGCTCTTTCATAATAATGCATCTCTGGTTTGGACCAAAGTAAAAGGCTTAAAGAAAGCTGAATATTTTTCTGGAAGCTTGAGATAGTCGAGTAGTTTATTTGCTTGCCAGGTGCTTGCTGTACCATCACGTCCAAGAGAAAATGAAAATAAATGGTTCTTACATGTTTTTAAAGCAGTCACTTTAAATTTTTAGTGGGAACACCAGCTAAGCATTTGAGTAGGGCTTCAGTACACTGTGTGAACAATCTTTTATTTTTATTCAAACTTGTAATGAGAAATAATAGCTGTAGACATCTCATCTCCCACAGCAGTGCTGAACCTCACAAAGCTACAGGTTTCTTGGACATAGATAGCATATTAGAAAAATTAAAAAATAATAAACTTAAAAAGTACAGGACCTCTGATATTCCCTAAGAAACAGTGAATGTATAAAGCTCCATGGCCCCCAGTGCTCTGTAGCATGTATGGGGAGAGCTTTCAGTAAATGCCCCAGCGAATTGGAACACGCTACCACAATGAACTGTGAATATCTAAAGCTGCACTGACCCCGGTGCTCTGTAGCATGTACAGGGAGAGCTTTTCAGTAAGTGTGCCCCACCGAGTTGGAGCACGCTACCACAGTGAACTGTGAATGTCTAAACCTGCACGAGCCCTGGTGCTCTGTAGCATGTACGGGGAGAGCTTTCAGTAAATGTGCCCCAGCGAATTGATGCACGCTACCATAATGAACTGTGAATGTCTAAAGCTGCACAAGCCCCCGGTGCTCTGTAGCATGTATGGGGAGAGCTTTCAGTAAATGTGCCCCAGTGAATTGGCGCATGCTACCACAATGATACTTGTTCGACGGATGACTTGTCCTTATACAAGAAGAAGATGAAAGCACATTTGAAAAAAAGAATGACTGTATTTTTTTTTTCTGAGCAGTAGGATTAAACAGCTGATGCGTAACTAGGCAATTGCAACCTCACGGTGTTAATATTTTAAATTTGCAAATCACAGTATACAGTGCATTGTTTATCCAACTGTACTGTATGTATGCACATATTGCAGAGACTCAAGAAAACATTGACAAATGTACCTGTTAAAAAAGAGCATTGGAAAGTGTTACCTGCAAAGTAATAGTGGCTAAAATGTTGAATGATCAGATCACTAGAGAGAGTTTTCCTTGTATAATATTTAACCTTGTGATGCTTGTTATCCAGGGATAATAACATCATATGAAAATATTTTGAGTTGTTTGGGTGGAATGATATTATGGTTATCTCATGCTGGTGTGAACTAGCAAAAACACATTATGTTTGCACTTTTTTTCAGGATGGAACTTATAGGAAATTTATTTCTGCCCCACTTGGTTCATTTACTTAGAGAAGTGCTGTTATTCATTTTGAGAGGAGTGCCTGCATGACTCAACTCTGGCATTTATTTAAGTTTGTTAGAATTCCTAGAACTAAAATCTGGCATTTATTTATCATTGATAGAATCCATGTGTAGCGCAAAGCTGCATTCTCAGTATAAGTAGAATGTAATGACCCATCAAAAAACTCTCGAGCAAATAAAACTGACTTTTGCGCTCATTGTATTTGCTTGCCAGCATGCAGACCTGTGCATGTCCTGTAAGCCATCCATCTCCATGTTAATACAACTAAAAGTAAAAACTTGCAAAGAATAACAATAGACTTCAAAGCTTTATGGACATTTTGAAGGTTCCTTACTTAATCTATTTAAATGTAAACGTCTGACTAATGTTTTATGCATTCATTTACCTTTCATTGATTTGATATTGCCTTTGGCTTGAGTTTTAACTCCTGCTCTAACTGATCTCCTTAACAAGCGGAAAATTAAATATTACTTTAGGTCAGCTTTGAGGTTTTACATTATAGGAGGGATAATTGATGTCCGACAGGTACTAATCATGTAGGTCTTCCTTAAAAATGTGTCTTGTTTCCAGCATTATCCATTAGTCCCATAAAATGTTTAACTGTGTTGGTAGCATAGCTCTATTGGGCAGTGACTTTTATCTTAATACACTGTACTTCAGAAATTAGGAGCAGATCAATACATAAAACGTAATCATCGTGAGATCGTGTGGCATCCCATCCCATTGCACTACTTTATTTTATACACACATGATGCTGGCAGCTTTAACTTTCAGTTAAGCTGACTGTTTCATCCCAGCCCATACAGATGTGGTGCTGCATTTGGATAGGGATAACCAGGAGCAGAATATGCAGTAGGAGGAGTCGGGCTAAAAGATCTAGAACAGAAGGACCAGGGGGATTGTTGTAATGGGAAACATGGCAGCCATCCTTTCCCTCTGAGCCAGATAGCTTAAGGCAGTTTAAATACTGGGGTGTAGGCACCTTTTAGAAGTATTTTGGGGTGGGAGGTTGACATAATGGTCAAAGTGTTTACCTTACAAGTACAAGGTGCAAGGTGTGATTCTCACATGGGGTAATTGGCTAGGCTTCAAATGTCCTACAAAGGAAGTTAGACTAGTACTAATCTGTCAGCCTATGAACCAAAAGCCAGTTTGCCCTACTTGGCCTGTTCATTCCAGCAGAATGGGAGCGGAATATTCCTTGGCTTTGAGAAAGACCTATGACTTATTCATTCCTGTCAGAATTCCCATCATCCCTCCATTCCACTGTGAACCTTTCAGCAATAGGGATCAGGCCAGCTTGCTGATACATTTGACTTAAGGTGTCTTCTGCTTCTCCAGTTTGAGCATATGACCTTAGCTGCTCACATTTTGCAGAACAGCTACTTTTGGATGTGCTTGTCATGAATTCTCACCTTCTGTCCATCTGCTGACAACACTTTGGAACTAATCTTGACTGATTCCATCTCCATCTGTCTTACTGAGTTTTCTTCTGTGGAGATTTTCAGTATTGAATCAGTGTTGCAGTAACCTAAGCTATTTGGGCTGTAGCCTGCCAAGGATATGACCAAACATCCAGCTTTTAAAGCTTAAGGGCACCTTCCACACACATTGTCAGGAGTTGAAAATGAGTTATACAAGAAAGACAATTATATTGCCAAAAACGCTGGGCAGATAAGTTACATTTAGGGTGAAAGCGTTCCACTGAATTATCCTTTTTAAGAAAAACTGTGCTTTTCTGTGAAAATTTTATTTATTTATTTATTTTTTTTTAACCTTTAAATGGGAAATTTTATTTGTCGGATAGCCTGTACATGTAAATAGATGGTCTTTCATTTGGGAATACTTGTGTGAAAAAAAAAAACTGTATGAAATGTTTTTTGACTTTTTTTCCGTGCATTGCTATATGGAATAATTTTGTTTGGGGCATGATTTTGTGGTGTTGGTGACTCTGTAAAAATATTTACCTCAAAACGTGACTTGGATGATCACTTGCTTTACCAACTCACACAGGCTCTGCTACCCAGCTTGCTGGTACTCTCTTCTGCAGAACCATGGAGCAGGTATCATTCTCCTCAGTTCTTCCTTCCCTTAAACCCAGCAAGAATATTTCATGAGAGTCTAGGGGTCCAGGTGACTATATCACCGCTTCAGTTGCAGATGGGTGGCTCTGCCATGGCCAGACTGGATTCCTCAGACTGTTCATAGTTACCTGTTGGTCCCAAACACTCTCCTCAGTCTGAGGAAGTAACACATAGAAGAGTACCACCTAATTTATTATTTATTTATTTGTCTTTAGTTAACTAGGCTAGTCCAGCTGGGCCGGTGGTCCATTTTCTGTGGAGACCCGAGGAGGAAAGCTCCACACGCAAAGATAACAATAACAACGTTACATTCAAGTAATAAGAATATGAATACGTTCATGCCATAATGGACAATTAAGAAATACATACATAGTAAGATGAATACATAACTGTATAGTCATGCAATAATGTAAATTAATTGATAAAAGTTAGTATAAAGAACAGTTAAAAAGAAAACAAAAAATGAGAATTTGGAAATAGGGCATCAGATGGAAGACAAATAAGCCCCCAAAACATCTAAATAACTTAATCAAGTAGGTAGAGAAGGAAAAAAGAGGTAAATGTAGAAAGGTAAAAATAAAGGAGGGGAGGAAAAGTATAGGAGAGTCGAGAGTGAAGGAGTGAAAGAAAACAGTTACTTGCTTGTTTCATGGGGTGTTACTCCTGCCGTGAGTCAGCATTTTTCCAGTACATTTCCCAGGAAAGCAAAATCAGTGAGGTATGTGACTTCTCCTGTTGTCTTTCTTTCTTTCTTGAACAGAAAAGGCTTACTGGACTTAATTACTAAAGGGATTACTCTGACCCTTAAATAGGTTCATAGGATGTTACTAAGCTGTTAAATCTCAATATAATACTAGATGAGAGATATGTGCCCAGGGTTTTACTAGCAAGGACTACCCATATCCAGGAGAGAAGCCAGGGAAATCTCGGGCAGAAATTTACGGTTTCCCATCCAGTTGTCCAGGTTACACTTAAACAGGGTCACGGTGGTGCTCTGCTTGATATGGATTGGAAGCCTGTTTCAGTGAAGAGGCAACCTGTGAGAGATGTGTCTGTCTCTCCAGCAGGTCCTGTTTACGTTGCTGGCTAGATTGAGGTCCCTGGAACAGGTGACTGTAGTCCAGTTTGATTTGCAGATGTGTAGCATTTCCATTAGATCTGGGTCAGAGATAGCCCTGTAAACCAGACATGAGTCACCTCTACGTAGTCTATAAGCTACTGAGTACAGTGACAGCGACTTCAGTCTGTCCGTACAAGACATGTGCTGGAGACTTTGAATTTTCTTAGTTAGAAAATCAGGTCGCTGCAGCTGTGTGGTGTAGTACATACCAAAGGGCATATTATGTTAAATAACAGGGTTATAACCACTCTTGCTCTTGAGGCGATGCCTTTGCTAATCAGGTGAACAACGGAGAGTGCCGTCCTCACTACAGTAGACACATGGTGGTCAAAGTTGAGGTCACAGTCAACTCGGTCAACTTGTGTACCCAGGTCTCTCACTACTGAATTGGTACTTAGGGTATTATTTATTTTATAATCAGTAGGGGCATTGTTTTTAGCAAAGGAAATGATGATGCATTTTTTAGCATTTAGTTTAAGAGCATGGCTTTGGCATTGGTCATTGGTTTGTGTAAGCCCCTTCTGAAGTATGCTGACATTGCTAGGGGATTCAGTGATAGCACCTAATTTGCAGTCATCCGCAAACTTGGTTAGCCACAGCCCCTCAGTTTTGGCTTGGACTTGTACCAAACAAGAGGGGGCCTAGCACTGACCCTTGTAGGAACCCACTGGTGACAGGTCTGCTGGTAGAGGTAACGTTTCCCACTTTGACTCAGTATTGTCGATATGTGAACCAGTTTGCAACCCACCTGACAAAATAGGGGTTGGTATTCAGCTTAGTTTGTCAATGAGCCCGAATGTGGGATAGTATCGAAGGCCTTTACCAAGTCAAGATAGGTTGTGTGCACATCTTTGGCCTCTTCTGTGGTTCTGGTAAGGTTGTCAAAGTAGTCTCCCAGGCTTAGCAGGCATGATCTGCCCTGGACAAAAAACAAACGGATGGATCCAGGGTTTGGAGGTAGCCTATATCCTTATTTATGAGGTCCATGATGATTTGTTCCATTGCCTAATAGATGAGGCAGGGTAAACTTATGGGTCTGTAGTTACCTGGGTCTATTACTGAGCCTCTCTTGTGGAGGGGGATAACAGTCACTGTTTTCCATACAGTGGGTAGAAAGCTAGTACTCAGGCTGTGGTTGAATAGAGTGCCTAGTGGAGTAGCTAGCTTGTCTTTTAGAACATTAAGAACGCAGCCGGGAATGCCAGATGGTCCCATGGAGGCTGTGTTCTTAGCCTTGAAGAGAGCATTAATGACTTGCTCTTTGGAGATGCAGGAAGGAGGAGATAAGGAAGATATGGGTTGTGGTATGCTTGGGGGGATGGGGGGGTGAAATTTTCACCAAACCTGTCTACTAGCAGATTTGCAGTTTCCACAGGGTCACTGTGTGTGATGCCATCCACAATTAGCTCAGCACACATCTGAGGTTGCAGATGTAGCTGTAGAAAGCCTTGTTGTTCTTGGCTATTCATGATAATTTTTTTCAGATGGTTACTCTTTGAAGATTTTACGAGTTGTCTTGCTTGTTTAGGCTGAGAAAGGTGCTCTTCCAGTTCTGGGATCTTTTATGTTTTTAGACAACAGCTTATTTTGCTTATAATTAATTAATGCTGGACATCCCACCAGGATGGTTTGTTTTTTCTTGAGGGTCTTACTTTAATCCTATCCGGCACAGCTGTGCCTATGCATTTGTGTAGATGTTTGTAGAGGGCATATCCACAAATGTTTTTATTTCTGACTGTTAATAGGAAAAGCAAGTTCATTTCCTTTGCTCTGTCGCTGATTCCCAGTCAGAGCAGCAGAGACTAGAAGGGGGAGTCTTCCCCTTCAGTGTTTCTCCTTAAGCAGAAGATTTTGTTCCTGAAGAAAGTGTTTCTTCGTATTTCCCTCCAGTATAGTTCTCTTTTCTGAAACTGTAGCAAAATGAAAGATTTGTTTTAGTGGGAACCGGTTGAAGTCCTTATCTCCCAACAATAGATCTGATGTCAGTCTTCATTAATTCTTGACAGTTGGGATACAGTTCCAATCTTCTGAACTGGCTTGGCCGTTACACAGCTCGCACCAGCCAAGACACTCTCGAGCTAAGTCTCTAAACACAATACTTCTCTCTCTGTTACCTAAGATCTCATATGCTGCTCTGTCAGCAAGACGCGTCAGCCATTGCTCTCAGCTAAGTGACTTCGATTTTCTTCTATAACTTTGAATCCCTTTAAATGTCCTTGAGTTGTATATTTTTCCTGATTTCTGTTTGAGTGTGAGTAGTTCTACCCTATACATTTATCCTGTGTATTCCCTCTCTTCCTCCTTAACCCATCAGGTTTTTTTCTCCTATTCCATTGTTGGTATTTCTTTTCCACCCTTTACCATTCTGGTAGTCATATCTACCATTGTTGGTAGATCTCCTATTTTTTCATTCCTGTCGTAAGTGTGCGAGTGGATTTTTGTTCATTAGTGCTTTTTGCCATTTTCAATATATTGGAAAAAACAAAAGGCATGTCTGGATTTAAGCAGTGCCAGGATTGTGGAAGAAAGATGGCCATTTCTGACGGGCATCTTTCCTATGTCTACTGTTCAGGAGCTAACTGTGATATCTGTAAGGACTTAAGTCAGAGACATTTAGTTGAGTGCCATAACAAGCTCGTACTAAAAGGTTTTACTCAAAACTTCTTTTAGCGAAGCCTTCTGCAAGGTCGACACTGCTAACCAGGATACTCCAAAAAAGAGAAGCCACTCTGTACCTGCATCTCCTTCAGTGCTGGTGGCCCGCAAACATAAGACTTCAGCTCCAACCTGAACCGACTGCTAAGGTTCCAAACCTTCAGCCCGATGTCTCCTCGCCAACGTCTACTTTCACAGTGCCCCACCGGTGTCAGCTCCAGCCGCTTTAGTTTCTGGCTTGTTGCCATCCTCACCATCGCCGCAGCAACATGCTTCACCAGTCCTCTCTGCGCCCTTAGCAGGCTCTGCCCATTCCTTCAGTGCTGATATTAGATCACGACCCAACCAGGACAAGATATTTTCCATCTGTAGACCCCTGTGGGCCACCTTCCTAGCTCCTTCCTAGAACGCCCAGAGTCTCCGTTTTTTTTTTTTTTTTCATTTCGATCCTGCAGGAGTCTCTCAGAGTTGGATGTTGTGAGATTGGTGGGTCAACTGTTGGTGGCCAGAAGTATTCTTGCTCCTGGACTTTGGGACCTCCTCTCTCAGGACTCCTATTTCTTTTCCTCTGACTTCTACCGGAGTTTCAGAGCCCAGTACTTTGATGTCCCCGGTACCAGCTGTTTTGGTGCTGTTAGACACTTCCACCTCGGCATCGAATGTTGCCCTGACTTTGTTGGTTCCTGCTGTGGAGCCGATGGACTCTCGAGTTTTTGACCTCTCCGATTCCGTGGGTCTCAGTCCAGCACCTAATTTTTGTATAGTGCCGACTTTGGCTCCTGGAACATCATCTGTTGCGGGTCCTTCCCTGGCTCCGGCTTCGGAGGGTGGGCTCTCAGATTGGGGTGTGACCTCTGTTCCGAGGTGGTCTTTCTCAGTTCCAGGCTCCCACTCCTCTTTGGGGTCACTGCCTTCTAGTTCATGGAAAGGGCTTTAGCCTCTGCAGGCTCCTAGCTAGTCCCTTCTGCATCAGAGTGTCACATTTCTGTATCCTCTGGTCCAGAGGTGACAACAATCACTATGACAGGACAGCGAGCACCAAAGCTTCAAGTTGCCCAAGTCTAGGGCCCCTCTTCTTCATAGTCCTCTTCAGAGATCCCCACTGCACCAAAAGAAGACATGCAAGAGGAAGCACCTGAATTCCCCGAAAGAAACTGTCACTGAAGACTTGGATTTAGATGAAGGGTAAGGTTCTCTTGGTCACCCCCTGAAGATGTCTTCTTTGGAGACTTCTTTTAAATTCTATAGCAGAGGGGTAAATGGAAGTCCTAAGATCCATCCTCGGAGGAAACTGTGTACTTGCAAGCCTTCAGTGCTCGACCATCTGCTCCCTGGTTGTCCCCATCTGATGATGATCTTATCAAGCTAATCGTGCAGCGGGCTTGGAAGGCTCCTGCTGCCATAGAGCCTATTCCACAGAAACCTGACAAGATACTATCACCACCGGAGGACCCACCAGTGTTGGGCCAAAGGTTTGACAGTTGCCGCCATGGTAGTGGCAGCTGCCACCAAAAAGTAACTTGCCGATGACAGTCCTGTAGATCTGCCAGACATAGTCTAGGACAGTGGACAGGTTTGAAAAGCAGGTCTATGCATCATCAGCCTTCGCACTTGGGTCTTTAAACTTTCTAACACACTTTACTAGACTCCAGAGAGACATGATCAGAGAATTATCAGAAACTCTAGCTGGGGCTGTGTCTAATGAGGTACAAGATGAGGTTGCCTCACAGCCACCCTGAAGTCTATATCAAACTCATCCATGTGGCTCCTTGCACATGCAACTGAAGGTACGACCAGGGCAGCGGGTTCCGGTTTTGCCATTAGGTGGCACATCTGGATGTGCTTGTGTGATTTTGCAGTGCCCATCAAGTATTCCTTTGTCAATGCTCCGTTTGATGGATCATCTTTGTTTGGCCCCAAAGTAAAGGATACACTAGCTAGGTGTGAAAAGGATAGTAAGACTGTCTGCTGATGGCATTCATTTTTCTATTCCTCAGTGATCCTTTTCCAGGAATCAGAGGAATGGAAGGATGTGGTTCAAAAAGTCCCAGGGACTTTTCCAGGACACATGTGGCGGTGGCTCCCCTCGGGGCAGAGAGGGGATCTCAAAAGGAAGATACTGACCCCTGAGGCAGAGGTGGTCTGCAAAACCGGGGTCCCAGAGACTCCTCCTCTGGATAGTCCTACCAGCGCTCCTGAAAGGAGGCCCGATTGCTTACTTCTGGAAGCAGTCAGGGGAAGACTTTCATTGCACTTGACAGCCTAGCAACAAATAAACCTCTAGTACTTGGGTGCAGAAAATAATAACCAGAGGCTATTGAATCCCTTTCACCCTTTTTCCATGTTTAAGGAAAATCCCTAATGTTCCACCCCATCAGAGGGATCAAGCAGCCAAAGAAATTCAAATGCTGCTACAAAAGAGTCATCCAAGAAGTCCACCGCCAAATAGCATCCGTTTTTTATTCAAGGTTCTTTTTAGTGCAAAAAAAGACAGGGGACTGGAGGCCAATATTGGACATCAGCCTTCTGAACAATTTTGTTCAGCAGACAAAATTCCGGATGGTCACAGTTCAGTCTATTCTCCCTTTTGTAGAGGAAAATGGTTGGATGTTCTCTATATATCTTCAAGATGTTTGTTACCATATAAAAATGGTTGGATGTTCTCTATATATCTTCAAGATGTTTGTTACCATATAAAAATGGTTGGATGTTCTCTATATATCTTCAAGATGTTTGTTACCATATAAAAATGGTTGGATGTTCTCTATATATCTTCAAGATGTTTGTTACCATATAAAAAAGGTTGGATGTTCTCTATATATCTTCAAGATGTTTGTTACCAATATAAAAATGGTTGGATGTGCTCTATATATCTTCAAGATGTTTGTTACCATATAAAAATGGTTGGATGTTCTCTATATATCTTCAAGATGTTTGTTACCATATAAAAATGGTTGGATGTTCTCTATATATCTTCAAGATGTTTGTTACCATATAAAAATGGTTGGATGTTCTCTATATATCTTCAAGATGTTTGTTACCATATAAAAATGGTTGGATGTTCTCTATATATCTTCAAGATGTTTGTTACCATATAAAAATGGCTGGATGTTCTCTATATATCTTCAAGATGTTTGTTACCATATAAAAATGGTTGGATGTTCTCTATATATCTTCAAGATGTTTGTTACCATATAAAAATGGTTGGATGTTCTCTATATATCTTCAAGATGTTTGTTACCATATAACAATGGTTGGATGTTCTCTATATATCTTCAAGATGTTTGTTACCATATAAAAATGGTTGGATGTTCTCTATATATCTTCAAGATGTTTGTTACCATATAAAAATGGTTGGATGTTCTCTATATATCTTCAAGATGTTTGTTACCGTATAAAAATAGAAAAGCACTCAAGGTTCCTCTGCTTTCAGCTAGGGGGCAGTCATTACCAGTTCAAGCCACTACCCGTTGGTGTCACCACAGGCCCCAAGTTGTTCACCAAATGTCTGGTGGCTGTCATGGCTTACGTGAGGTTATGCAGATTCCAGGCATTTCCTTATCTAGACGACTGGCTCCAGGCATCTACTGATTAAAACTGTAGACTTAATCACACACCTGTTCAGTACCCCGGGCATAACAGTCAACAACAAAAAGTCTCAGCTATCCCCCACTCGAGACTTTATTATTTTATTTAAATTTGTTGACCGGGAGTGTCCGACTGGACGTAGGTCCATTTTCAGCGGAGGCCCAGGGAGAAAAGCTCCACAGTAAAATAGACAGTAGTTACATTGGATTACATAGCGATTAACAATTTAACATAGCAATTACTTACAACATATTTACAGATGAAGAACATAGTACATCAGTAGACAACTAGAATCTTTATCTGTGAAGTACATAACAGACATTAACAAATGTTACAATGAGAAGTTCCTGCTGTATAATAAGTACTAGGCTTATGAGCATCTGAGCTTGCTATAATGAAGGTAGTCAGTGGAGTGGAAAGAAAGGTAGTGGTTGGATGGGGTGGATGATATTAGAGTGGGAGTACTGTGTACTCCTGTGTACTTAAGAGTACACAGGAGCCTACCTTAGTGCAATTTTTTGCATAGCTTCTCTACTCCTTCACAGGCTACAGAAGATAAGCTCACAAGTTCAATAGATTTTTGCCGAAATACTAGGTGCCTGCAATGGTCCATTCTTTCTCACCCAGTGAATCACGCAATCCTGTTAATGGAACTTTGCAAAAACGATCTGTCTTGGTGGATGAAGTCTGAGGAAATCCTTATGGGCAGTCCCTTTGTTCCTCCTCGACCCAAGGCCATAGTGGCCACGGATGCCTCCCAGATGGGGTTGGGGGGGCATTATCTGGGAAAGACGGTCCAAGGCACTTGGTGTCCTCCAGAGGTCAATTTGCACATCAGTGTCCTAGAAATGAGAATAGTGCTCCTAGTGTTGCATGCCATTCCAACTACACTTCCTCTGGGAACATTTGTGATCCAGTCAGACAACATGTCAGTAGTCTGGTATATCAACAAACAGGGGGGAACCAAGTCCTATCCCCCCCTCTGCCAGGAAGCTCTCAGAGTTTGGCAATGGGTGATATCCTCCAACCGCTTTCTTCTGGCAATGCATATCCTGGGGAGATCCATTGTGATAGCAGACAAGTTGAGCAGACACATTCTACTGCTGCATGAGTGGTCTCTCAATCTCAAAGTGGCGAAAGAAATCTTTCGCCACTGGGGCCAACCTTGTTGTGACCTATTTGCCAGCCCAGTAAACAACATGTGCAGTACTTACTCTGCCTTAATCCCTCCACAGGGTGATCTTCTTGATTGGCCCTCTGGTCTCCTTTATGCCTTTCCCCTCATTCCCCTCTTCCTGAAGAAAGCTCAGAAGTTGAAGTCAGTGATCCTCATTGCTCCCTTCTGGCCCAGGCAAGTTTGGTTCCCCTTTCTATGTCCTTGCTTGGTTCACCAAACGTGGATTCTGGACCCAGTTCCTGACCTGCTGTCTCACAAGGACTGCTGCATCCCGATCTTCACTTCAAGCTCACAGCTTGGTTCCTCCAATTCCAGTAGTCACCAGGCAGAATAATATTACTTCTGCTGTCCGAAAAATTCTTCTGGATTCCCACAGACCTTCCATCAGGAAACTCTATGCCAGTAAATGGAAAAGATTTTCTATTTGGGCCTCTAAAAACAATTTAGACACCTTCTTGGCTCCAGTTGAAAACGTTTTGGAATTCCTAGCTGCTCTGTTCGACCAAGGAGCTGTTGCCTCCACTATTAGAGATCAGTTTTCATAATGGATATGATGACTGTTTTTTTAATTTCTCATCGTCTATGCAACGTGTTTCCTAAAGGAGTTTTACATATTAAACCCCTGTTCAAGGACTTGTTGGCTCCATGGGATCTTACCTTCATTTTGCAATGCTTAGTACTACCTCCCTTTGAACCAGCTGCCACTTGCCATCTCAAATTCCTTTCCTGGAAAACTCTTTTTTTTCTAGTGGCCATCACTTCCACCAGAAGTGTTTCCGAAATTCAGGCACTTGGTGTGAAACTACTGTACATCATCTTTCATAAAGATAGGGTATCGTTGAGGACTAATCCTTCCTTTCTTCCTAAGGTGGTCTCTGAGTAAAATATGAATCCATTGAATTACCGGTTTTCTTTCCCAATTTCTCAAAAAAGGGTGAATATTGTTTGCATTTACTGAATGTTCATAGGCAGCTAAGGTTTTGCCTTGACAGGGCTAAAGACTGCAGAGCTTCAGACCAATTGTTTATTTCTTTTTTAGAACCAAAACTAGGAAAACCCATATCAAAAGTGACCCTATCTATATGGTTGAGAGATTGTGTTACATTCGTTTATAAATATAATTGAAAATTATCAGCACCTTTAAGAGAGCATTCAACCAGATCCATCACCACAGCAGCTTCTGTAGATAAAATATGTGCAGCTGTAACTTGGGCTACGCCTCATACTTTTATCACACATTACAAATTAGGTATGGTCTCCAGGGGAAGAGCATCCTTTGGCTCTGTGGTTCTCAGGAATATCCTTCCATAAGGCCACCCAGGGAGTAAAGTAGCTGGGGACACTTTCCCAACTGTCAAAAATTAATGAAGATTGACAACATCAGATAAAGAAGTTATGTACTCACCCTAACGTTCCCTCTGTGTTGTCAATCTTTGTTCATTTGGCTCTGTGGTTCTCAGGAATATCCTTCCATAAGGCCACCCAGGGAGTAAAGTAGCTGGGGACACTTTCCCAACTGTCAAAAATTAATGAAGATTGACAACATCAGATAAAGAAGTTATGTACTCACCCTAACGTTCCCTCTGTGTTGTCAATCTTTGTTCATTCTTGACAACCCCACCCATTAGATTTCCTGGAGCATCGAACAGTTGTCCTGAGTTTTCATTAGGCTTATTACCTTGGACATTGCTGCTTCTTGTAATTTCTATCTGCTGCTTGTAATAATCTGCAAACTCAATCTGAGGTAATAGAGAGAAGGGCATTGTGGGTAGAGACTTGGCTCAAGAGTTTTTTGGCTGGCTCAAGCTGTATAATGACCAAGCCAGTTCCAAGGATCGGCACTGTATCCTAACTGTCTAGAATGAACAAAGATCAACAACATAGATGGAATGTTATGGTGAGTACTTAACTTCTTTATTTATGACTTGTTACAGCTGGATTTTCTTCAGCTTGAAGTTGTACCTCCTGATTTATCAGCTGTAGAGGATATTTTCTTAACAGCTTATTGTATTCCTAATACCAAACAGTATGCAAAATTTGAAAAATACCTTGATTTTGTAGCATACGTAGGAAGTATACAAATCCATTTCTGCATTGATTCATTCACTATAATCTTCCTCAAACAAAAAAAGTTCCATTCCCTCCAGATGTTTTATGCCACTTAAAATGTTGTAGGGCCTAGATTGCCCTACTTACCAGTCTGTCAGTCATTGAGCCATCAGTTGTGCTCCTTATTTTGAGTAGGGTATTACAGGTTAAAACCCTTCTCACAGTTGTGCTCCTTATTTTGAGTAGGGTATTACGGGTTAAAACCCTTCTCACAGTTGTGCTCCTTATTTTGAGTAGGGTATTACAGGTTAAAACCCTTCTCGCTGTTGTGCTCCTTATTTTGAGTAGGGTATTACGGGTTAAAACCCTTCTCACAGTTGTGTACGAAGCAGCCTGTCGTATTCAGTTGGCCCATTCTTCTTCCTTCTATTCTCCTTTCATTGCAGTATATCATTTTAAGCTCTCGGATTTTCCATTTTTGCCATTTCACCTCCCCCAGAACACCCAGTTTACTGTCTGTTGAAAGTATGGCTTAATCTCCTGCTTTGCTAATAATGCACATAGCATTGCTACCACCTGCTTCATCACATAAGGGAGTCCCACTCTGTACTCCTAATGTATCCATGGCACATAACATGTCAAATTGATTTAAATTCATAGTGGTTAACTTACTCAACCTTCTCCACAAGGATTGCGTGCAATTTTTATTGCATGGTCTCCACCTAATGGGCAAAGAACTTGCTGTCCCCATAGTGCATTCTTTAGAAAAACGCCACATTTTGAACATTCCATCATAAAAAATGTTTGCAGTAGATTCCATTCCACACCACATAAAGGTAAAAAAAAAAACGTTTTTCTGTTTAGAGCAATCTCTTCAGTGGTCAGTTGTCTAGCTGCATTCCTCCATGTGGAGGAGAGTCTGTTCAACCCAGCCTATTTGACCACTAGGAGAGCTTTATCTACTTCAGGACTCCACTGCTCTTTTTTTGTTGGCAAGGTTGCTACAGTCAGGTCTGCTCTTACACCAGATTTATAGGTTCATCGGTGTTCACTAGGCTAATGACAACAAGGCCCTTTTTAAGCCTAGCCATGCATCCCAAATCTCTTGACATGTTCTGATACCCTTGATAAGTGTAAGCATGGGCCTGTGAGATGAACCATTTACAGGTTACCTGTTTGCATTGGAGACATAAGTGCCAAACAAGGGATGAATTTCCGTTTTCCCATCCAGTTGTCCAAGTTGCACTTGAATTGGGTTAAAGAGGAATTCTGCTTCACATGAATGGGGATCCTGTTCCATAGACGGGGCAGTCTCTGGGATACATACCTATCTCTCCAGCAGGTCCTATTTATATCACTAGCAAGGTTTGACTCTCTAGAACGGGTAATTCTGGTGCTGTTTATTTTGTGGATGTGTAGGAGGTCCATCAGAGTGGGGTCTCTCAATGCCCTGTATGCCAGGCATAGATTTCCCCTCAAAAGCCTATAGGAGACAGAATAAAGGGATAGAGCCTTAAGGAGGTCTGCATAGGACATTTTACTTACGCCGTGTATTCTTTTAGTGAGGATCAACGTTCCAGTTGTTTGATATGCCTGGTTAGGTACATACCAAAGGGGGCATTGTACTCAGTGATAGGTCTGATGAATGCCGAATACAGTGGAGCAATGACTTCCTTGGACTTGGATATGCCATACCTTTGTTTATAAGTTACGCAACATAGAATGATTTCCTCACCACTGTTGACATGTGATGATCAAAGGCTAGATTACTATCTATGTGTGTTTCTAAGTCCCTGACTGCTGGGTCAACTATAAGGTGTGTGTTGTCAATATGATCATTACCAGGGATGGATGACTTCCCAAAGGATGCTGTTATGCATTTCTTGGCATTTTGTTTTAGTCTGCGGCTCTGACACCAGTTGTTTGTCTGTGTCAGTGTGAGATTCAGTGACTGCTCCTAATTTGCAATCATCTGCAAATTTAGTGAGCCAGAGACCACTGACATTGACCTTGACTTCTGAAAAGTAAGTGCCAAAAAGGAGCAGTCCAAAGACTGATCCCTGAGGGACTCCACTTATGAATGGCCTTTTGTAGAGGTGGACTCCCCAATTCTAACTTCCTGTGTCCCATCTGTGAGCCAGTTGGCTATCCACCGAGCGACATACAGGTTTGTACCTAACCTCTTGAGTTTGTCAGCAATGTCTGAGTGGGGTATTGTCAAATGCGTTGTCCAGTTCAAGGTAGGTAGTGTGAACGATTTTGCCCTCATCCATTGCTTTGTTGACCTGCTCAAAGATGTCCACCAGGTTGAATAGGCATGATCTGCCCTTGACGAAACCAAAGTGGTTTGGGTCCCGTGTCTAGAGGTTTACTTTATCTCTGTTGATCACCTCCATGATAATTCTTTCCATGGCTATATATATGACTAGTGAGACTTGTAGGTCTGTAGATGGCCCACCTTTGTGCAGAGGGGTGACTGTTGCCTTTCTCCATTCATGAGGCACGAAATCTGTTTGGAGGCTATAGTTAAGTAGTAATTCCAGAGGCCCTGATATGTCATGTTTCATGCTATTTAGAAGGCATCCTGGGATATTGTCTGGGCCCATTGATGCAGTGTTCTTGGTCTTAGAGAGAGAGCAATAAGGACCTGTTAGCCAGTGATAGTAGGGGGGAGTTATATTTGATGTTATTTCCTGAAGGAAGGTTGTGGGGAAGGGAGGAGTAAAGATGGAGCTTTATTTATCAGCCAGGAGGTTTGCTATGTCTTCTGGCTCAGTATAGGTGGCTCCATTTACAATGAGCTCTACACACAGTTGTATATTGCCTTTGAGGTTGCAGACATAGCTAAAGAATGCTTTGTGGTTGTCCTTGGCCTGGGAGGGCAAATTTACTTAAAATTTGTCTTTGGTAGACTTATTTGTTCTCTGAGTTGTTTGTTTAGTTTGATAAGAGTTCTTTTATCCTGCTGGGTGCTACACCTCCTAATTTTTGCTATGATTTTCTTCCTCCTGTTATACATCCAACTGATTTTGATATTCCACCAGGGTGCCTTGTTTTTTGAGTTATTTCTGTATTTCTTCCTGGTGGGTACAGCTGCCTCTATGCAGCTATCAGCATGCTTGCACAGGATTTCTGTGAACAGTTCTGCATAGGCAGAAGTGTTCTCAGGGTTTATGGGTAGCTTGAAATTTTGTTAGGTTGTCACTTAATATCAGGAGGTTAGCCTTAGAATAGTTCCTGAATATTCTGTTTAGCTGGGGGTCCAAGTTTTATTTTTACTTCAAAAGAGACCATTTTGTGGTCTGACCTTACCAGGGAAGGCATTACAGTAGGGGGTGTGCAGCAGTCTCCCATATTAGTAAGGACCAGATCCAGTATGGTTGCACCCTGGTTGGTGTATTAACTGTCTGGTCCAGGGAGTTTGTGTTTACAAAATCGAGGAATCTCTGTGCATGTAAATTTCATGTCGTAAAAGATTCCCAGTTAATTGTGGGGGTAATTAAAGTCACCTATGAATGTGGTATTGGGTTGGATGGTTAGTGTTTCTAGTAAGTTTAAATACATGGTATGGGTTTCCTGGGTCATAGACAGGGAACTATAACTTTTAAGGAAGTGGTATTGGATTTTACCTGTGGTAATTTGAACATGTAGCAGCTCAAGTGTATCGTCATGTTTGACCAGCCTTGAAGTATATTTATTTTTAATGTAAATAGAGACACCTCCACCTTTAGTCCCTTCCTGTGAAGTAGCTGGTCTAAATATGTAAAAGGCATTATAACCTTGCACTGTTTGTGCGCTGTCCACGGCTTTAAACCACATCTCAGTGACCACACAGACATTAGCATTCTCTAGGATAAAAAGAGCTTCTAGGGAGTGGAGTTTTTTGCTTTGGCTCCTAGCATTGAATAATTATACCTTTAGATTTTCTTGGTTTTGATTTACTGTGTCAGACGTACTTTCAGTTTGGCATTGCCTAAAAAAGGCACTATGGGGGAAGACTGTGTTTTAGCTAATTTTCAGAAGCCTAGGGGGGAGAGGTGCAGACCATCCCTGGCAAAGCAGCGTGGTCTGTTGACCATCTGCTTCCATGCTGACAAATATTGCACCCTCTTAGAATGACACCAGAAACTAAGCCAGTTATTAAAGTTAATCCTCTTTTGTTTGTTTTGCGGCATCGCCCGTGGAGAAAGTAAAATGCTACTCAATGCTAGGCTCATACCAGCCTGAGACACGCATATTCTGAGACCTCGATGATGTCTGTCTTCATATCCTCTAAGGAGGCACATGTCAGATCATTTACTCCCACATAGACTATGACTGATTCATATTTGTAATTGTGGTCCAGTGACCTGAGTGCATGCATAATGTGGCAGATCATAGCCCCTGATAAGCAACTGTGGCTGTATCTTTCTCCTTACTCAGCCTGGGGAGAGGGATATCATTGTGTTTTACGATGGAGACTCCAATGACTAGAAAGTTGGATTGTGTGGTGACTTGCCTTATGGGCTTACAGGTAGAGGCTCCCTGAGATGTAGCCCTGTGTTGATGTGGGTGTTTTGATACAAGTGCCTCAATATATGTAGGTCTATATGTCTGGTTTGAATTGTGTGTGATGGGTGCAGCAGGTGCACTACTGACAACCTTATTGACATTAGGAGTACTTTTATGTGAGAGCTTTACATCTGGTGACATTGTGTAAATACATCTCTCACATACCATATCAGTTTGTTTGAGAATTAACTGGTTGTCAGTAAACATGAGGCAATTTCTGCATTGCCTTAGGATGCCCATATCCACCAAGCCAGTAACGGAGATGGTAGGAAAGTTCATATCCATGGCAACAGACTTTTTTTTATTGATTAGACTGTTGGAGTGAGAATTAGTCACTGTCAGGAGTATTCAGTTTGCAACTATGTGGACAGTGCTTGTCACTGCAAACTAGTTGTCCTGTCTGCAACTAGATATTGGAGAAATTTCAATTGTGCTTTTACAGGAAGAACATCACTCATGGTGTCCGAGTCTGTACAGAGCACTGCCAAACACTTGAGGGGAAACTAATATGTAGAACCTGAAAATTTAAGGATGAAGTATTTAGGCAGATATTTTGAAGTTAGAAGCAAATCAAGCAGTACTTAATGAAAAATTAAGAATTAGCTTGTCAAGAATGATGAAAAAAGGGAGTTGCATGAATGGTTACTGCCTGGCTACTACTAATGCTGATGTTCATCGTGTTACCCTGCTGCAGTCATCACACTTGGTTATCCTGCCGTCAGGCGGTCCCGCAGTCAGCCGGAATTCCAAAGTCTTGGTCCGGCGTCGGTTGCTGTCACTTCTTCCCTGACGTCAGTGCGCCAGGGGTATATATAATGCATCAGACGCCATTTTCTTCAGTCTTTCTTGCCGTGCGATGCCCGAAGCAGAAGCAGTTCGCAAGTGCCGGTCGGCCGACTCCTGAGATTTTCGAAGTCGAATTTCAGATCCGAAGTCTTCAATAAAGCTAAGTACCCCATTGGGGAAACTTTTCTTGCCTCAGACCGATGTCAGAAAAAGTTAACAATTGTATTTCTTGTGGGAAGCAAATACCTCATAAGGATTTTCATTCTTAGTGCATACCTTGCCTAGGCCCAGACCACGACGTCACTGGTTGTCATTTTTGTGCTAGGTTTAATAAGCGTATTATTAAAAGACGCTTTGATTTCGCACAACACTACTTCGGTAGAAAATTTAACTACACTATGCTGTCGGAGCAACCGACTACCAGCGTGCACAAAAAACGCAAGGATAAGGAAAGGCAGCCTAGACCCAGGCCAGACTCTGAGGCCTCGGCTGGTCCTGTCTCCGGTTCACCGGTCTTCAGTGAGGCTCTGACGCAGCCCCTGACTACCGCAGATCTGGAACCTGAGACGGCTTTGGAACTTTTGGCGGAAAGTACTAGGCCGACGCAGCCATTTTGTTTAGCCCCTACCGACGACACTGCTGAAAAAGATGGTGCTGCAGAAACACCTTCGGTTTCTGAAGGCATCTTCAGACCAATGAAGCTCACCATAAAAACGTATCCTAAGACTCCTATTAAACCTAAAAAGACTGCACTTCAGTCTCCAGTTCAAGGCCCCATGCCTAAGAAACAGATGCTCAAAATGGCTGAAGATTTGATCTCTTTAATCAGGGGTTCCCAACCCCCACTTGACAAAAGGCCTAGACAAGAGGAAGATTATGCCTCCTCTGAACCAAGTGTCTATTTCCTCAGGCTCCTCTGAGGACCAAGATTACTCCTTCTCCCCTTATGAAGATTCTGATGCTGAGGTTTCTATTCCCTCAGCTTCTCCTCCTGAAGACTACTCCTTTGGGGAAACTTTACACACTATGAGGGAACATTTTCACTGGGAAGGTCAGGACTACTCTGACTCAAAGAAAAGGCTCAGAGAGTTTCTTTTACTCCCCCAGCACAGACCACTTGCCATCCCCCCAGTTTTAGACATTGTGGATGATGTTTACTTAAAATCCAGTTTGAACCCAGATTCTCTGCCTCCTGCTCCAGCCAAACCTGACAGATACTATAGAGTACCTGATTCCCACAAATTTCTTCCAGAGACGATCTCCCAGGGTCCCAAAGGGGCTAAGGCTTCTATGGCAAAAAATCCTGTACCCTCTGAAAGGGACTCCAGAGCTCTAGATAGGTGGGGGAAAAAGGTTTACACCTCAGCCACTGTAGCTATGAGGGCACTAAATTGCCAATTCCATATGCTAAAATATCAGCAATTTCTAATGTCTCAGTTAAAACAAAAAATTAGCACACTCCCTCAACAGTTTGAATTGAAAGAAATGCAGGATCTGTTGCATGCAACTGAACAGGTGGGCAAACATACTTTACAATGTGGGTTTGATTCTTTGGAGGCTTCCTGCAGAGCAGCTGTCACTGGGTCTGTTATACGTAAGCATGCTTGGTTAAAGGAACAAAAACTCTGCCTGATCATGTTAAAGCAAAGCTTCTAGATGCTCCCTTACAGCAGGATGTTCTTTTTGGAGTTAAAGCAGAAGAAGTCTTAAAGAAAATGGAGGATAAGGCAAAATCTATGCAGACAGTCAAAGATTTCCTACAGGTACAGCCCACTCGCTTCAGCAGAAATTGGCCAACAAAAAATTGGTCCTTTCCAGCTACTGACAGACCACAGAGGGGTAAATACAGACGTCCAAGAGGCAGAGGACAACCACAAGCCCAGTACAAACCTCGACAATGGGGCACTGTAACACAGAAGTGAGGAGAATACAGGTCCCAAACTACTAGAAGGCAAACTCAATGACTTGCACCTCATCTGGCCAAGCAACACACTCTTGGCAGCTCCCTTGGGAGGAAAACTCGCACTTTTTCCAGACAACTGGCACATTGTCACAAAGGACAAATGGGTCCTAGACATAATTTCACGAGGATACAGATTCCATTTCCACACCTTGCCAATGAAAAGAGGAATGCCAAACCTGCCACAAAATCAATGGGCAGAGGCTCAAATACAAATTACAGCTCTCATGACAATGAGAGCCATTCAGCGGGTACCAACTCAAGAGCAAGGCCAAGGATTTTACTCGAGGCTCTTTCTAGTACCCAGAAAGGACAATGCCTGGAGACCAATTCTGGACCTTTCAATCCTAAACACCTTCTTACAAGTACCCAAATTCAAGATGCTAACACTACAGCAGCTTCTTCCCATGTTGGGCAAGAAAGCATGGCTAGTAACGTTCGACCTCAAGGAGGCATACCTGCATGTCCCTATCAGACAAAGTTGCAGAAGATACCTCCGTTTTACTGCAGGTTCAATCCATTACCAATTCTCTGCACTGCCCTTTGGCTTATCTACTGCGCCCAGGGTCTTCACAAAATGCCTGGCACCAGTAATTGCATACTGCAGACAAAGAGGAATTCAAATATACCCATACCTGGACGACTGCCTCATCCAAGCAGAAAGCAAGGACATTCTCTTACAACATCTGGCTTTTGTAAAACATCTTCTAAGTTGCCTGGGGTACACAGTAAACGAAAAGAAATCAAAACTAGTACCCTCACAAAATATGACATTCCTGGGTGCCAGCTTGAATACAACGGCCCAGAAGGCTTATCTGACGCCAGACAAACAACTACAACTGACTCAATATTTCAAAACATAGGCAACAAAGACCCAACTACCTGCAATAAAAATTCTGCAGGCCTTGGGCTTCATGGCATCTTGCATACTACTAATACCATTTGCAAAGCTGCATATGAGGAAATTACAGTGGTACCTAAAAAGCGTATGGTCTCAACACAGCCACAGCTTGGACACGATGATATCTCTCATTCCCTGCCTACAACAGGAGTTTCTATGGTGGTCACAGGCATGTCACCTCAACAAGGGTCAGCCTTTCACCTTGCCCCCAGCCAGGCAAACTATAACAACAGATGCATCGGACTACGCCTGGGGGGCACACATGGTAGGACAGTGCGTTCAAGTCATATGGACTGCAGATCAAAGGAATCTGCACATCAATCAAAAAGAGATGCTAGCTGTACAGAATGCTCTGACAGCCTTCAAGAATCTATTACATCCAGAACAACTTACAATAAGGACGGACAACACCACAGTAATGTGGTACATAAACAAACAAGGGGGTACACACTCCTACCATCTATTCAGGCAAGCAATGACCTTGTGGAACACAGCTCTGGCTTACCAAGTTCAGTTACAAGCTCAGTTCCTGCCAGGAAAAAAGAACACATTGGCAAACGACCTCAGCAGAAACATCATGGATCCCCATGAGTGGAAACTGGATCCACAAGTATTGGAAATGATAACTCAGAAATGGGGCCTTCCAGACATAGACCTGTTTGCCAGTCCTCAAAACTATCATCTAACAAAATTTTGTACAAGGACACTTCACCATCAAGCTTGGAAAGTGGACGCACTCTCATTCAGTTGGAATAACCTGACAGTATATGCCTTCCCTCCATTGCCTCTCCTCACAAAGGTGCTTCTGAAAGTCAGAAAGGAGAGACCACGACTGATACTCATAGCCCCAGACTGGCCACGCCATCACTGGTACCCACTATTGAGGAATATGGCCCAGGGCCCACCTTGGATTTTACCACAAATTGTCCATTTGCTCATACAGCAAAACAATCAGATTCTTCACAGCCAGCTCAAAACCTTAAATCTGGCTGCATGGCAAATCACCCAAGCATCCAGCCAGCTCCTCTTTCCCAAGCAGTTATGGATGTTATTCTGGAAGCTAGGAGGCCCAGCACTAGGAAGGCCTATTCGGACAAATGGAAAAGGTTTTGTGCCTGGAACCAAGCTAAAGGCCAAAACACTCTTCAGCCTCACATGCCTCAGATTTTACAGTATTTAACTGAGATTTTGCACAAAGGACTTTTTTCTTCCATTAAAATCCATGCATCAGCTATTTCCGCCCACTACAGCACGGATCCACCCTTATTTTCGCATCCACTTCTAAGGCAGTTCCTCAGAGGGGCAAAAAACATTAGGCCCCCCCAGGAGAGCACCTACAGCAACATGGGACCTCAATTATGTTCTGGAAAAGCTTAAGCTACCTCCCTTTGAACCAGCTTTCTCTGCAGATCTACAGTTTCTATCATGGAAGACTGCCCTGCTGCTAGCAATAACTTCAGCTAAGAGAGTCTCAGAGCTGCAGGCACTAATGGCAGTGGAACCTTTCCTCATTTTCCATCAAGACAGAGTTTCTCTATGAACTAATCCTTCCTTCATGCCTAAAGTGGTTTCCAGTGTGGCTTTAAATCAAACCATCCACTTACCCACCTTCTTCCCAAATCCACAGAACAAAAGAGAAAGACTCCTGCATTTCTTGGACATTCACAGGCAACTTTGTTACTACTTGGATAAAACTAAGGCTTTCAGAAAATCTGACCAGCGCTTTGTATCCTGTGCTACAGCTTCACAAGGGAAGGCTATATCAAAACAAACCATTTCCAAATGGATAGGACATTGCATTCGTTTTTGCTATACACATCATGGAAAACCAGTTCCTGCTACCATTAGGCCCCACTCTACCAGGGCAACAGCTACATCTACAGCCTTCCTCAGGGGGGTTCCAACCAAGGAGATTTTGGAAGCTGCAACTTGGAGTTCAGTAAACACCTTTACCAAACACAAGACTAGAGCTGGCTTCGCCACTGCAGTTCTGCAGGGCCTTCTAGCCTCCTCTAACCCTCTATAACTCCTCCACCCATCCTTAGCTTTGGGATTCTACCCAAGTGTGATGACTGCAGCAGGGTAACACGATGAACATAGTACAGTTTTGTACCTACCATAAATGTAGATGTTCGAGTGTACACCCTGCTGCAGTCCAGGTTACCCTCCCTCCATCCCCTCTGTTCTAACTGGCTAAATCTTTACAATACCTTCTTGATGTATTTGCTTATAGCTGGAGGGATTTTGTGTTTGTGAAAAAATTACTTAATTTGGTACTAATTACTGACCACCTTTTTGGGGGCACCTGACATCTGGGGCAAGAAAAACTGAAGAAAATGGTGTCGGATGCATTATATATATCCCTGGCGCACTGACGTCAGGGAAGAAGCGACAGCAACCGATGCCGGACCAAGACTTTGGAATTCCGGCCGACTGCGGGACTGCCTGAAGACAGGATAACCAAGTGTGATGACTGCAGCAGGGTGTTCACTCGAACATCTACATTTATGGTAGGTACAAAACTGTACTGCCTCACCACAGCTACACTCTGTTGGGATACAATACTCCTTTTCTTCTTCTCTTACCAGAAGCAAAACATTAGCACCAATCACAAGATAAAAAGCAGGCCACGGCCTGTTTGGTGATCAACAGTTTTGACCCAGGTGATGCAAGGGTCTGTAGGCTTGTAGCCTTTTTCTGGTAGATGCCTCTAATAGCAACCAGACCATTAAGGTACGTTAAGCACAGACACTCACTCTCCAACCAGAAACAGTCAGGAATCAATGCACTCTGCTCATTTCCTCACCAGGATTAGAATATAAGCACAGATTCCAAGCTGTCACCTATAAAGCAGTTATTAGGCTTTCTGGTGATCAGCAGTCTGTAGGAAGTAATGTCCCTGTTCTCTTCCTCTCATCAGGATTAGAATATAAGCACAGATTCCAAGCTGTCACCTATAAAGCAGTTATTAGGCTTTCTGGTGATCAGCAGTCTGTAGGAAGTAATGTCCCTGTTCTCCTTCTCTCACCAAGATTAGAATATAAGCACAGATTCCAAGCTGTCACCTATAAAGCAGTTATTAGGCTTTCTGGGGATCAGCAGTCTCCAGGAAATAATGTCCCTGTTCTCTTCCTCTCACCAGGAGAAAACAGAAGCACTAATCCCGAGATGACTACTGAGAGATGGAATGTGGGCTCTCCAATAACTGGTGGTCTGCAGTAGATGCTTAAAGGTAAGATTGAAAAAATGGTTTATCCTAAACACTGCAGTGTGCACTGGAGGAGTTAGATGTGAAAGTAGGTAACTTAAATTTTACCGGGCTAAAAAGTTAAATTTTAGTGGAGAGTCACTATTTTTAAAACAGCAATATAGATTGAAAGGGGGTGGTTACTTTTGTATTCTGGTACTATGGAATACAGTAGGACTGTCAATAAATTTAAATAGTTGAAGGGGAGTGATTTCACAAAATGATAATTTTGTGCTTACTCACACCAACCAGTAAAAGAAGAGAGGAAATGGGATATATGGTCAAATTAACATTAGGGGCAGGCAACTAGACAGACAGTGGTGTTTAAGAATGATGACCCCATGGACAGTGCAGCTACTTCAGCCTCTCCTTTATCTACGTCTTGGTGGGTGTTTTGAAGTTTCTGATTATGCGGGATTCACTACTGTTATCTGCGGCATGCGACTGACAACTTGCAGACCGCATACTTCAAGGCTAGTGGTTTAGTGTTGCCTAATCCTGATGTTCTTGGACAGTGATTTTTCAGATTTTGGTTTTGTTTGAAAGGTTTTTCTTTTTCCTTCAGCCTTGATAGAGGCCATTGTTATTTCCATTCTTGGTTCTTAATAACCTTGATAAATAGTGCTCAGTCTCTAACCTTCCCTTTCTGGGCAAAGAGCTTGACCAAGTCACCTGTAAGCAGCTTGGCTTAGAGCTGGTGGTCTAATGGAGCCCTTTAATTTGGGCATTTGCACTTTGCATAGCACTGAAACAGTTATTCTAAGAGTTGTTAATGTTCTTCTTTTGTCAAGAGACTAGCAACACTATTTTGTGTTGGTCCTCCTGGATCTCGCTACAGTTTTCGATATTGTGGATCATGGCATTCTGATGGAACATTTGCTTACATACATTGGTATTACCTCCACAATCTGAGCGGAACGTATAAAAGCTGTGAAAGACATAAAATGTGTACTTCTGTTGCTACGTCAAGCTTAGAAGGATACGTATTTCTGATAAGTGAGATTTTCAGTATTTCTAAACATTGTCTTAAAATTGCATTGTTTTTTTATTTTCATCATTATTCAAGATGCAGCTGTTCTTTAGCCTTTGAAGCAAAGAACACATTTTAGATGTATTTTACCGGTAATTATTCCAGCATCTTTCCATAAAAAAATCGTGAGAATGTTAACTTAGTTTAAGGATATGACCCTTTGCATACAATCTTATTTTTATGAATTTTTTAATTGAGGTAGAGCACTTATCACACGTGACCAGTTTCAGTATCAGCTCAGATATTTTTTCTTCCCTGTAGAAACAATCAGCTGTCAGCGGTTCTCCTCATTCACCAGGTCTGTTGGATCTGCTTTAGCCTCCACATGGCCCACATCCAGGGTCAATGAAGAGATCAAAGGTGTTGGTGCAGCATTATACTTTTGGCAGGGAGTGTGCCATAAGCCCCTCTCACCATGCGACAGCCTTGTGAGCTCTGCATTTCCTGCCTTTGCGAGATACGTGTGCCCTCCCCCTACTAAGCGGTATACCACTTGCTGCACTGAACTCACCAGGCTGACTAGGCTACCTCCCTCCATACAGGATGGGTAAGGTGAGGTTGCCCCCTTGACCTGTACTCCTATTCTCCCCTGCATGGCCCCTCCAGCATCAATGCAGCTAGTTAAGCAAGGATTGTCAGAAGTGCAGTAAGAGCGTCTTTCCCTTCGCAGCATTGGGTCTCTTAGGTTTAGCCCAGATATTTAGATAAAAACAGTGGTTATCACAGTGTAAATCATGCAGTTACTGTTACAGAGAAAATACACAGCAGCAAAGCAGACAGATTTGTATAAAGTGAATACAAAAGTGTGTATATCCCAAATTATCAGTAATAATGATCTAAAAATACATATTAGCAGAGTGCTAAGGAAGTAGAATGGGATGAAGTTAGATGTGAGGGTAGTAAAGAGTAGGTTGTACATCCTGAGGGAAAGTAGTTGCATTTTGCTTGTTTTTCAGATACGTTTATTAGCTGTATCCAAAATGTTGGGTATGAAGAAGTGTCTCTCAGTTGAGAGAGATTCAGAGTTTAGACTGTAGAGTGGACAAGCAGTGATGAGTACCATGAAGTTTGGATTTGAGTATTTGAAGAGGTCCAGAATGGTCATGACTGTAGGTTATAGGAAGTGTTCTGTTTTACAAGCTTTGCAGCTGGAGGCATGACGGGGGGTGTATTAGTTTGAACAGTTGTTTCAAGCCAGAGGTCGGACCTTTGTGACTGAAAAGTTTGATGATTTACTTCCAGAAAGTGTCACTTAAATGTTTTGGAATGGTTTTAAGTGTCTGAATGATAGACATTTAATAACGGCTACCTAATTTTACGATTGAGGTGTCCTGTGCTAGTGATAAGAGATTATATTGCAGCTGTAATCCTCCTTTCATACCTTGGTGCTTATTTCGTCAAGTTGAATTGTGAACTCCAGTGCTGGGAGGAGAGCTGTAGCACTTGAGTGCACAAATTCTGTATTACTTCGGTAATGTGATTGCTCAGCATGAGAAGATACGTTGCTATGTAGTAGATAAATAAGTCAAGGAAAGAATAACATCTGACATCAAACACTCCTCCTCCTTTCTCTTTCGGCTGCCTTCATTAGTGGTCACCACAGTGGATCATCTGTTTTAATTTCTTCCTGTCCTCTGCATCTTGCTGTGTCACATCAGCCACCTGCATGTCTTCTCTCATCACATACTTAAACCTTCTCTTAGGGCTTCTTCTGTTCCTGTTACCTGACAGCTCCATCCTTGGCATCTTTCTCCCAATATATCCAGCATCCCTCTTCAGCACATGTTCAAACCAATGCAACTTTGCCTCTCTGGCTTTGTCTCCAAACCATCCAGCCTGAGCTGATGCTCTAATATACTCATTTCTAATCCTGTCCTTCCTCGTCACACCCAATGCAAATCTTAACATCTTTAACTCTGCCACCTCAAGCTCTGACTGTTGTCTTTTCGTTAGTGCCGCCGTCTCCAACCCATATAACATAGCTGGTCTCACTACCATTTGTAGAGCTTCCCTTTCACTCTTTCTGGTACCCATCTGTCACAAATCACTCCTGGCACTCTTTCTTCACCCAGGCCACCCTGATCCCAAGTACTTAAACTCATTTACCTTTGCCACCTCTACTCTCTGCATCCTCACCATTCCTCTAACCTCCCTGTCATTCACACACACACATATTCTGTCTTAGTCCTGCTGACCTTCATTCCTCTTCTCTCTAGAGTCTATCTCCACCTCTTTATGGTCTCCTCAACCTGTTCCCTACTCTCACTACAGATCACAATGTCGTTCACAAACATCATAGTCCACGGAGACTCCGGTCTGATCTCGTCTGTCTACCTGTCCATCACCATTGCAAATAAGGAAGGGCTCAGAGCTGATCCTTTATCTAATCCTACCTCCACCCTGAGTGCATCCATCATTCCTACTGTAGTACTCACAACTGTCAGACTGCCCTTGTAAATATACTATACCACGCTTGCATAGTTCTCTGCCACTCCTGACTTCCTCATGCAATACAACTCCTCTCTAGGCACCATGTCATATGCTTTCTCTAAATCCACAAAGACACAATGCAACTCATTCTGACCTTCTCTGTACTTCTCCATCAATACTCTGAAAGCAAACATCGCATCTGTAGTGCTCTTTCCTGGCATGAAACCATACTGCTGATCACTAATCATCACCTCCCTTCTTAACCAAGCTTCCACTACTCTTGCCCATAACTTCATGCATGACATCAAACACTAGTACCTTAAAATGCTTAGTTTATATTTTTCTCTGCCTCAGAACTTAAACTTGGAACTTTTTATCACCCTCACCAACTTGCTCTGTGTAGTATTTGTGGTATATAACTTTAAATATTGTAAATCCTGATTATTGGGAGTTGCATGTCATGGTATATTCTTCAAAAGGCACTCTGAATAGACTCCTTGCAGACACTAAAATTATATCCATGGTGTCTCTCTTGCTTACACTATAGCTGCTTATGTTACTGAGATGAATAATCCAGCCAACAACCATTCATTTGGGTATTTGAATGAAGCATTAATTAAGAGACCGGAATAGTCCATGTATAACAGCGAAGGGTACAGACTGTTAAGAGAAGCAGACCTGATCTTATCAAAAGCTGTGGATGGAAGAAGTATGTACAAATGCTAAAGCCAAAAGTCATATGGGTATTATAGAGATTTCTAGCAAACTTTGAAAACAACTATGAAAATGGACATATGAGAAAAGGCAAACATGGGAAATAACATGGGAATGTGTTGTAGTAGTAACAAAGATAAGAAAGAGAGCCACAAGGCGCAGAAATTACATTGGAATCAAACTTCAAGGCTTCTGTACTAGATTTGGCTGTAAGCACGACAGGGAACAGTATCCTGATTTTAACCAATTTAGTACATTTATTATGTTGAACAGAAGCATGAAGATTAATTTTCAGTATGGAATGAAGAGTTGTTTCTCTGAATTCTAAAAATGCACAGGGGACATTGAGGCAAAAGTGCAGGTTAAACTGTTGGCAGGAAGTGTTTGGTATGAAAAAGTCAAATATTGTTTTTTAAATGAGATGTGGGTGCACTGTTTTGTCTGAAGATACTTGGAAGCACTGGAGCTAAAAGCTACAAGGGGAAAAAATGCGCACATTTTTCTACTTTAATTTTGCCCAAGTGCCGGGTTTGATTTCCTATCTTCTCATTAACCAGACTGCGCCTGTTGAGCTCTCCATTCTGGGAATTTCACCCAGAGCCAAGGCAGATGTCTGAGAGGGTCCTTAATTCAGGCAGCCCTGAAGGTGTTTTTAAGGTCTTACCAGAATCTTGGAAGTGAGAGAAGTTTGAGTGCCCTAATCCCAGACCCTGAGCAGGGGATGAGGGAACGTTGTCACTACTGTGGCCCACAATGCCAATCTCTTGTAGATGGGGGCTTTTGTACACTTGCTACAAAGGCTATCAAGCGTTGGTGGCTTGGTGAGTCTAATGTCCATCCCCATGCTACCTGAAAAAATCAGCAAATGGGGAGAAGCATTGGATCAGCAGTTTAAGCACCACATTTTGTGCACAGGTAAGGTTATGTTTATCAGCAAATCAGTTTAAAGATCATGACAGTATCACATACAAATAAAATCTGATAAAGTACCAGTTGTTGCTCTGCGTAGATTAGAGCAAGAATGGGACCAAATGGTGTGCTTTTGTTTCAGTAAGTACCAGTGAGAGCCAACAGAGAGTATTTGCATCTGTATTGATCCTCGAGCTGAAGTGTAATTGAGTACATTAATATATTACATTCTCTATTCTTATGTTCCCTGTAGCCACTTAAACCTGTGTCACTCTTGGGGAAGATTTGAAGTCACTTGTCGTTTTCCACTTTAGTGGCCAGCCTTTGCAGTTGGCAGTGTCTTTTGTTCTTGATGTCTACATATGGTATCCTCTGCTTATTTCTGCCTGCATTGACATGAGGCTGCTACCTTGTGTACTATAACATGTGTGTAGGCCACACTATCTCAAGTGCTGATTGACCACTGCTGCTGCGGTTATATCATTTAATGCTTAGGGTCCTGTATAGATTTTACCACACTGTAGGGCATCATTTCCAGGACATCATAATCCTTCCCCATTATCTACCAGCATTGGAGGTTTAGTTTCTTACTCATCCAGGGCAGCCCTCATTTAGTAAGGCAGCTTTGCAGATCATTCCCCAGTGGTTAGCTAGGCATGCTGGTCTGACATCTGTTGGTCATGTGCATTTCAGAAGGAAGTAGTAAAGGTGTGTCCCGTAACCCCCACAGCCTAACATTTTTTAACCATTTCCTTGGTTAATCAACACCACTCCGATAGATTTCATTCCTCAAGCATTTATCCATACCTGAGATTTTTGCTTGGTATTTTTTATTTATTTATTTTACATTTGTTAACCAGGCTATTCCAACTGGAGATAGTTCCATTTTCATCAGAGGCCCGAGGAGAAAAGCTCCATAGTAACATTTAAAAGTTTATAATGCACAATTATAAGAGAAAAAAAATAAAAATGTAAGACAGAAATAAGAGAGAACAGTAGTTACAAAGTCATACTATTTAAGCAAACACCATATTAAAAAATAATTATTTACACAAATATAAAGAAAAACAGTTAAAAATAATTGGATAGCCTTAGCTAAAGAGAAGTATGCTAATTAAGAAATACAAAAATGTTGAAAGGAATAAGATACTCTTACATTAAGATATGTGAGGTTGTTTACAACATGTTCACAGTTATTTCATTTCTTATTTGCAACAGTAATTTAAAACAGTTACTGCTACCCAGGGGTAAGTAGTGTTAAAAAGGTGAGGGGGAGGCAGGATAGAGAAAATGGCAAAAGAGAATGCAGACAATTAGTCAGCGTAACAGCAAAGGCATAACCAGTTTGTTTTAAAACACACTGGTTATGCTTCAGGCTTTGCTTAAAGAGTGGGAAGGAGGGAATTACTGTTAGATCTGTTGACAACATGTTCCAATATTTTCCAGCAGTATTAGAAAACAAGGAGTCACCTGCCAAGTTATTAGGCTTGGTAATGCTATTCTGTTGCTTTACCTGGTAATTTATTGGTTTGATGCCTTCACCTAACTCACTCCATACCCATTTGGAGATGACCCCAGATTGTATGCTTTATGAAAATGTGGTAGCCCATTTCTGTGCTCATTTTTAGTATTAGGCATCCCTTTACTCAGTCTCCTGTCATTTATTGAGAGGGGACTTGTGCCTGACCTACAAGGCATTCTCTGATTCAGTCCTGATGACAATGTTTAATATTCACAAGGAAAATTATATGAGGGTTACGCGTTCCATGGACCTGAACCTTGTGTGACTCTAACCAAACTTGCTGGAGAGACAAATTCTTATGCATCTATGGAAAAACTTCCCATCGTCGTAAAGCAAAGCCTGTCCTTCACTGTCTTTAAAAAGAATGTGAAAAAATGGATGGAGAACCATAAATTCACTCCAAGGGTGCTAACAATGTTCCTCATGGACAGAAGCAGTCTATAAAATGACTCTGGGCTCCAAGACCTACTACCCCATCCCATGTCTGGGGAATTAAGATATGTTGTATCTTTCGGCTTTTCCCGGTTAGGGGTTGCCACAGCAGAACTCCAGCCCGCTAATGATTGGTAGTTGATTTTTACGTGCCGAGTTACCAGCCCTGACGCACAACCTTCAACGAATGTCTCCACGCAGAAGACGCTCTAACTGAGAATCGAACCGGACAGCGTCTTACTGTGAGGCGACAATGCTACCGCAGCACTACCACCGCGGGTTCTGGGGAATTAAGATATAATGTTGTCATATCCTGGGTATTATTGGTCAGTCTTGTAAAGGCTGTTGCACCATTAGCCTAGAAATCACCTCTGAACAGCTTGTAGCTTTTCAAAAGTGTCAGGTTGTTGGGTTAAAAGTCACTGGATGGCTGTTTCTGTCCAGGTCACAAGTTAAGCATTTTTTGCTGATTCCTAGATGAGTTGTTGAGAGATGTTTACATACATAACTGTTGGACTCTGAGGCTGTTAGATGCTCTGACAAAAGCTATGCAGTGGTCTCTGCAGGTTTGGTTTGATGAACTGACTGTTACAGTGCAGATATAAAGTAGTTGCTCACATGGAAGAGGTGTTACCTTCTACTGCACAAGTTTCTTACTAGATCCCAATTGATAGACCATGCAGTAAGTGTAAAATTGCAATGTCTGCTGCTTCTATGGGGCATTTAATGGGATTTGATGTTCTTCGTGTTTCACTGTTGCAGTCATTACATTTGGGTTATCTGCTTGCAGTAGCCCTCAGTCGGCCTGATTAACAAAGTCTTGGGTCCTGCGTCAGTTGCTGTCCCTTCTTCCATGACGTCAGGTCGTCAGGGTTATAAAACATGCAGCAGACGCCATTACATCAGTCTTTCTTGCCGTACGGTGCCCGAAGCAGAAGCAGTTTGCAAGTGCT
>NC_056736.1:589238928-589240799 GCF_019279795.1 Protopterus annectens | reverse complement strand
GGTGCTGTTCCCATGGTTGTACCTCCATCTCCTTCATCTGCAGTTTTTGCTCAGTCATTTCCTTCCACTGGGATAGTACAACCATCTATACGCTTTCAACTACCGAGTAATTCCTCCACAGTTTTACACAATACTGTACAGCAACATTGTACTCCTACAACGTTACATCACTTAATGACTCCTCCTGATGCACACTTTTCTCCATTGCTCACGGGCACTACCTCCAACTGCCTAGTTACTCCTATTATTTCTGCTACTGGTAATACCCAGATCAACAACCCTATGCATCTACTACACATGGATAGCACGGCCAACTCTATACTTGATTCCAAAGTAGTCTTGTCCATTGTTTCTAAGGACATTTCTACTAATAACAGACGTGGTTCTTTCAGAGGTAGGGGTCGGTCCTTGGACCGCAGGGATAGGTCTACCAAATGGATCTCGCCTAGTCCTCACTTTACCAGGAATTTCTCTTTAAGATCTGGTTCTCAGTTGAGGTCTGGATCTCAATTTTCAAGAAACCAACCTCGTGGCAGACCTAGAAGGACTGCTGTATGCTGACTTGCACACTCTGTGATGTACAATGCATTTCTGAAAATGTTTTTCCTTCCAGGTCTGTTGTTTCGCATTCTGTGGATAAGCCTATTGTTGATAATGTGAGCACTGGAGATGATACCCTTATTTACTCCAACACTAATGATTGTAACCTGACTAAAAAATCTGTTATCGAATCTAGTTATACTAGCAATACCTCTAATACTGAAGTTTTTAACCTAACTGATGGACCATTTTCAGACAGCACCATCGGTCTTCTTAAGTTGGGTTTTTCTTTTATTCCAGCCTTTCGAGCTGACATCTCCTCTTTGTTAGTTGATTTAAAATTGTATATTAGGAAGTTAAATCTGAAGTTATTGCATTTAAGAGATCAAACGGAGGATGATAGTGATGATTGTCTGTTAGATGAAGTTGATTCCCCTTTTAAGTTACCAGTTAAAAAAACGTTTATACAACCCCCCTATTTGCAACACTTTACACATTTTTTCGAAGTTATGTGAAAAAGATTTACGTCTATACTAAATATTTTAATCTTTCTAAACAGCAGCTCTCGGACCTAAATGTTCTAATTGCTGATAAAACTCTCAGAATTATGAGAGCTGATAAGGGCTCTGGTATTGTTTTAATGGAGCAAGATAAATACACTTCTACCTTATTACATGATCTAAATAATAGTGAATTTTATTCTTCGGCTTCCCTCTCTCAAGTTAATAGGGCTTTTAAGGAGATTAATAAAACCATTGCTAATTTACGAAAGAATAATTTTATATCTGATGAAGAAGCTTCTTTCATATCTGTGGATTATCCCTCTTTAGGGAAGTTTTTTGGTATCCCTAAAATTCATAAAGACACACTTAATCCCCCATTCAGACACATTGTCTCTAATAAAAGGTCTAAAACTGAAGGCATAGCAGCATACATTGACCTAATTTTAAATCCAGTTGTTCAGAAGTCACCATTCTTTATTAGAGATTCTTGGGACTTCCTTAACTTATTACATTTAAACCCTCCACCTACTTCTCCTGTTATTTTATTTACGCTTGATATAGAGTCTTTGTATACTAACATTCCTCATGATATTGGTATTCACTATTTAGAGTCTTATTTAAATAAATGCACTTCTTTCTCACAAGACACTATTTACACTATATGTACATTAACTAGTTTGGTGCTACAAAATAATTTTTCTACTTCGCAGATAAAATTTACCACCAAAAGAAAGGAGTTGCTATGGGAGCTAAATTAGCTCCTGCTTTTGCTAACCTTGTTCTGGCTTGGTGGGAAATTACTTCTTTAACTTCTTTACCAGGATATGC
>NC_056736.1:589001428-589231428 GCF_019279795.1 Protopterus annectens | reverse complement strand
GGGATATCCACGTTCCCCTTTATTATTTGATTTATATTTAGAGCTGTTAGGAAAGAAAATAGAGGATTCCGAAATTCAAGTATATAAATGGTATGGTAGTCAAGGAAAGTTGGCTTTATATGAAGACAATATCTTATACCTGATAAAACCAGAAAAGGACATCTCGTGGGACATTCTGAGACGGTTTCAGGTCTTTTCAGAATATAAAATTAATGAAGAAAAACAAAGGCTATGTACCCGGACATGAATTGGTTCAGCAATTCCCATATTTATGGGGACATGATAAAATGAAGTATATTTGAGTTTGAGTTGAAAAGGATTCTATTACAGCAGCTAAGGACATGTGGAAGGAGATTAAACAAAGGGTAATACAAAAGCTGAGAAACTGTAAGCTCTTATTTATGGATATGGATAGCAAGATACAAACAGTAAAAAACGTATCTAGTCTCCTCAGTTTAATGTACAGGTCGGGTATGTGGATATGGATAGCATGATACAAACAGTAAAACATGTATCTAGTCTCTTCAGTTTAATGTACAGGTCGGGTATGTGGATATGGATAGCATGATACAAACAGTAAAACATGTATCTAGTCTCTTCAGTTTAATGTACAGGTCGGGTATGTGGACATGGATAGCACGATACAAACAGTAAAACATGTATCTAGTCTCTTCGGTTTAATGTACAGGTCGGGTATGTGGATATGGATAGCACTATACAAACAGTAAAACATGTATCTAGTCTCTTCAGTTTAATGTACAGGTCGGGTATGTGGATATGGATAGCACGATACAAACAGTAAAACATGTATCTAGTCTCTTCAGTTTAATGTACAGGTCGGGTATGTGGATATGGATAGCACTATACAAACAGTAAAACATGTATGTAGTCTCTTCGGTTTAATGTACAGGTCGGGTATGTGGATATGGATAGCACGATACAAACAGTAAAACATGTATCTAGTATCTTCAGTTTAATGTACAGGTCGGGTATGTGGATATGGATAGCACGATACAAACAGTAAAACATGTATCTAGTATCTTCAGTTTCGGGTATGTGGATATGGATAGCATGATACAAACAGTAAAACATGTATCTAGTCTCTTCAGTTTAATGTACAGGTCGGGTATGTGGACATGGATAGCACGATACAAACAGTAAAACATGTATCTAGTCTCTTCAGTTTAATGTACAGGTCGGGTATGTGGATATGGATAGCACTATACAAACAGTAAAACATGTATCTAGTCTCTTCAGTTTAATGTACAGGTCGGGTATGTGGATATGGATAGCACGATACAAACAGTAAAACATGTATGTAGTCTCTTCAGTTTAATGTACAGGTCGGGTATATTTTTGTCAAATTAGAGAAGAAGTTGTGCACAGTAATAGAGTTGAAGGATTTTATCTGGGAGGGGAAGTCACGTGGGCTGGGTTGATCCTTCCATTTGAACAATGTGTTATAGGATTACATGATTTGAAGGGATGTTTTAGAGCTACACAGTTAAAGCTCTTATACATAGCAGAAAGTTATAATTAAAAAGTAACCATACAGAACATCAGGTTATAAAGCAGCAGGAAACCTTCTAAGGACTAAGCCAGCATGGGAATGGAGAAAGGAGATTCTACCGATGGGGATGATTGCGATTAGGAATACAGAGAAGAGGGGGTGGAATTTAGTAAAGAAAATTGGCAAAGGAACCAAAGTATTGGGAGCAAATAACCTAAACAGAAAAAGGTATTAGAGTGGGATGAGGCCAAGGAAACATTTTGGCTTTGAGTAGAGACTGCCTTCCTATCAGGGATTGATGTCCGAGTGCAGGCAAAGAGAAAGGAATAGGGAAATCCAAAGTGAAAGACCTGCACTGATAACATTTTTGGTTGAATTTAGAATAGAGGCTGCTGTTAAAAAAAAAAAAAAAAAAAACGATAGTAGGGCATATGAATACTGCACAGTTACTGTAGGAATCCATCAGAGGAGGTTAGAAAAGATTGGGAAGAGACTGGATAAGCAATTCAGAAGGAAACCATGCAAGGGCATACCTATGGCTCCCTGATATGCAGCATAGTATAGAATATTGCTGATTTTTGCTTGCAGAACTATTTTTATACCCCAAGCATACTCCATATAATTTTTCCTCAGGTTAGATGGCAAATGTTGGATGTGTGATGGAGAAGAAAAAGGTAACTGGGAACATATGAATTTGAAGTGTAATGAGATGGCAGACTTAAAAAAGTCCCATCCGAGTGCTCTATCAGAAATATTGGGTGAGCAAATGGGTGTAACTAAGAAAATGATTTTTTTAAGCTGGGATACAGGATCTGAATTGCCTGGACATACTAAGGCCTTGTTAAATTTAATTCTGGTGGCTGCCAAAAGGCACTTACTAGAAAATGGAAATCAAAGTCTAAACCAACTGTGCTTGAAGAATTTTAAGAGGTAAAAGAAATGAAAGTGGGACCTTTAGAAAAGGGTAGGAGCAAATTACATAGAAGAATTGGAAATTGTGGATGCAGTACATGCAGAATAATGTTTTGGAGGATGAGTGTGGTTTAAGGGAAGGCAAAAAGTGATCAGTTTATATTATGTTGGATTGATAACTGTATAAATGTGAACATGTTAACATGGTATGTTTTCTTGTTTAAAATGTATGATGTGAAGTTGTTCTATCTTGCCGTTCATTCTTTACTGATGGGTTTAGAGCCGCTCCCTCGGCTCCTAGTTGGCATCTACTGCCAAGCTTGAGGATTTCAAGTAGCTCGAGGCCAAATCCGTATCCCATGATGCACCCTGAGTTGCCTAAGATCTAGTTTGCCGCTGCAACTGATCGGAGGTTCTACTAACTCGGGCCAGTAAAAGCCTTATTTTTCTTATATTACAAAATATTTTTCATATTTCTAGAATATTATAGTTAGTTAGTAAAGCTCTTACAGCTTCATATTGTAGTTTCCCTTTCCCTTGTGTGCCTTTTATTACTTAATTATTTGACCTCATTTTTTTATTAGGCCTATTTAGATTTCTGACTGAATAGTAGTTTAATAAGTGACTTTGTCTCTCTTTGCTTGTTAATAATAATGTGTGCTTACTTAGTGACGGTTGTCACAGCTTTAGATTAAAAATTTACTAGTTCTTTGATATATAGGTTCATAGGTTGATACTAGGCTATTGCCCCTAGGGCCTCTACAAGCCTAGCCATAACAATTCCCTGGCTATTTCTTCCCGCACTATTTATAGGTTCATAGGTTGGTACTAGGCTATCTGCCCTAGGGCCTATATAAGTCTAGCCATAACAATTCCCTGGCTATTTCGTCCCACACTATTTATAATAGAAAATGTGTGTGTGTAAATTTCTAGGCTTCTTAAAGGCCTGTGTGATTGTATTTAGCCTGATGTTCATCGTGTTTCACTGTTGCAGTCATTACTCTTGGGTTATCTTGCTGGCAGGCTACCTTCAGTCGGCCAGAATTCCAAAGTCTAGGGCCAGCATTGGTTCCTGTCGCCTCTTCCCTGACATCAGTGCACCAGGGGTATAAAAGATGCAGCCGACTCCATTTTCTTCAGTTTTTCTTGCCCCAGATGTCAGGTGCCCCAAATAGGTAGGCTGAAAAATATACCAATAAGAAATGCATGCACAAAAATAACATTTCCTTCATCTACAAGCAAATACACCAAAAAGGTTGTATAGGATAGAGAAGTGCAGATAAGTCCCAGCAAAGAGAAGGGGGGTGCTGGGTGGGTAACCTGGACTGCAACAGTGAATACACTCGAACATCTACATTTATGGTAGGTACACAACTGTGCTATGTTCATCATGTTTCACTGTTGCAGTCATTACTCTTGGGTATAATCCCAAAGCTGAGGATGGGTGGCTGGGCTAAATAGGATTAGGAGAGGCTATGAGGCCCTGCAGAACTGCAGTGGCGAAGCCTGCTCTGGACTTAGAGTAGAGAGGCAAGTAGTAGTGCTTTGTAAAGGTGTGCACTGAACTCCAAGTTGCAGCCTCTAAGATTTCTTTGGTTGGTACTCCTCTGAGGAAGGCTGCTGAAATGGCTGCTGCTCTGGTGGAATGAGGCCTAATGCCCTTAGGCACTGATTTGCCATGTTGAAAATAGCAGAAATGGATGCAATGGCCTATCCATTTAGAAATAGTCTGTTTTGAGATTGCCTTTCCTTGTGATCCTGCAGCATATGACACTAAAAGTTGCTCAGTCTTTCTGAAAGCTTTAGTTCTGTCCAAGTAGAAGCGCAACTGCCTGTGTATGTCCAAAGAATGCAGAATTTTCTCACCCTTATTCTGTGGATTTAGGTAAAAGGTAAGCAAGTGAATGGCTTGGTTGAGGGCCACACTGGACACCATCTTAGGCATAAATGTAGGGTTTGTCCTCAGAGAAACCCTGTCTGTTTGAAAAATGATGACAGGTTCCATAGCCATGAGTGCTTGTAATTCCGAGACTCGCCTTGCAGAGGTTATTGCTAGGAGTAGAGCTGTTTTCCAGGATAAGAATTTTATATCTGATGTTGATACTGGCTCAAAAGGAGGCAGTGTGAGTTTTTCCAAAACATAACTGAGGTCCCAGACCAGAACTGGTGCTCTCCTTGGAGGTCTATTGTTTTAGGCCCCTCTGAGGTACTGCCTTATTAAAGGATGAGAAAAGATAGGTGGTTCCATATTGCAATGTGCTGAAATGGCAGAGGCATGAATCTTAATTGATGACAAAGAAAGGCCTTTGTTCAGCATCTCAGTTAGGTATTGTAAAATCTGAGGAATATTTGGTACAGACGTGTCAATGCCTTTTTTCCGAGTTCCAAGCACAGAATCTCTTCCATTTTTCTGCATAAGATTTTCTGGTACTGGGCCTCCTGGTCTCCAAGATAACATCCATAACAGCTTTTGAAAGAGGAGTGTTCTGAATGGCTACATTATCCGTCATGCTGCCAGATTTAAGGTCCTGAGTTGGCTGTGCAGGATCTGATTGTTCTGTTGGGTCAGCAAGTGAGAAGTTTGAGGCAATATCCATGCTGGACCTTGAGACAAGCTCTTTAGGATTGGGTACCAGTGCTGGCGTGGCCAGTCTGGTGCAATCAGAATCATTTTTGGCTTCTCTTGTCTGACCTTTAGGAGTACTCTGGGAAGGAGAGGCAGTGGGGGAAAAGCATATACTGTTAGATTTTTCCAGCTGAATGACAGGGCGTCCACTTTCCATGCTTGCTTGTGAGAAATCCTTGTGCAAAATCTCTGCAACTGACAGTTGTGAGGGGAGGCAAATAGATCTATGTCTGGGCATCCCCATTTCTTTATCATCATGCTGAAGACTTGTGGATCCAGTTTCCATTCGTGGGAATCCATGAGGTTTCTGCTTAGTTCGGCTGCTAGAGTATTTGTTTTTCCTGGCAGGAATTTGCTTGCAGGTGAACTTGAAAAGCCAATGCTGTGTCTGTGACTTTGGAATTCTGGCCGACTGAGGGTACCCTGCCAGCAGGATAACCCAAGTGTAATGACTGCAACAGTGAATACACTCGAACACCTACATTTATGGTAGGTACACAACTGTACTTTTTATTAGAAGGCTTATTTACATTTGTGTTTGTTGTTAGCCTTAGTTTAAGGGCTTGTGTGTTAGAGTGTATATTTAGCCTGTTTTTTATTAGAGGGTCAATCCACATTGTTGTTGTTGGGTGTGTCCAGTATTCTGTCATGGTTGATGACAAGTATAAACACCCTAAGTCAGGGTTTAAAAAATGCCCTAAATGTGGGCAGAAGATGTCAGATACGGACTGCCATGTGAATTGTGTATACTGCTTGGGTGCCTTGCACTTACAAGAGACATGTGTTGTATGTCATTCCTTTTCCTCTAGAGTCCTCCAAGAGAGAAAATGAGGCTTATTGATAGGGGTTTGTTAAAACCTTCTTTCTAGGAGGCTTTGAGTGACCAGGATGGATTTAGTAAGTCCTCAAAATCCTCCAAGACTTCTGGAGATTCAAAAAAATCTAGAGAGTCTGTGACATCGGCTCCACAGGTCTCGGAGCCGACTGTCTTCTCTTTTCAGAGCCGGTCCCCGGTCTTGGAACCAGTATTCAAAACTCCTAAATCACCTCTTCTCCAGTCAGTACCATCAGTCCAATCATCTCGATCTTCTGTAAGCCTATCTGATTTGGATGTGGATCGGGTGGTGCAGAAACTTTTACAAGCACCAGCCTTTGCCAAATTATTGGCTCCAACCCAGGTGGCTTTAGAGCCGAAGACCCTTATGCCAGCTATATGTCTTCCTCCTCCTAGCCGTACCGGTCCTTCGGAGCCAGAGGAGTCAGACCTGCTGATTGTGGAGCCTTCAAAGCAGACGCCTGCTCCAGTGCCTTTGGCTTCGTTCACTCTGACGTCCTCAGCGCCAATTGAGGACTCTAAGAGCCAACACTCTCTGGTTGGGTTCGGGGAGGATAGTCGAACTGACTTGTTGGTTCCAGCTTTGCCTCTCTGGGCTTTGGCTCGGATGAGCTTGGCTCCTACCTCTGGCTCTGAGCCCACTGAGCTGGTGCCAGGGGTATTGACGGTTTCCTCTGATCTGTTGGTTCCTTCATATCAGAGCGGAGGTGCCTTCAAAGCCATGAGGAGAGGTTATGTCTCCCAAGACATCCTCAACTTTGGGTCCGGCTTCTTCATCCCCTAAAGAGCCTGTCTGCTTCTGCCTCACAGATCCTTGCTAAGCGCAGAGACCCAGAGCCTCAGGAAGCCCCATTGGGTGGCCCATGGTCTTCTGAGACCTTCCCAGAAGCTCCCACTGATGAGGTTCCCAGGAAGAGAGTGTGTAAGCGGAAACATTTGCACTCCCCTCAGGAGTCATTAACATCTGACACTGACTTGGGTGAATCAGAAGGTCCTCACGGTCCCCCCTCTGAGGATATCTCATTTGCTGAGATACTGGAACTCCTTAGGCAGAGGGGTGACTGGCAGTCCACCAACCCTACTGAGGATGAGTCGGTCCTCCTGAAGGCTTTCGGGTCTCAGCCCTCCACCTCTTGGGTGTCTCCGCCCTTCGATGAGCTGATGCATTTGGTCAAACGAAGGGCATGGGAGTCTCTGGATACTATGGAGCCTGTCCCTTGGAGGCCTAATAAGTTTATATCTGCCCCCCTAGATAAATCCTTCTTGACAAAAGATGTGCCAGTTGATGCCATGGTGGTGGCGGCAGCTACCAAAAAGGAAATGTCTGAAACTTCCTCGTCTATCCATCCTCCTAACAGAGACTCCAGGATCACGGATAGATATGGGAAGCGCATTTTTAGTTCAGCAACTTATGCTCTTCGTTCACTTAACTATTTTAACCCATTTTACCAGACTACAAAGAGATCTCTTTAAAGAACTGGGAGATGCTCTTCAGGTTACAGTAGCTGCAAGAGCTGCAGACAAAGTTGCCGTACAGCTTGCTACACTCAATTCTATAGTAAACTCGTCCATGCACCTCATTTCATATGCAGCTGATGGAACAAGTAGGGCAGCGGGTACAGCAGTTGCTCTTAGGAGACACTCCTGGATGTGCTTGTGTTCCTTTGCGGAGCCCTTCAAGTCATCCTTCATGAATACCCCCATTGATGGCTCATCCCTTTTTGGGCCTAAAGTCAAGGAAACCTTAACCAGGTGTGAGCAGGATGGAAAGACTCTGTCAGCCGTTGAAGTCTGTTTTTCCACCCCTACCAGACCTTACCCCAAAGGTCAAAGGGGAGGAAAAATGTGGTTCCAAAAAGCCCAAGGAGCCTTTCAGGACACGTGGTGAATCCCCCTCCAGGGGTAGAGGAGGGGGCAGTAATGGAAAACGCCGCTCTCGCAGCAGAGGGGGTCCACAACACCAGAGTGACAGAGATCATTTCTTTGGGAAGCCCTGCCAGTGCTCCTGAAAGGAGGCCCGACTGTCCTGCTCTGGAGCCAGTTGGGGGTCACTTGTCTTTGTACCCAGACGCCTGTCTCAAAATAAGAAATGACTACTGGGTACAAAGTATCATTTCCAGAGGATATTTCATCCCTTTCACCACACCCCCTCCACTGACCAAGAAAATCCCAGACGTTCCACCCAGTTACAGGGAACAAGCAACAGCAGAGGTCCAGACGGTGCTAAGAAAGAGTCATCCAACCAGTCCCAGCAGACCAGACAGGATCTGGAACTTACTCAAGATTCTTTTTAGTTCCAAAAAAGACAGGGGACTGGAGACCTATATTGGACCTCAGCAGACTAAATGAATCTGTAAAGAAAGAGAAGTTTTGACTGGTCCCGCTTCAGTCAATACTTCCCTTCCTAGGGAAAGACAGTTGGATGTGCTCGATAGATCTCCAGGATGCGTACTACCACATAAAAATGGCCAGGCCGTCCAGGGATCATCTGCGTTTCCGGCTGGCAGCCAATCATTACCAGTTTCAAGCCCTGCCCTTTGGTCTCACTACAGCACCCAGAGTGTTCACCAAATGCATGGCAGTGGTCACGGCTCACCTGAGACGTTTAGGATTCTAGGTGTTTCCATACCTAGACGATTGACTCCTTACCACCACCATCAGGCATCAACTCATTCGGGCCTGGGAGTCCACACTGTCACTCTGCAATCAGCTGGGCATTACAATAAACTCAAAAAAATCTGCCTTGTCACCATTGCAGCATATTGTCTTTATCGGATCAGAACTGGACACCACCACCACGCTAAAACTTCCAGTAGAAAGAGTCTTATTTCTCCATCAGCATGTCCATATTCTAATATCCAACAACAAAGCACCAGCATCAGAAGTTCTCAAATTGTTAGGTATGATGGCAGCAGCAATTCTAGCCATACCACTGGGTCATAAGCACATGCAGCTACTACAATGGCTGTTGTTCACTCAATGGTCTTACCAAGAGCTTCCCATGTTTCATATGATAATGATCACACATTCCTATAAAAAGGATCTTCAGTGGTGGTTGACCTCACTTCATGTTACGATAAGATGCATATTTGTGCTACCCCCTCCAGCGGCCACAGTGACCATGGACGCTTCCCTGATAAGGTGGGGGGGCATTTTCAGGGAAAGGCAGCCCAAGGCACATAGACCGATCAAGAGACACATCTGCATATCAATGTCCTTACAGATGAGAGCAGTATTTCTGACGTTGCAGTACTTCCAGGACTCTCTTCCCCTGGGTACCATTGCGATTCAGATGGACATGTCAGTGGTCTGGTATTTGAAAAAACAAGGAGGAACCAGAACTTATCCCATTTGTTGCGAGGCCCTCAGAGTATAGCTGTGGGCTATTTCCACCCAGCACTTTGTTAGCAACGCACATCCCGGGGAAATCCATCATGATAGCAGACAAGTTGAGCAGAGCAATTTTATTGCCCCACTAGTGGTCCCTCAAGACGGACATAGCGGACAGGATATTCCACAGGTGGGGCCAGTCTTGCTGCGACTTTTTTGCCAGTCACATGAACACCAAATGCAGAAGCTACTTTGCCCTGATTCCCCCTCCGGAAGAAGCCCCAAGGGACGCACTCGTTCACGATTGGCCCCCATACCTCCTTTATGCATTCCCACTAATCCCGTTGATACCCAAGGTATTACAGAAAGCCAAAGCCCTGGGAAGGACCATCATTCTAATAGCTCCTCATTGGCTTCGTCAGTTTTGGTTCCCTTTCCTTTGACTTCATCTTTTTGGAAGACCCCTGGATTCTGGACCCAGTTCCAGACCTTCTGACGCACTCGTTGGGGGAACTTCATCCCTCTCTGCAGTCCCTGAAGCTGACAGCTTGGCTGCTCCAATTCCCATTAAAGCCAGGTTCCATAACCTTTCCAATGAGACGAAGCAAATTCTCCTATCATTTCATAAATCCTCTACAAGGAAGCTGTACCTCAGCAAATGGAAAAAAAATTTCTATGTGAGCCTCTAAAAACAATATTGATCCTTACCAAGCCCCTGTGGCCTCTATTCTAGAATTCCTTACCAATGATATTCAGTAAAGGAGCTGCAGCAGCAACAGTCCGTGTTCACCTTGCTGCCATTTCTAACTTTCATCTGGGATTTGAAGATTTGAATATTATGTCACACAAATTATCCAAGGCCTTTCTCAAAGGGACCTTTCATATCAGACCACCTGTGAAATCTCCCTGTTCTCCATGGAATTTAAATGTTATGCTTTCCTGCATAATTCTTCCACCATATGAACCAGCTTCCTTATGTGACCTCAAATTTTTTTCATGGAAAACCATCTTTTTAGTGGCTATTACTTCTGTCTGCAGAGTGTCAGAGCTTCAGGCCTTATCCATTAAGCCTCCTTATTTGATTTTCCATGCTGACAGTCTCTCTTTCTTACCCAGAGTTTGCACTGAAACTAATCTCAGCCAAATTATTCATTTGCCAGTTTTCTTCCCCAACCATTCCAATAATTTAGAGTACATGCTGCATAGACGTGATGTTCACAGACAGCTCAGATTGTATTTGGATAGAACAAAAGATTTCAGGAAATGAGACCAGCTTTTTGTTTCATTCTCAGATTCCAGGAACGGTATCCCAGTGGCTAAAACAACTCTGTCTAAATGGTTATCTGATTGTATTACCTTTGCTTATTCAGCTGCCAATATACCCTTGCAGCATAAAATGAAAGCTTACTCAACCAGAGCAGTTTCTACATCATCTGCCTTTTCTGCCAGACTTCCTATTGATAACATTTGCGCAGCAGCCACTTGGTTAAAACCTCATACCTTTATCACTCATTACAAAGTTCTCAGGGCCTCCTTTGGATCTACGTTCCTGAGAAATATACTCCTGTGAGCCACCCGAGGTTGATGGTACTTGGGACGCTACCCATCAGTAAAGAATGAACGGCGACATAGAACAACTTCACATAAAGAAGTTATGTGCTTACCATAATGTTCCATGTGAGTTGTTCATCTCGCCTTCGTTCTCACATCCTCCCGCCCTCCTACCCCCTCCTGGGCTTTCAGAAGACCGAGATGCTAGATCCTTCCTGGTCATTCAACCCCTTCTATGACATATGATATTTTACGCAGCAAACAAGATCTGAGGTAACTCAGGGTGCATCTTGGGATAGGAATTTGGCCTTGAGCTACTTGAAATCCTCGAGCTTTGCAGTAGGTGCCGACTCAGAGCCGAGGGATCGGCTCTGAACCCGTCAGTAAAGAATGAAGGCGAGATGAACAACTCACATGGAATGTTATGGTAAGTACATAACTTCTTTTTTTCCTGTTTAAGTGATAATTCAGTGAGGGTGTTAGAGGCTTCTCTAAGGTCCGTATTTGCTGTATCCTAATACAATGATCATCTCTAACGTCAGCACTCCACACACTTTTTGGTCTTTTATTTTCCCCATCAGCATCTTCATTTTGATTTGTCATGTTATTCACCGGCTTTCTCTTCTCATAGCCAGGCTCTACTTTAATTTTGCTTTCCTCAGTTTCTTTAACTGCTGTAAAAACTGTTATTTACCTCAACACATCCTTTCTGTAACTCTGCAATGCTGAAACTTTCAAAGCTGGTGGTCTAACATCTGAAATCTCTCCTCTCCTGTATGTGCATTTTTCCCATCTTCCCCACACGCCTTCTACACACGGCTTTTACCCTGCTCCATTACCTAATCTTCTCTTCCCCAGCTCGTGTGCATTTTTCTTTACCACTGCCATCACCATCTTCTGCATCCATTGTATATTTTCCTTAATGTACCCTTTTTGATGCGTCATTCTTTCTTTCTAGTCAATTTTTATCATTGTATGATCTGCTATCCCCCATTCCCTGCAGCTAGCATCAGTGGATCTCCCCCCATTGTTTTTATACACCTGCATCTAGCATCAGTGGACCTCCCCCATGGTGTTTTGTTTTTCTATACCTGCAGCTAGCATCAGTGCCTCCCCCATGTTTTTTTTTAAATATATAAATCTGCAATTAGCATCAGTGGACCCTTCCCTATTTTTTATATACCTGCAGCTAGCATCAGTGGGACCACCCTATTGGTTTTATATGCAAACAATGTGACCAGGTCCCCCCCATTTTTTTTTTTTTATTTACCAGCAGTGTGCCCAGAACCCCCCATTGTTTTTATATACTAGCAATGCTCCCAGGACCCCCCCCCCATTGTTTTCTATTTACCAGCAATGTGCCAAGCCTACCCCAACTGCCTTATTTCATGTCTAGAAATTATAAAACCCTTTTCTGTTGGTTTGAGCTCCTCCTGAACATCTGCTAATCCTACTCTGTTTTATGTCCGGTTATTACATCCGACTTCATTTATGGAGTTCTGTTGTCCCATTTAATCCATCTTTCTGGGCTGAGCTCTGCATTAAAGTCCCCTCTCTTATCACTCTATTCCCTTCTCCCATCACCTGTTTTGTTTGATCTACCCATTTTCTAAACATGTCCGGCTGTTCTGGGTTAGGTCCATAAAAGAACAGAACACAGTATTTCTAATAAATCCACCCGATAGTCCATAAAAGAGCATAATACAGTATTTCTAGTCCACTTACCCAATGGTCCATAAAAGAACTTAACACAGTATTTCTAATCCACCTACCAGATGTTCCACAAAAGAACATAGGCATGGTATTTCTAGTCCACCTACCCAATGGTCCATAAAAGAACATAACACAGTATTTCTAATCCACCTACCTGATGGTCCACAAAAGAACATAGGCACAGTAGTTCTAGTCCACCTTACCTGATGGTCCATAAAAGAATATAACACAGTATTTCTAATCCACCTACCTGATGGTCCACAAAAGAACATAGGCACAGTATTTCTAGTCCACCTACCCAATGGTCCACAAAAGAATATAGGCACAGTATTTCTAGTCCACCTACCCAATGGTTCACAAAAGAACATAGGCACAGTAGTTCTAGTCCACCTTACCTGATGGTCCATAAAAGAATATAACACAGTATTTCTAAGCCACCTACCTGATGGTCCACAAAAGAACATAGGCACAGTATTTCTAGTCCACCTACCCAATGGTCCACAAAAGAACATAGGCACAGTATTTCTAGTCCACCTACCCAATGGTCCTTAAAAGAACATAGGCACAGTATTTCTAGTCCACCTACCCAATGGTCCATAAAAAAACATAACTCAATATTTCTAATCCACCTGCCCAGTGGACCATAAAAGAACATAACACAGTATTTCTAATCCACCTACCCAATGGTCCATAAAAGAACATAGCCACAGTATTTCTAGTCCACCTACCCAATGGTCCATAAAGGAACATAACACAGTATTTCTAATCCACCTACTCAATGGTCCACAAAAGAACATAGGCACAATATTTCTGGTCCACCTACCCAATGGTCCATAAAAGAGCATAACACAGTATTTGTAATCCATCTACCTACCCAATGGTCCATAAAAGAGCATAACACAGTATTTCTAATCCACCTACCCAATGTTCCATAAAAGAGCATAACACAGTATTTCTAATTCACCTACCCAATGGTCCATAAAAGAGCACGACAAAGTATTTCTAATCCACCTACCCAGTGGTCCATAAAAGAGCATAACACAGTATTTCTAATCCACCTACCCAGTGGTCCATAAAAGAACATAGGCACAGTATTTCTAATCCATCTACCCAGTAGTCCATAAAAGAACATAACACAGTATTTCTAATCCACCTACCCAATGGTCCATAAAAGAACATAACACAGTATTTCTAATCCACCTACGTGATCGTCCATAAAAGAACATAACATAGTATTTCTAGTCCACCTACCCAATGGTCCATAAAAGAACATAACACAGTATTTCTAATCCACTCACTTGATGGTCCATAAAAGAACATAACACAGTATTTCTAATCCATATACCTGATGGTCCATAAAAGAACATAACACAGTATTTCTAATCCACCTACCTGATGGTCCATAAAAGAACATAACACAGTATTTCTAGTCCACCTTACCCAATGGTCCATAAAAGAACATAACACAGTATTTCTAATGCACCTACCCAATGGTCCATAAAATAACATAACATAGTATTTCTAATCCACCTACCCAATGGTCCATAAAAGAACATAACACATTATTTCTAATCCACCTACCCCCAACGGTCCATAAAAGAACATAACACAGTATTTCTAGTCCACCTTATCCAATGGTTCATAAAAAAACATAACACAGTATTTCTAATGCACCTACCCAATGGTCCATAAAATAACATAACATAGTATTTCTAATCCACCTACCCAATGGTCCATAAAAGAACATAACACATTATTTCTAATCCACCTACCCAACGGTCCATAAAAGAACATAACATAATATTTCTAATCCACCTACCCAGTGGTCCATATATCCTCATCTTTCCTCAGTACTATTTCTCTCCTTAGTTCATTATTTCTCACCATGGATCTCACCCCTCTGTTTTATATAACTACTCCCCAACCATACTTAACCTTTCTTGTCCAAGTTTTGCATTTCTCTCACCCTTTTAATTTCAACTCCTGCATGAATGTTATATCTGCCTTCCACCCCTTGTCAACATATGCACACACACACACACACACACACACACACACACGTATATACAAGGAGATAAAGTTTCTTTAATTTTGTTTGTGGAATTTAAGGTAGGAGAGAGAAAGCAGAAAATAGCATTACAAGTTTACATGTTCTCCAAGCATGTGCAATGAGAAGAGCCCATTAAATGGAAGCGGGGAGTGAAATATTTCTAAGTTATTCCAGACTGCAGGGCGTGTTTCTCAAAGTGCCTTTTCAGTTTTTGAAACCAAGAAAAAAATGTTTTTGTACATTATAAGACTGTCAGTTATATGAGCAGAGGGAAGAAAAAAAAACTTTTGTGTTTGTATGATGAAAGTGGGCAGTAGCTTGTTGTGCAGTATTTTACGTGTACATGTATATAAGGGTTATAAACAAACATTTTGCATTACTTATTAGCAGGTAGCATTGTTAGTAAGTCAAAGTACCGACAGATTGTAGCAGTATTTTTATTTATTTATTGGCTAGGTTGTTGAAAGTGCATTTGTCAGTTTTAGGTATGACAAGACTTATGGCGGTTGAAGTTTCTGTGGTTAGTGGGTTGATGATTTTGTGGTATGTTTCTGATTGTATGACTGTGTATTGGATATTTTTTCTGTTTGCTGTCAGAAACGGAAAGGAGGCAGCATACAGCATACAGAGCTGGTTAGAAGAAGATCCTCCAGAAGCTTAAGGAATCAGCTGTATTAAATGATGTGGAGTTCTGTAAACTTTGAACAGTCCTCAAAGTACCGCTTTGGTTTGATAAATTTGCTTAGCCTGCTATTCTTTTCCATTTAAGGCCACTGTGCAATTCCTTTTGTACTAGTTTATATAATCTAAGATGTTTTGCTAGATAAAGTTAAAGTATATAAATGATTCCTTAAGAAGGGAGCTTTGTAAATAATGGAAGAGAATCAGACCAAGGAGTGAGTTTTGACATCCACATGTCCCATTTAGTAGATGTTTTGCACGGAGACTTTCCTAGTTTGATTGAAAATAGTTTGAGGTATTTAGTAAACCAAGTGAATGGGTCTTCTGAGACCATCAAGAGGACTGGTCTGTTTGATTGATAATAATTTGAGGTATTTAGTAAACCATGTGAATGGGTCTTCTGAGACCATCAAGAGGACTGGTCTGTTTGATTGATAATAGTTTGAGGTATTTAGTAAACCAAGTGAATGGGTCTTCTGAGACCATCAAGAGGACTGGTCTGTTTGATTGATAATAGTTTGAGGTATTTAGTAAACCAAGTGAATGGGTCTTCTGAGACCATCAAGAGGACTGGTCTGTTTGATTGATAATAGTTTGAGGTATTTAGTAAACCAAGTGAATGGGTCTTCTGAGACCATCAAGAGGACTGGTCTGTTTGATTGATAATAATTTGAGGTATTTAGTAAACCAAGTGAATGGGTCTTCTGAGACCATCAAGAGGACTGGTCTGTTTGATTGATAATAATTTGAGGTATTTAGTAAACCAAGTGAATGGGTCTTCTGAGACCATCAAGAGGACTGGTCTGTTTGATTGATAATAGTTTGAGGTATTTAGTAAACCAAGTGAATGGGTCTTCTGAGACCATCAAGAGGACTGGTCTGTTTGATTGATAATAGTTTGAGGTATTTAGTAAACCAAGTGAATGGGTCTTCTGAGACCATCAAGAGGACTGGTCTGTTTGATTGATAATAATTTGAGGTATTTAGTAAACCAAGTGAATGGGTCTTCTGAGACCATCAAGAGGACTGGTCTGTTTGATTGATAATAATTTGAGGTATTTAGTAAACCAAGTGAATGGGTCTTCTGAGACCATCAAGAGGACTGGTCTGTTTGATTGATAATAGTTTGAGGTATTTAGTAAACCATGTGAATGGGTCTTCTGAGACCATCAAGAGGACTGGTCTGTTTGATTGATAATAGTTTGAGGTATTTAGTAAACCAAGTGAATGGGTCTTCTGAGACCATCAAGAGGACTGGTCTGTTTGATAATAGTTTGAGGTATTTAGTAAACCAAGTGAATGGATCTTCTGAGACCATCAAGGTCTGTTAAGTTAATTCTGCTGCACTAAAATTGATGTTTGTTTTAAGTAGGCAAAACCAGTGCCTGTTAAGTCCTGCATCTGTAAGGCTGAATTGTTTTTTAGACCAGGTTAGGCCCACCAGGCTGTGGCCTATTTTCAGGGAAGCCCTAGGGTGGTATCCATGTGGCATAGGGATAATTTGGCCAGAGACTAGGGAAATTCATCAACTCTTTGGTTACGTGTTTGGGGCAGGGAGTTGCATTTACCTGAGCTTTCACCATCTCATTCATTTGGGACCGCTGTTTAACATGTCATCGCAAAGACTGAAACTTAGGAGTACATTATATCTCCTCCAACACACTTACTTCACTGCTATGTCAGCAGTGGTGCTCATTTAGACGTTTGTGACTCAATGCTGCAAGTCTCAAAGCTATAAATTTCTAAATGCAATTCAGGCAAAACAAAAAAGGCAAATTGCTAAACTTGCTGCTACAGATTAAAAACAAATTTGCAGGATGGCAAGCGCTTCTTGCACTCCCTAGCCTTACCTTGGATATTTGTTGTCTGTGATTGCTGTACATTTTTGAAGGGAGATTTTTCCAAGATACAGCAGTTTTGAATGTAGTGTATTTCATGCCGTAATTGCACTTGGATTTTACTAGTCCAAGAAGTACAATAACACTCCTTAAACTTTCACTAGGAACCCAGGAAGGTGGGGGATACGGCCAAGGTCTTGCTGTGGAGTAGAACCCACTGTGGGATCAGCGTCAAATATGCAACTTTGAGTGCACAACATAACATTGTGTGTATGTGTGTGTGTGTGTGTGTGTATGTGTGTGTGTGTATATGTATATTTATATATATATAATATGGCAGTCAGTGCGTTGTATTGATGTTTGAAGCACTGCTCTGATGCTCTCAGACTAAGGTTACTGTGGTCATATGTCCAGAACACGAGTATGTATAAACTTGGTGACCATGACCAATACCCATGTGTGACTGCTGGCCCAGAATACCAAGTGTTGCCATTACTTGAGATAGTGTTCTGTAGAATTGCCAGTTCTGGCACCGTACTGCTTTTGAAGCTACATGTAGTTCTGGGATCAGTACAAAAAAAGAGATGACTTTAGTTTTTTCTCCTGTCTGCTTTAATTCATCTGAGTGAGGTTTCAGTTCAAGTACACTATAAATTCAGATTTTTATTATAACAGTTCTAACAAAAATATAAAGTAGCAGTTATCTTCAAGTGGATGTCCTACTTCCCATGGTCAGGAAAGATGTTTGGTGTGTGTGTCGGTTGCATATTTTCTTGTTAACCTTTATTGAAATTTCATTAAATGGATGCAGATTTGAATGTTGTGTCAGAGTAATGCACAACAGATAAATTGTTTTATTAGTTCTCTTTGTAAAGAATGGCTGCCCATCCCCTTTAACCCTCCCCCACCACTACCTTCTTTGTATTACAAACAGTGGCGAGGGGGTGGGTGTTATGGGATGATAGTGAAATTAACCCCGGGAACCTGACAGAATCTGCCAAAATGTTCCAGTGGCAAGATTCAGTGTTCTCCATTATTGCTACCTTGTCTGTTCACCATAGTGTAATGACCCAGAGTATTTAATGTCCCTTGCCCTTCAAAGGGTACTGTATAGAAAAGTGAGTTGGTGCATGGTGGGAATTAAGTGGTACAGAATCTAAATGTTACAGCTCATACTAAGAAACTGGAGGATCCCCCCTCCCCAACTATAATCTGTAATTTTTTGACATGGGACTTGCTCATATGACATGCACAGTAGGAGGATCTTTACTAAAATACTGTATCCCAAAGGGTCTACAGTTGTGTAAGAATTCAGTAGTGATGTGTAAAGGTCAATCTGTACTCCTCCATAATAGATCCTTAACAGTTTTACAGCCAGTTGTAAAACGGAAGTAAAATGCATCTAATCCAGTGATGATTACATAGGAAATGAAAAAAAAAATTCCTTCTGGCTAAGTCTCTAACAGTCTTCCCTGCACTTTCCTTTGTATAATCAGTTCCAGGCTGACTGCAACTCTGGGAAAGTGAGCTTTCCCTACAGCATTAACCCTAATTGTTGAACTTTTATATCACCCAGGTGTGCATCGTTGCACACTTGGCCTTCACCCTTCTGTCTGGCTACTTTGCATGCTTGATTAGTCTGTAGCTGATAGTGATTACTTACCCTCCATCACAGAAATAGCCATTGGTGGCTGTTTTATTCCTGTGACCTACTTCCATATTGCCTACGCCATTAGCCAAACCCAGGTCTTTAGTAGAGTAAGTTGTCTCTCTTGACAGTAAGATGGCTGCAGACTTCCTTAAGGACATTTGATCTCCTTGCAGATGTAGTGCTTCTTGAAGCCAGTGCTTACCAGATCATGCAAACGAGGAGGTTCAAGTTGTAATGTGAGTAATGTTTTTATAGGTCCATAGGTGGGTACTGGGCCAGCGACCACAAGGGCATTTTTAAGCCTAGCCATACATCCTGAATCTCTGACAAGTTCTGGTACCCTTGATAAGTGTAAGCAGGGGGTTGGGAGATGAAACTTTTACAAACGGGCCTGGGACATGAACCATTTACAAGGCTGCCTGTGTCCTTTAGAGACGTAGGTGCCAAGTCTGGAATGAATTTCCTGTTACCTTTCCAGTTGTCCGAGTTGCACTTGTGTTTCCTCACTGGTGCTTGCTAAATGTCACCGGTAGTTTCCTGCAAGAAAAAAAAACAGTATTCACTGTATGCATAACTGTTTTATGTAAACTCATCAGCGCATGCAGATTCCCTAGTAATAGCTTCACATGCAGCTTTTGATGTCCACAATAAACTCTGAGGCATAAAGAGAACCAGTTGTGTGTTTTTATTAATTGATGTTGTGAGATTGATTTTCTGCCAGTGTCCTGCATAAGCTTTTTATACTTCCGTAAATGTGTTTGAACCGTAATCCCTCCCTTTCTGATCATCTTTATTAATTCAGCTAGTTTATCATCAGTCAGATTAAAGATGGATTTCCTGTACTCATTTGAACTGCTACCAGATGAATTCTTTGAAGTCATTTGAACTTGTGGACATATTTCTTGATGCCAGAGTGTAATCAGTTTGTGAAAAGGAGCATGTTTTTCCCCTGTGGCAGTATGCTTTTTTAATGTAGGGTGTCTTCTTCCCCAGGTGCTGACCATATTTTCTTACATACAAAATTCATTCATTATTGTGTGATAAAGATGCCCAGTATTCAGAAATGTTAACTTCCCATCCTTCTCATGCTGTTTTTGTAGTAAAGCATTAAAGCCCTTGAGATTACCAACATGTTAAGTTTTGCATGACCTGTTTGAAGTTGCTAATGAAATTTTATAACTAGGGAAAAACATTAAGTTGGACCATTTGTATGTTTCCGTTAATTATATTCTACCATGAAAATCTGTTTTCTCCAAGGAGTACTGCAAAAAATGTTTTCTTCTAGAGTCCCACTTTTCCCCCTTTGATTAATGCCATTACTTGTTTAGCTTTTTTATCATAAGCAGGGTGTAATTTATTGCAGCATTTTCCCATGCTTCCTTCTCTAAAACTCCTTGTCGTAAACGACAAGCTCCTTAGTACAATTTAAGTTCAATGTGTATACACACACACAGACAGTAGAAAGTCTCTGTGTAGTCTCTGAATTTTGGAACATTAAAGGAAACGCTCCATAACAAATCAATTCTGATATTGCCAGAAAGAAACTTTACTCCACTTGCTGATAGTGAGATTGTTAGAACCCGCAGTTTTTAAAAACAAAGTGTCATGCAGAAGTGTAGACCCTGCAACTGTGTGTCCTGTCATGTTACATCCAGTAGTTACCTTATTACAGAATGCAGTGTTGTTGACACTTATGACCCCCTAAACGTTTCCTTTGTTCTGTGAAAAAGCACAATCTGCTAATAATAATCTCACTGTCCGACTTCATCATGTCATTGCGACTCCTTAACCTTCGTGACTGTATTAGCCCTTGTGTTTCAAAATTTTTGCCTCATAGTATTATGGTCCCTGAAGCATGTTGCATTCTGTGCTGTAATGCAGTTGCTGACCGATGGGAAATCACATCTGCCGCACGTATATAAAAGAAGTTAATAACCAACTGACTTCTCATTGTAGGGAATGTTTATTCTGTATTCTTGGAAGATGTGTATTATATTTGTACTAAAAGCCAATATCAATAATACAAAAGAGGAACAAGTTCCCCAGTCTGATGTAATTGTCCTCCTTTAGTGATTACTGGGCATAAACTCTCAAGTAGAGTTGGAGAAGACATTTCCATTTAAACCAGCCAGAGGTCACTTCTAAGAAACAAATTCCTGAAGTCTTTTTGGAACAGGTGAAGGTTTCCAACCCTGGAATTTTTCTAACAGGAATTTATTGTACTGTTTTGAATGCTTCAGGCGGCTTATCTGAAGACTGCAAAATGCAGTGTGGATTCAGTATGGTTTGGGTGACTGAGGTAGGGAAGTAGCACAATGACCTGGAGTGTCTGGGTATCCCTGTAGGATTAGTTGGGCTACTGAATACTAAATGCAGATTTTTAACCATGATGAGTGCACTTTGGGCAAAGTTTGAACTGTTGTGTACTGTTCTCCCTAGGTTTTCAGTGATAGGGTTTGTTTTTATTATTTGACAATTTATTTTTTAATCGCAACTTGTGTATGTTCTTTGAAGTGTCATGATGCTTGCTGTGTTTACTAATATTAAAGATTACCTCATTTCTGTTACACCAGGCATGTACTTTTTGTAGATCATACAGGAGAATGTTGATGTGCTTTGTTCAAGTAACTGTTGCCTAGTGTGAAATCATTAACATATTTGATTGATTGTCCAGAGTCCAGTTCTCAGTTTTGTATTTATATAACAATAGTCATAAAAATGGGCCCAGGGCGTTGCCTTGTGGGCCATTTCTTGTAAGGCATCCCCTTCATCTCGTGTCCTGAATATGATATGGCATAAATTGCTTTTAATTTGTCAGTTCTGTTATGGGGAAGTGTTTGACTGCTTTAGTAGCGTCATAAGCAGTGTCCTTGCCAGACATTCGGCAACAGGTATTTTTGGTACATGTTTGAAGAATGACACAAACTTCAGAATGCAAGTTTCTCCCTAACAAACCCATCCTGTTCCATGTATAACGGAAATAGATCTCCTTTGTCTTTTATACGAGCGTCACTGTGACCTTCTCTTTGAATTTACATAGAATGCTGCTGAGGCTGATGGGTGTGATGTGACTTCCCCCTCGAAGTGGTATCACTGTAGCCTGTTCTGTGTCCGGGATATGTCTTCATGTTAACATTTTGTTTAACATGAGTGGTAAAAAAAATCAGCTTGTTCCAAATCGGACTTTCCTGTTAAACAAATTTTAAATAAATCAATCAATAATAGTTCAGTTAGGATTCCTTGTATTTTGCATTTATCTGTCTGTCTATCCATCCTTTGACTAGGTTAGTCCCACTAGGCTGATCACCTCTTTTTATAGGAGACCCAAAGTGGAATTTATACTGACTAGGTTAAATTTGTTTGGGGGACACGGGAAATTCCAATACCTTTTTTAAAGGGTGGGAGGATCGAAAGTGAACAATGGTAGAAATCAAATTATGTTCATTTACAGTATTTTTTTCTTTTCATTCTCTCCTTTTTTACTTATTTATTAATAGATGGTTATTGATTATCAATCTGGATTTATAATTTTGTAGGTAAAGGACCCATGCTGTTTTCAGTAAATGTTATCAGATCTTTTACATCTACATAAGCTACCACCAAATTGGGCATATGGGGCCTCAGTGTACCATCTCAGGTGGGAGGTTGGCATAATGGTTAAGGTGTTTACCTTACATACACAAGGTGCAGGGTTCGATTCTCATATGGGTTAATTGGCTAGGCTTAAAATGTCCCACAAGGGCAGTTAGCCTAGTACTGATCTATGAACCTATGAAAACACAAGTATATTACATGTTTATGTGGAAATTAATTGCTGCCACAATTAAAAATTAAACACTTATCATATATGTAGTTATGTAATGGATATCTCACAAGCTTCTGTGTCTTCGCTTATTGTGAAGGTTACACACTGTTTTTCTTATTTATTAATAACTTGTAACATTAACTGTCTTCTAGTTCATTCTAATTACTGATACTTTATTTTTGCCTTAAGCCTATGAGAACAAACTTAATTCATAGCTAGATTTTCTTACCTTAATTCAGATGCTGAATGCAAACCCCTGTACATTCTTCTGAGCCTGGGTAGGAATAAAAATGGGGCTTAATATTTACTTACAGCTGCTTATGTGTTATGTCAAGCCATTTTGTTGCCTTACAACTTGAGATGGATAATCATGAGTAACTAGGTACTGTTGATGTGCATTTTATCAGTTGAATGCTGTCTGATAAAAGCTGAGCAAAAGTTTTGATAGTAGTAGCCCAGGAACAATCGGCAAATTATTTTTTTTTACTCCTTTTCAAAAGAACCTATCGTCACAGACTAGTGGCAAAATGGGACAGGTCCCTTGCTGCTGTTGGGGACCTGGAATTCGTGTGTTACGACTCCATTAAGGACTAATTGAAGAAAATAAGCACAAGCAGCTGATTTCCAGCTTCCCCTCCTTGAGGAGTATCCCCATGTCATATTCACGTTATGGTGTAGAATGACATGTTAATCGTCACACGGGAACACAGCATTTTATTGCTGCTAAATGGCATAATTGGTGGCTTGCTTGGCAAGTGTTCATACTGGCATAACTCACTACATATCATTGTAAAAGGAGAAATGAGGCATAAGAATAAAAACTGGCATTGTTTTATGGTTCCGACCCTACTTTGGCCTCCATCTCAAAACTTAAGTTCGCATAATACATGAGCAGCAGCATCTTTTCTGTGTCACCACAGATCTACTTCTAAACCTCAAAAGCTCATGTAATTGAAATTCATTTTAGTGAGACAAAAAAATCACAAAAGCTTAAATACCCGAATGGCGAATTTTTCCCAGGACAAGTAAACACTTGCCCAAACTTAAAACACAAACCATAGTAAATAAAACCCACCTAGGTGGGGGGGGGGCTGCACTCCTCCAACTATATATATATATATATATATATATATATATATATATATATATATATATATATATAATATACCAACTCTGGGATTGCACTGCAGTGGAGATAAGGGCATGTTGGGCAAGTGTTTACTTAATCTGGGAAAAATTCGCCATTCGGGTATTCAAGTATTCGCAGTGTTAGTCTTGCGAAAATGAAGTTCGATTATATGAGATTTCGAGCTTCAGCAGGGGATCCCATCACCACATATTTCAAGGAAGTAGAAGATGTCAATTTTCTTGTGTTTAGATGACATCTTGATAGTAGGAAAAACAAAGGAATTATTTGATGCATCAAACGTTTGCACTGTTCTAAGAGCAAATATAAACTACAAGAAATCTTATGCGACTCCCACAGCATTAGAAAGTTTTACTAGAATTCACAGATTCTTTGTTCTCTCTTAATCCGTAATCTAAGTCCTCTCTTAATCTGTAATTTCTTTCTTTAAAGTAAAACAAGACAAGGGTGACCTGATTTTGAGAACTGTCTTGTCCAGACCCGATGGGTGTTCATTATTAAGGATCCTGACTGCTCTTGCAAAATGCCCCGTACCTTTGTACAACGTAGCTAACCTAACAAAAGAGTTTGTATCTACATCCCACCTGCAAAAGTTCTTCTCTGCAAGGAGGCGAGAATTATAGATGTAGCTGTCTATTTGGGGCAACTTCCCATATATGAAGGGAAGTAACTTCCTTTTGGAAAGTATTTAGTTTTGTGCACTTGCTCTGAGCTAAAAGAAGTTTGGGTTTAAACATATATTTATTTTATTTCTTAAGAGTGTGCATTGAAGCAAAAAGTGTGGGAAACATGACATGGGTTCAAACTGAGATGAGAAGCAGCAACTGCATACAAGGTCATTCTGCAAAGCATTAATTTGTGCATGTACGTTTCAAGGTGGCTGTAAATTCAGAAAAAAAACTTTCATGCAGAATATGTGAAACTGATGCTGCTTTACCCGAATGACTGCCTTGTCAGTTTTGTCGAGGAATGTCAATAATTATGTGGGTATCGATACAAAGCAAAAGAGTACTTTATTATATTAAGATCTATAGGGTGCAAAAAAAGTTACAGGAGATGCAGGAGCATGTCAGTTTCACAAGTAAAGGACTTCAGAATGGATATTCTGCAGAGAATCTCTGACAAAGGAGAAGGGGAGGCACTAATGATTGCAAGAGGTGCTCCAGTAGTGACAGATTAGGAAAAGAAAGACAGTAATGTTTGGTTTGTGGTAATGTGATTTTAGCAGGGAAGGTGGACTGTACTGGTATGTATTTATGTTCCACCTAAAACTGTTATTTTGGAGCTTGAATATTTTGAAAAAAAAAATTAGCTTTCGGCAAGGAATGTAAATGGGTGGAGACTGGGACCTGATTTCAGTTATCTACATCTTGTTGAAGCATTGGTGGTTGAGAGGCTTTAGTTCAAAAAATGGAATGTCTCCATGAGTTTTGCTATAGCATATTGTACTGGGCAAACCAGTTGAGTGTTTTTGGAAGGTTTTTGCCTATTTGTCCTCTGTGATGCAATTGTAGATTTGGTATATATAGTTGTCCTTCCATTCATGTGTTGCAGTATTCTTAACCTCTGGGATTCCCTGCCTCGGCAGCCCAATGTCCAGCCAGTATACAAAAGCCTACTATTGCTTTAAAGTATGCTGTGCGTCACATATATGCTTCTTGCATAGCGTAGGGCATAAAGCTGACATCTGGACATACATCCTCAGAACTTCTTTCCCACCAGTCCGAACGCATCTCTTGAGTTTCGATCTGAACGTCTACATCCTATTTTTTGGTCTCCAAGACGTTGCAGTTAAGTGACAGTTGGGGTTTCATTTTTTTATTTTTGGTTGCTTCTGGAGGCTAATGTCAACCAGGAAGGGTAAATAGCAGTGAGGGAGCCAAATTCCCTATAAAGACCACCACAAACAGTGTCTGTTTTGCCTATGTGCCTTTCACGACCGTATGAAATGCTCTGTCAGGCTTTCGTACTGAAGATTCTGCAAAGTAGGCTTTCTTCCCTTGGTTTGTATCTAAAGAATCAGCAACTTAAGCTTCTCGCTAAGGATACCATGGAAGAAACATCCTGCTCTGAAGGTCAGCCATTAGGAAAGAAGTTTAAGAAACCAAGGCTGCAATCTTCCGCTGTCCAGCCTCTGCCAGATGTTTCTCCCGAAGTCACTGAGAACCTGGAAGTTCACCTGGCTCTGTTTCAGATTCCTGTGCTGTGACTGGGTTGGAGGTCAGCAGAAGTCTGGCTTTAAGCACGTCTGCGATGAAGCTTTGCAGACATCAGTTTCAGACTTTCAGGGGGAACCACAGTTGATTATTTCTGAGGAGCCTGCGGTGTACCTCAGATTTTAGTTGGGGAAGAAGTCCCAACTTCTGTTATTGAATGCTGTCCTGGGACAGAGCCTTCTAAGTTTTACAGGGCAGACATTCCATTAAAGAAATGTCACTCTTGCTCCTAGGCATCCACAGAGTGAGTGGCAGGCCTTCACTCAGGGTTGTTTTAATGCTTTGATGGTACTAAAACCTCCTGGGGGGGGGTTCTGTTCCTGCCCCTCCTTGCTCTTCTACCCCCCTTAAAAGGCCCAGGGAACAAGATTCCTCTGAGAAGTTGGATTTTGATGAACAAATCCCTTACTTTACTGTTCCCAGATTCCTTCTTCTTCTGACTGTGGGTCAATGGAAGAGGAATCTAACCTGATATTCCCTTTGAAGAAATTTCTTTTGGGGACGCAGTCTTCATCATGATGGAATTTTTTAAATGGGATTGTGCTCAGGTCTCTGAAATCCATAAAATGTATTACTAGTTGCTGTAGATGGAATCTCTGAAACCTTCTGCTATTCCTTCTGTTTTGACGGCTTTGTTGGATGCATTTTTCAATGCCTTTAAAGCTCCTGATTCTCTGCCCACTGCTACCAAGAAACCTGATAGGTTTTATAGGGTGCCTGAGGACTGTAACTTTGTACAAATGTCCTGCTGTTGACCCTTCACTGGTGTCTATAGCCACTGACAAGCCCTCTCATTTGCTTCCTTCGCCCAAGTTTACTGCCTTCTGATAAAGATAGCAGAACCATGGAAAGGCTAGGTAAGAAGGTTTACACCTCAGATTCCTTGGCTTTTAGGGCCGTTTCAGACCCATGTCCAGATACGTGTTGGCTTTCCTTTCTTAGGTTTGTCAAGTTATTTCTGATCTCCCAGACTCTGAGGGTAAAATTTCTGCTCTTCCCGTTATGGATTTTCTCTCTGGTGGTTCGTCATTCCATCAAGTGTAGTTATGATGCTGCAGATGCCTCTTCTAGGGCTGCTGTTTTTGGCTCAGTGATGAGGAGATATTCTTGGCCTCGTCTTCAACCTTTGTGTAATGATATCAAGGCTAAACTGACGGATGCCCCTCTTGATAATAAACACTTGTTTGGGGAAGCTGCTGTTTTCTAGTTTCTCTTCATGGTAAGGGGAAGTCCTTACAGAAGCTCAAACGTGTTTATCTCTCCTGTTCTTAAATTTCAAAGAAACTACCCCAATAAGCCTGCCTTTGTTCACAGGCATCTCACCCTTCTACTAATGGCAAAAAGAGTGACAAACTGGCTCCTCTTGCTAAGGCGTCTCAGACTTCAGGGACTCTGAATTCGTGACAAACTGGCTCCTCTTGCTAAGGCGTCTCAGACTTCAGGGACTCTGAATTCGTGACAAACTGGCTCCTCTTGCTAAGGCATCTCAAACTTCAGGGACTCTGAATTTGTGACAAACTGGCTCCTCTTGCTAAGGCATGTCAGACTTCAGGGACTCTGAATTCATCCTTTCCGGTTAAACCAGGTGCTGTCCGAGTATCCAGCCACTTTCCACTTTTTTTTTTTTTTTTTTTTTTTTTTTTTTTTGCCTTTCTCTCGCTCCCTGTTTGCCTTCAGATTACTCAGGATTCTTGGGTTCTCTCTGTTATTTATCAGGGGTGTTTCATGGTGTGGAAATCCATCCCCATTTTATGGGCATTCCTCAGCCTCCTTGGGAACAACTTCCTTTTTTCCCCAGAGGTGCTTTGAGACCTTTTCACTCAGGGTACTATTCAGGAGGTGCCTGTGTCCCAAAGGTAGAGAGTTTTTTTTTACTCCAGAATGTTTCAGCTTCCCAGAAAAGAGGGTACTTTGAGACCAATTCTAGATCTCTCTCATCTCAAGTCCGAAGTCTAAACACTTTTCTGAAGGTACCCACTTTTCGATTGTTGCCCCTTCATACTCTGTTTCATCTTTTGCTTCCTCAGGCTTATATGGTGTCTGTAGATCTCAAGGATGCTTATCTCCGTTATTCAGATTCATCCTCTTTTCAGGACGTTTTTGCTTTTTTTCTGTTGCTTCCTAGCATTTCAAGTTTTCTGCTCTACCCTTTGGCCTTTCTACTGCCCCAAGGGTGTTCACCAAATGCATCACTAATGTGATTGCTTTTTGCAAGCTTCAGGGGATCCAGATATGTCCTTACTTGGATGACCTGCTGATTCAGGCCTCCTCTGCAGACATCCTGTTGCAAAATAATTCATTTTGCTGTTTCCCTTCTTCAGAGCCTGATGTTCACAATAAACTTCAAAATGTCTTCTGTGACTCCTTCTCAGAATCATATTTTTCTAGGTTGCAGGATTCAGATGGTACCCCTGCTGGCATCCCTGCCTCCTCCCAAGGCCTTAACTCTCATTTCCGTCCTTCTTTCAGACTTCTTCCTCTGGCCTGGATTTTATCCAGGGAGTTTCTGAGAGCTCTGGGTTTCATGGCATCCACTATTCCTATTCTCCCTCTGGCCAGACTCCACATGAGAAGGTTTCACTGGTTTCTGAAGTCAGTTTGGCTTCAATATGCACATCCTCTAGCCTTTGTAGCTCCTCCTCTTCCTTGTCTCATGAAGGAACTTCACTGGTAGATCCAACAGTTGTCTCTAAATCCAGGGCTCCCTTTTCATCCCTCTCTTCCCTCTCAGGAACTGTTCACAGACACTTCAGGCATGTGATGGTGTGCAGTTCCTGGCTCCCTAAAGTCACCCCTTCAGCAGAAAGCGCACGTCAGTGTCAAAGAGATGGGAGCTCTTCTGCTGTCTGTTAAGGCTTTTCTTCTGTTTTTATTTCTCCCCAGGACCTCTCAATGTATTTACAGACAATACCACAATAACATGGTATATAAACAAACAAGGGGGCACAAGATATTACCTTCTTTGTCAGTTGGCACTCCTTTGTGCCAGAGGTTCATGTCCTCTGGTGTGGAAGGTGGACGCCCTCTCTCTTTCCTGGAGAAATTAGACTAATTACAGGCTTTATTCCAGCAGAGTGGAGAACTGCCATTGTCATGCCCTTGCACAAGCTTGGTGCCACTACTGACTTAGGAAACTATCGCCTCATTAGCTTGACAACTCTGATCTGTAAAGCCATGGACCTTATTATGAATCTCGTAAACAAGGACATACACAATCTCCAAGCACTTGACCCCACCCAATTCGGATTTGACAAGGGCATATCTTGCCTATTGAACCTGGTTGACTTCTTTGAGACTGTCACCAAGGCCCTGGATGAGGGAAAGTTGGTACACACAGCTTACCTTGACTTGGCCAAGACCTTTGACACAATCCCCCACTCGGACATAATTGAAAACCTAACACAACTTGGCGTAAATCCCTATCTCGTCAGGTGAGTGGCCAACTGGCTGTCTGCTAGGACCCACAAGGTCAAAATAGGTGCCACCACCTCTGACAGCAGACCTGTCACTAGTGGTGTTCCCCAGGGATCTCTCCTGGGACCCCTGCTGTTTGGCATCTATGTCTCGGAGGTCCAGGCAAAGACAAAGTGCTTTTGGCTTGCCAAGTTTGCGGATGACTGTAAGCTGGGTGCTGTCATTGACTCCCCCAAATGATGGTAACATACTGCAAGAAGGTCTCTGCTACAAATAACTTGTACCAAACTCATGGCCTTAAGTTAAAAGCAAAAAAAATATTATCATACCATTTGGCAAAAACACAGCCCCTACTGATTACCACATCAATGGAAAACCCCTAAGCACACAACCTGTGGTGGGAGACCTAGTTACTCAGGTTGACAGCAATCTCACATTCGACCATTGTGGTGGCAGTGGTCAGAAAAACCTTTTACTTGGTTCATCTCATAAGTAAAGGGATTGTATCCAGAAAAAAGGGAGGTTATTACTTCTCTGTTCTCCTCCCCCCTCATTAGGCCTATACTTGAGTATATTGCCCCATTTGGTATGTACCTCTTCAAACACCTGCACCAACTGGAAAGGCCACAGAAATACCTCACAAAGAGAATTCATGGCCTCCAACATCTGTCCTATGCGGACAGGCTCAAAGCACTTATCACTCTGTTCAGTATTATACAGATAGCTCAGCGGTGATCTGTCACTCGCCTGGAAGGCAAGCAATATCAGACCCTGCCCTACTAGAGATGCTCCATATCCAGAAGTCTAACTCCTCGTGCATTTTCCGCTCGACATGCCTAAGTCTAATATGTGACATCAACAAAACCTGCTGGAGAGAGAGGTTTATCTCCCAGAGGCTGCCACATCTTTAGAATAGACTTCCCATACATGTCAGAGTACCTCGCTGACCCTCTTCAAATGCAACATTGATGAGTGGAAGGGAAACAACAAATTTGTACCAGGGGTTCCACCTTTGTCACTTATTGACAGGGGGGTGACAGGTGCTAGCTGAGGGTTCTTTTTTGGGGATAAACTCTTGGCTAGGCTTGTAAGGACGCCAGAGCCATTAGCCTAGTAACGTCCTATGATCCTATGTTCCTTTATGCATTCCCTCCCTTTCCTCTTATTCCAAAAGTCCTGTTCAGAATTTGACAGGACGCTCCCAAAATCTTGCTGGTAACTCTCTTTTGGCCGAGACAGCATTAGTTCCCTCCTCTTCTGCATTTAGCCAAGGGCAGTTATCACCCATTACCTCACAGGGTCTACCTACTCACACAACACAAGGGATTTCTCATGCATCCACATCTGTCAGCTCTTCAACTGATACTGTGAGGTGATAGAATTGTGATTCTACAGAACCTTTTTTCAGAGGACATGCTTAGGGTCCTGCAGGAGGCCAGGAAACCCAATACTACAAAATCCTGTTTATCCAAATGGAAGAGGTTTTTGGTTTGGTGTCTTTCTGGTAACCTGGATCTACTTACTGTGGATGTCCCTTTGTTTCTTATTTGTGTGAATTGCTCAATGCTGGCTTGGCCTATAATCTTTTAAGGCCCACTTATCGGCTATCTTTGATTGTCTGCCCTTATCTCTTCCTTTAGCTTCTAGGTTTGAAACCAAACAATTCTTAAAGGCATTCTTCATATTAGGCCTCTGGGAAGCCTCTTCCTCCTCCCTGGGATCTTAATTTTGATTTGGAAAAGTTGGCTCTGGCTCCATGAGCCTGCTGCTTCAGGTTCCTTGCAGTATTGCTCTTGGAAAACTGTTCTTTACTTGGTCCTTATTTCTGCCAGATGGATGTGTCTCTTCCCTTCTCTGGACCAGTAATCAAGGAGCCTAAATCCTCACCAGTGAGGGATGTTCACTTGGAATAAAAATGGATACAGATAGTATTTCCAGATACATATGTCTGCACCAAACACAATTTCCCTTTAAGAGCACATAGGGAGCACACACAGTCCTGGGGATGGGTTTTCCTGTCCAGGCCCACATAAGACTCCACCTTTCTCTCTACAGAAACCAGTGCTCTGTGTCCCTGTTCCAAGTAGCTGACACACACTGTCACTCTCACTCTCACTCACTCACTCTCTCACTCTCTCACTCTCTCACTCTCTCACTCTCTCACTCTCTCACTCTCTCACTCACTCACTCACTCACTCACTCACTCACTCACTCACTCACTCACTCACACTTAGGAAAGGCTGGCACAGGTTTACCAGCTATGCCCAGATGGTAAGGTAGTTCTACCGCCACCAGGCAGCTAACCAAAGGCTCTTACAAGGGTACCCAATTATAGTGAAGGTAATACTAATACGAATGGTAATGTTGACCAAACAGCAAGGCTTTCAAGAGTGGCCACAGTGTCACCAAATTAGTACAGATATTTTCTAAAAGACCAGTCACAATGAAAAGTTTAAATATGTTTAGTAATAAATAATAAAATAACATGAAAATACTAAATATCTATTTACAATAAATACCAGAGTTTCAGTCACAGGCAATTTTAAAAATACTTGCATGGAAAGGTTCGATGCAGAAACAATACGTAACTAATCTCACAATAGTTTGCTGACCTAAAGAATAACTGTCCCCTAGTTCACTTACTAGAGCAAGGCAAGATGACATGGGTGAGTGATTTTCATGTCAGGTTTCATAAACAGACTGCTAATTGACATCTCTCACTAATATCTAAATATCAAATATTTCAGTGCTGGCTATAGAATGACATCACAGCTGGTCGTCTGATTATGGTTCTCACACTACCCCCTTTACTGAAAACTTGAGCCAGGATCTTTACACATATGTGTCATAATACACACACACAGCTTTGCTAAGATGTGTTAACAGCCTGTGGAAGCTGTAAAACAATTTTAACGCTTCCACTTTTCCTACAGAGCTACTCAGCTAGGCTTCTCACAAACCATTAATTTCTGGCTGTAGTCAGAACAGTTAGAAACAATCTTTATGGCCTAAACCATGTAATTTAATTTCAAACTATTTTTCAAAGTTAGCTGGACTGAGATTAACCTCTTCTCCTCCAGTATCCTCTGTTACAGTATATTCATTTCAACAGTTATAATACAGTTTGACATACAGGTGTATTTATTTTCTGTCCAGCAGGACCCCACTGTTGGTACTGTACAAATACATTTTCAACACAAGCACCTGTACAAATCAGTTTGATGTACAAGTGACATATAATTCATTACAAACCTCCAGCTAATTATGCTGGTATATGTTACACATCCACTGTCTTACTTCTCCTAGCATACCTGGCACTACCTCACATCACAGGGTATCTGAGTTTCAAGCCCTTATGGCTTGTCCTCCTTTTTAGTGTTTCATAAGGACAGGGTACCCGTGTGTACTAATCGCTCTTTTATGCCCAAGGTGGTTAATGAGTTTCACTTAACCAGTCTGTTCATTGCCTACTTTTCCCCTCTCTGCAATCTGCCAGTGAGAGGGTGTTGCATACTTTGGATGTGCATAGACAATTGAGATTTTATTTGGATAAGACTAAGTCTGGTAGAAAATCTGATCAGTTGGTTGATTCATTTCATCCTAGGTCCCTAGGTATAGCTGTATCCAAGCAAACTGTTTCTTCTTGGATTTCAAAGGCTATTTTTGTTACACTTGTCATGGTAAGATCCTTCCTTCTGTGAAGACTCATTATACTAGAGATGTGGCTTCTTCTGGTGTTATTTTTTCAAGGGGTTGGATACTGTCTCTATTCCTGAAGCAGCTACCTGGAATTCTGTGCATACCTTTTTCAAGCACTACAAGTTGGATGGAATCTCCAGAGCTAGAGCTGCTTTTATCAAGGGGCTGGATATTTTTTCTATTGAAGGAAAAGCAACACTGTGGTGTAGGCAAACTGGTCCTTCAAAAAGACTAGTATCCAGTGTAAACATTGTAGGAGGCACCAGACCAAGGCAGGTGAAGATAAAGTTCAATTTTAATCAACAGACAAAGTACAAACAATGGTTTGTACTTTCTGTGGATTAAAATTGAACTTTATCTTCACTTGCCTTGGTCTGGTGCCTCCTACAATTTTTACATTGGGTACTTTCTCTATTCTTGGAGCAACTACCTGGAGTTATGTGCATACTTTTATCAAGCACTGCAAGTTGGATGGAATCGCCAGAGGTAGATCTAGTTTTGCTAGGACCATCCTTCATGGGTTCCTAGAGGGCTCTACTAGTCCTTCTTCCTCCCAAGTTTCTTCTTAAGCTATGGCACTTTTCCAGAGGTTAAGAATACTGCAAGACATGAATGGACAGACATAGTACAATTGTGTAAAATCTTAACATAACAGTAGATGTCTTTTCCTTCACTGTTGCATTTTTCACTCCCACCCTCCTCCCCCTGGTCTATTTCCATCCTGGATGTAATGGTTACGTCTTGGTTTTCCTTGGACTTGAGTTCCTACTAGAGCTATCAGTTCTGAGGATGGTACGTCTGGATGTCACCTTTATGCCCTTTGCTATGCGAGGAGCATACGTGTGATGTACAACGTACCTTTAAGCAACAGTAGGCTTTTGTATACTGGTTGGATGTCAGGCTGCCAAGCCATAGAATCCCAGAGGTTAAGAATACTGCAGCAGTGAAGGAAGGGACATCTACTGTTGTGGTAAGATTTTACACAACTGTACTTTTAGGAGGAGAGCTCCCCACATAGAAGTGGAGGGTGGAGGGTTGGCTTCCCCCCATAAAAAGTCATAAGTTTTATGGTTCAGCATTTTCAGGAAACATTGATTCAGTCGCACATAGGCAAACCATCTGATTTGCAATTGTGAGGATGTAGCAGGAGGACATAGAAGGGAAAATGCAACAAAAGAGGGCAGACTTCATAAGAAATGCATGAGAAAATTGGAATGGAAGATGTGAGTTTATTAGCAGGAGCCCAAGACAAGATTTTAAATATTAGCTCCCAAGGTACAATAACTGGGCTAGAGTGGGTAGAAGTTGCATTTCCCAAGAGTGTGCGTGTTAATTGAAAGCTGTGAAACGTATCCAGTTTATCCAATATTTCTTTCCAATCATGCATGAAAAAAGACCAAGATAAAGATTCAGGGAATTAAATAAACGTGAGACACTGGAGCTTTCCTGCTTATTAGTTAAAAAGAGGAAAGATAGGCATCTCTTCAGAAGGGATAGATAGTGGAGTAAAAGGAAAATTGAGTTTAAAAATATGCACAAATACAAGAAGAGATATGGGAAAGAGGTAATACGTTTATGTAGATGAGTTGTCAGTTGTATTGCAAAGAGTAGATACAATTGAGGAGTGCTAAAGAGAAAATAAGGAAACAATTGGAGAATACAATGCCCCGTTTGGTATGTACCTCTCAAGACATCTGCAACAACTGGAAAGGCCACAGAAATACCTCACTAAAAGAATCACAGGCCTAAAGCAGATGCCCTACGCTGACCACCTTAAAAAACTCCAGCTATACTCTGTCTGCATATCGTCTACTCAGAGGCAATCTTTGCTTAACATACAAGGCCATGTCAAACCCAGAGCTGTTGGACATGCTACACTTAAAGAAATCCCAATCCCTCAGAGCCACACGCTCCAGGGATCTAAACCTTGTCATCACAATAAACAAAACATGCTGGAGGGATAGGTTCCTGACCCAGAGACTCCCCAGACTCTGGAATAGATTGCCCATACATGTCAAGCAGAGTGCCTCTTTGGTCCTCTTCAAAAGGAACCTTGACGATTGGATGGGAGAAAGGAAATTCACCCCGGGGATCACATCAGTCACCCTGCTAGACAGGGGTCCAGGGAAGTAAATAGTGTGGGAAGAAATAGCCAGGGAATTGTTATGGCTAGGCTTATATAGGCCCTAGGGCTGATAGCCTAGTACCAACCTATGAATCTATATGCATGAATTTAGAAAGGTTGCTGTTAAGCAAGTATTTACAACTCCATAGCACAAAAACTCAGTACAACTTGGCCAACAAAAAGTAGAGAGGGTTGTTGGCAAACTCGGAGACTATGACAAAAAAAAAAACTGGAAATCCACTAGAGGTAATATAGAGATTTCAGGAATTCTGTGAACAATTGTATAAGCCAGACAAACAGGGAAACCAAGAAAAGACACAAACTGAAATATTGAAAGATGCCAAGGTCTGAAGAAGCTGAGGGTCAAGAATTAATAGTTGGGATAGGAAGGAGCAAGATAAAAGTGGTGATGTATAATCAACAGGGAGGTCTTCAAGAGTAGATGGTACTCTTGTGGAGTTTTGGAAGTTAGGAGGTTAGAAAGTGATAAAGATTTGTAAGGGTTTGTTTAACAATATTTAGAGACGAGAAGCACTAACATCTTAGAACAAAGTTATAGCTGCTGTACTACCCAAAGAATTAAAAGACATTGCAGACAAAGCTTCATACAGACTCATTTCAATTTTAAACCATAAATATGAAGCATTTTTCGTACGACCTAAGAGAATAAAACATGGTAACAAAATTAATAAATATGTATCAGTGTGGTGTAGTGGAGGGGGAGGCTAACATTTGCAACGTTAATAGAGCTGTGGTAATCCAGAAAGAAGCAGAGTACAAGGAAACACCTTTGGTGGTGGTGGGTCTTGATGGAGAGAAGGCATTCAATAGAGACATAAAGGATTTTACAAGTAGGACAACGGTAGCCTTTGTGTTTCGTCACAGAATAATAAGGTTAACTTCTGAAGCTAGTCTGTGCCAGTAATGCCATGTTCTGATAGGCTAGATATAGTCATTGTTTTACTTTATTCTGTTTTAGCTTAGCTATGTTAGTAACATGTAATTTCTAGAAAGATTGGTTTAGGTGGGATTTTTATTTTGGGGGGATGTTGTGAATATCTTACCTAGTTATCTGTTTTGTGTTTTCATAAAAGTAACTGAAGTATAAACCAGAGCAACCAGTTTAATATAGTAGGAACAAAATAAAATAAAACAGGTAGACAGTGATAGCGTAAAAAAACTGTTTTAATACAAAATAACAGAAAATAAAAGATAGGCACTTTCATAGCAAACTAGGTACTTCATCAGATCTAACTTAAAACATTCTAATCATCCTTATATATACTAATGTTTCAGGTCACGTGAACTGAGTAATGGCTTAATAGGAATAAAATCATTTAACCCTTTACCATTTGTTGCTTGTAAAACAGTCATCCACTTTATCTCAAGACGTTCAGTATGGGTCCTGACATCACCCCCTCTTAAGCCAAGCTTATAGATTTCTAAAACCATGAACTTAAACCAGTGATCATTTCCTGCACATTTAACATGTTTAAAAAGAACATTCCTCTCATCACATGTAGTTATACTGTACAAATGCTCTCTAATACGGTCTCAAGCATCAGTTTGTTTTGCTAATGTAGAAAGATTTACAGCTTTCACGAGAAAGTTTGTGCCAACAGTTATGCCATCATTGTTCTGGCTGAATGGGAGTCCCAACATGTGCTTTGTGATAATATTTTCTCTAGATTTATTTTATACTACGGCCGCTATGTGGATGATATATTTTTTGTACAGGGCAATACACCTGAAACATTATATGAGTTTATACAGTACTTGAATGGCTCAGTCCTGAGTGTGTCTTTAAGGTTCAGGCTGAATTGCATCTGTTCATTTTCTGGCTGGGTATTGCTGTGTTTTGTAGAGGACTTAATGTTTGCCAGATTGTTGTTGGCATTGCTGTATGTGTCCTGATAGACTGCCTTCATGTAGTTTTATTCCTCAGGTTATTGAGTAATACATTTTAATAGCAACTTTGTAAAACCTGTATGAAAATCATTATAATATGTTTTCCACGAGCCAAGTCTTGTATTTTCCAGTTAAGGAACTATAATATATTCTGACAGGTCTTTCAACACTGGCATGACTTTAGAGTTGACTTGCATTCAAGTACACCCAAAAAATCTGTTTTCAATAAAGTGTACCATCTTTGTAAACACTGCTTTCTCCTTTCAGGGGAAACATTTGAAGAAAAATACCAGTGTTTGCAAACAGAGAGAGAATCCTTAAGCGAGCAAAAGAAAGAATGCACTTCCAAACGGTAAGTGTGGTTCAGACCTGAAATAACTTCTACTGTTTGTTTAATTTTTGTTGGTGATAGAAAAGCATAGTGAGCAGAACCATTGCAACCCATACATTGTTGTTTAAAAAAAAAAAAAAAAAAAAACATCCAGTGCCATTAAATCCTGAGGGATCGACATGGAAAAATTGCCAAGTGAGACTGCTCAGAAATTGCTGTAATTTATAATAAGTTCTGTTAATATTTTATTACAGATTTAATGCAGATTATTTATAAATTAGCTTACTATTTTACTGGCTTCCATTCTTCCCAGGAATGTTTACTTTCTAATGCTTATGTACAAAAGTAATTGTGTTTAATTTGAGTGGTGCAGTGCCATGTAGATGAGTGGTGCAGTGCCATGTAAATGCTGATTATTTGGAAACTTTACTTTTCTTTCTTTATTATTTGTTAACTGGGAAAGTCTGACTTGAAACGAAGCCTTGACTGCATTTTTGTCCACAAGTGTAACTGGAAAGAAGTGGCTTGGTTGCTGCCTCTGTTTATTAAATAGAGGCTCTAATCATTTTGGTCTAAAGGTGTGGAAGACTTGAATAACCCAGGAGCTGCAAGTAAGTACCATCATTCACAGCTGGCAAAATTATTGCCAACCCTCTGTCTTCCCATCCCATAAGGTCCGGCTGTGAACCTTAATGCCGTCCTCTTCTCATTTGATTTACCTAATCTACTTAAAAATCCATCCATCCATAAGCCCTTTTCCCCATTTTTGGACATGGGGCTGTGGTGTCACTTCAACAGTGACAGTCATCTAAAGCTAAGCTTTAAACTGCTGAGTGGCTAGCCCTGCTGTTGTAGTTCTTCCACATCACACACACACACTCACACGTATGGCCAATTTTCAGTGTCCAGTTCACCTACTATATGTCTTTGGAATGTGATTAGAAACCATAGCACCCAGAGGAAATCCACGCAGACACAGGGAGGATATGCAGATTCCACACAGAACACACCCCAGGCAAGAATCGAACTGGGGAACATGTTGCTGTGAGGCAATGATGTTATCTGCTGTGCCACACAGTGTCAACCTTTGGTTCCTTTTCCATATCAAGGCTGTATTCACTTTACTGAAACCAGCAAACCAGATGTGAAGCCGATGTTATAAAGGTAGGTAGTTATTCTGTTTTGGGAAGAGCAGGGAAGTGTTTGTGATTTTAGTAATACATTTTAATCTTGTCTCATACTAAAGTCTCTAGTTGGTAATTAGAGTCAGAATCTCAGAGGTTACAGTTTTGTCCCATTGTATAATCAGCAGTGCAGTCACGGTCCATTTATTTAACTTTTTTTAAGACGGTATGCATTGTTGCATTTTGAGTGTTTGTAATATTGTGAGCACATATTTGACATATTATTATTTTTTAACAGAGAGGCATTTCTTAAGACGAACGCACAACTGACCGTGCGGTGTAGACAGCTACTGTCAGAGCTTTCCTACATTTATCCTATAGATGTGGTACGTAGTAATACAATTCATTGCATGTTCAGAGACTTACTTTTATCACTTTGAAAGCATATAATTTCTCAGGAGCATATATGATCTTTGAAAAAAAGACTAAGTAATGAGTCAGAGGGAGTGTTGGCCTGAAGTTAGACGATTTCATAATGAAGAATAGCTGCTTCAGATTAAAGGGGTTCAGCAGAGATCTGCATCACATTTAGTGTTCAAGGTAATGACTGCTTAATTGTACATACAAACACCAAATTGTGCAGGGGCAACTATACAAGTTCTGTGTTTCTGGATGCTACTTCGTGTGACACAGGAGGTTTTCCCATAGCTTTGTAGACATTACTGTGATTTGATTCCAGAGTGGCTTCCATATGCACACCAGCAGCAGTTCTATCTTAATTCATCGATGCTGTGTGTCGTGGCGTGTGGAGGGGTGCTGTGGTCCTGAAGAGAACTGATAATCTTGTCTGAGACCTACAGAGTCCACCACAAAAACTGCAGATATTTTTTTATGTGAGAGAACTATCCTCTAGTTTAGATTTTATTCATTCCTTCAGTTTCTAAAGCGTTATTTGTATTTTCAAAGCAGACCGCTATCTGATGAGAATTTTGTCACAAACCTCTGATACCTGTGTCTGTTTTTTTGTGGTAAATCTTCATTTGTTTGACCTCCACCGAATCTTTAGCTGTGACTGAGCTGGGGAGAACAAACTCTGGGAAGATGAATGTTCTCTTAGTATATTGTCTATTCAGGCAGAACTGATTGTGTCATTGTGTTACCACTGATGACTTTGGCATTGACTACATCAGTGATGTTACTGTGGAGCTCATTCCTTGTGAAGTAGAGGATTTTCCACGAGGCATTGTTGATGAAGTCTCTTCAAGCTAAGATCATTCTGGTTGCCAGACAGATTTGTAAAGGAGGATGGGGATAACTGACCTTTCTATCTGTATCTTGGAGCCTGTCAGGTCCGCTGAAGGTATACTATATTAATTTCATGAAACAGTAGTATTCCAGATGTCTGTTGAAGCTGCCATTTAGGTACACAGCGGTCTGTTCTTTGGAGGTGAATTATGAAGAATCAGAGATAAGGTCATAAGTAGGCTGGTAGATGACCTTGTTTTTATTGAGACTGGAAATTGCAGCTCTGAGACACTTGACAGTGCTAACAGTAAATCTGTCCAATAGTATGCAGGCTCAAAGTGAGATGTCCTTTTAGTAGATTTAGAACAGCAAAGCTACCACCTACTCTGGCAGTTGTAGGAGCTGGCCATGAAGGATGGGAGTGAATGCCCTGTGCTAGCTTGCCCATCATGGGAGGGAGAGGGCTCTGATTTGTCACAAGGATAACACTCAGTGGGAGTACTAGGTATTACCTAGTAGAGTTTGAGCCTGGTAAGCCTACAGTGTCACGATGCATTTGCAGTGGTAACTGAAGGGAATTTGGTATGTGGAGGCACACTTCCCTTTGAGAGTCAGCAGTTGCAGATCTCAAACGAGCTGCTGAGGGGGAGTGCCTCCATAGGCAGAGAGGGTAGGCCATCCCCCGGGACCATCATTCTGGTCTGCTGCTTACCACCCTACCCCTGCCAGAGAATGGAGGGCTGATCAGCATTCTGTGGCAGGAACAAATTTTATATGGGACTGTTACCTGGCCTTGTAATGCCTGTCTCCTGTTCCTGGGGAACTAATTGGATGATTGTGTACCAGCAGCGGAACCATTGGGTGAGCTTCATAGGTAGATACTAGGCTATCTGCCCTAGGGCATTTATAAGCCTAGCCAGAGTGTATTTGGCTTCCGCCTCCCTATTAGATTAGCCTACTGTGCCTCTGTAAAGTAGGTCACAGAAGGTACCCTTTTAAGATTAGTTTACTGTGCCTCTGTCTAGCAGGGACACAGAAGAGATCCCAGGGGTGAATTTGCAATTTCCCATCCACGCGTCCAGATTTCGCTTGAAGAGGGTCAGCGAGGGGCTATGTCTAACATGAATTGGGATTCTATTCCAGAGTGAGGGGAGCCTCTGGGAAATGAATCTGTCCCTCCAGCATGTCCTATTTATTTTTGTGCTGAGCTTTAGGTCCCTGGAGCGTGTAGCTCTAAGGGACTTGGATTTTTTGAGGTGGAGCATGTCCATTAATTCTGGGTTTGACATGGCTTTGTACGTCAGGCATAGATTGCCTCTGAGTAGGCGGTAAGCAACTGAGTAGAGCTGGAGTTTCTTTAGTCGAGCTGCATAGGACATCTGTTTGTAGCTCATGATCCTCTTAGTGAGGTACTTTTGGGGTCTCTCCAGTTGCTGCAGGTGTCGGGTAAGGTACATCCCAAAAGGGGCATTGTATTCAATTATGGGCCTGATGAGTGACGAGTAGAGGGGCACAATGACCTCTCTTTATCTAGATGCGAACCCTTTCGTGATAAGGTGGGCTATATAGAAGGTCTTTCTAACCACTTTGGCAACGTGATTATCAAAGGAGAGATTACTATCTATGTTGGTCCCAAATCTCTAATTACTTCTTCTGTACTTAATGGATTACCACCTATGTGGTAATTTGTGGGCACCTTGTTTTTCTCAAAGGGGATGACTATGCACTTTTTAGCATTTAGCTTGAGGCCGTGGCTCTGGCACCAAGCATCCGTCTCTGTGAGACCCTTTTGGAGGATGCTTGTGTCAGCCAGAGATTCGATTATGGCCCCCAGTTTGCAGTCATCTGCGAACTTTGTCAGCCATAATCCCCCCGTGTTAGCCTGAACCTCAGAGAAGTATATACCGAACAAGAGGGTCCCAGAACTGAGCCCTGTGGGACGCCACTTGTAACTGGTTTGGATTCGGACATGGCACCTGCGATTCTGACCATGTGGGTTCTATCTCTGAGCCAGTTTGCAACCCATCTTGTGATATAGGGGTTGATACTTAAGCTGGTAAACTTATTTTATGATGCCTGAGTGGGGTATTGTGTTGAAGGCTTTTGCGAGGTCCAGGTAGGCTGTGTGGACTACCTTGCCCTCATCTATGGCTTTGGTAACTGTTTCAAAGAAATCAACTAGGTTTAAGAGGCAAGATCTGCCCTTAACAAAGCCGAATTGGGTAGGGTCCAGTGTCTGGACGCCCCCCATTGTCTTTGTTTATGAGTTCCATGATAATACGCTCCATAGCTTTACAGACCAGACTAGTCAGGCTTATGGGGCGATAGTTTCCGGGGTCCGTTGTGGCACCACCTTTGTGGAGTGGGACCACTGTAGCTGTACGCCATTCTTTGGGTAGATATCCTGTAGTTCTTGGAAGAGGGGATGAGCAAAAAAACACACACATTTCAGACCCAGACTGCAGAGTAGATTGTGTTTGTCTGTAGGTAAGGAATTGAAAACTAAAGCAGCACAATCAAATTCTCCGAGTTTGGTATCATGACAAATACTCCAGATTGTAGTGAAGTGCCAGTATTGTTGACCATCTTTAAACAGGAGGATAGTCCAGTGTATATTTTATTGAGGAATTGCCTTGCTGGTTCAGGTTATTTCATGGGACAGAAGACATGATCATCCTTTCCAGGTAGGCCAACGAAAAGTGGCATCCAGTATCAGGACCCATACTTCTTTGACCTGAGTAATTTGTGCATTCTCCTTAATGGGTCTATAGTGGATATAAAAAGTGTACACATCCCTGTTAAAATGCCAGGTTTTTGTGTTATAAAAAATATGACCACAATAAATCATTTCAAAACTTTTCTCACCTTTAAAATGACCTCTAACCTGTACAATTCAGTTGAAAAACAAACAAATTTGTTAGGGGAAAAAATATAAGCTGGTTTTGAAAGTCTTCTTGGGTACACACCTGCCATCAGTTAGAGAGACTGATTAACCCCAAATAAAACCCGAATGGCCGAATCGGTGAATTTTTTCCCAGGGGAAAAAAAATCACTCTGCCGTACAAAAAAAAAAAAAAAACCACTTTCAAACCCTGCAACATGGGGGCTTTGCCCCCCCAACTAAATATACCAACTCCGAGATTGCAGTACATTGGGGAAAAGGGTAAATTCCCCGATGATGGCCGAGCTATTTTTTTTCCACTGGTTAAAAATTTAATTGGCCATTCTGGTTTTAGACAAGTCGATATTACTGTATCAATTAAGATGTGTACGGCAAACATATCTTTTGACACTGTAATGCAGACCCTCCTTAACCACACTTGCTCCTCAGTTGCTGTTCATTTTTTGTCTAGGCATCCAGAATAATTCTGATATGATCTTAGGTGTCCTTCCAACAGTCATCTTGGGTAGGTCTGCAAACTTGTTAACATTTGGCCAGGTTACCAGCACTTGGGTTTGCAAACAGTGCATGTCCTTTTACACACTGAGACTTCGAGGAGAATATATGTTGCCTGTGGAAAGGAGTTTGTTTTTTTGGGTGTTAGAAATATTTATCCTGCCAGAGAATGAGTGTTACCATCTTCTAACATTATTTACTGCACTGCATCTTAAATCTGATGAATGAATGTGTGAGAGTGATAAACTCGTTTGTGAGCAGACATTTGCTCAGTTACATTTCATTAGGCATCTAACCGTGGTGGTGAGAAGAGAAAAGCACATGTCACTCGATCGTTTGTCTCTTAGATAATTGAGGTGTACAAGTGTTTGAGGGTACTTAGATGGCATTTACTCATCTAAGGGGAGATGTATATACTTAATGGCAGGACATAGCCCCTTTGTGTATTGTCTGTCAGGTTAATAGGTACTGCATGTAGATGGTTGATCTGTATAAGATATGATTATCAGGTGTGTTTGTTTTAGTCCGTGTATGCTGCCCTTTGAATCCAGGAGGGACAGACGGGGTTCTTTCACTGACAGATGCCATCTCAGTTCAGCATGTGACCTGTTCCTGATTCCTGATGTCAGGGTTTCTGCCTGTAGTCCTTAGACATTTGTTACCCAAGGATAGTCACCATTTCCATTTTAAATTTAATGTATGTTTTGATGTCATTTTTGTGTGTAATGTTATGTTTACTAAGCTGTTTCCCCCTTGGAGTTCAGCCTCTCCTGGATGTTCATCGTGCATACAGCTGCAGTCATAACAGATGGGTTTTCCTGCCATCAGACGGGTCCTCGGTCGGCCGAATTCCAAAGTCTAGGTCCGGCGTCTGATGTCGTCGCTTCTTCCCTGACGTCAGTGCGACAGGGGTATAAAAGAACCAGCCGACGCCATTTTCTTCAGTCTTTCTTGCCGCGCGGTTCCCGAAGCAGAAGCAGTTTGCAAGTGCCGGTCGGCCAGCTCCTGAGATTACGAATATTATTCAACCGAAGTCTTCTTGAAAGCCAAGTACCCCGTTGGGGAAACTTTTCTTGCCTCTGACCGATGTCAGACAAAGTTAATAATTGCATTTCATGTGGGAAGCAAATACCGCATAAGGATTTCCATTCCCTCTGCATTCCTTGCTTAGGCCCAGACCACGACGCCTCGGCCTGTAGTTTTTGTGCTACATTCAACAGATGCACTATTAAGCGTCGGGCGGAGTTCGCCCAACATTATTTTGGCAAAAAGTTTAATTACAATATGTCGTCGGATATTCCGACTCCAGTTTTGAGTAAAAGACGCAAGGATAAGGACCGACATAAGAGGTCCGCGACTTCTACCGACACCACGCTAAAGCCGACTACTGGTGCTCCAGTTCTCAGCGAGGCACCTACACAGCCCCTGACTACCGATGACACTTCATTAGCGGTGTCTTCTGTGCCCGAGGTCGCAGGCTCTTCGGCCCACACCCCGACTACAGATACCGAAGCCACTCTTGGTGGGGAAACTCAGAGTTTAGACAGGCCTGCGACCTCTCAGGGTGTCTTCAGGCCTTCTTCTTCTTTTTCCATTAAGGCTTTCACTAAATCTAAAGCAGCCATGCATTCTAAAAGACAAGCTCCACAGGACCCCTCTCAAGGCCCCATGCCTGAAAAGCAGATGCTCAAAATGGCTGAGGATTTGATTACTCTTATCAGGGGTTCCCAACCCCCCTCAGACAAAAGGCCCAGAGTGGAGGAAGAATACCCTTCCTCGGACCAGGCCTCCATTACTTCAGAACATTCTGAAGACCGGGAACATTCATACTCCCCTTTTGAAGATTCTGATGCAGAGGAGTCCATTCCCTCTGTCTCCCCCCCTGAGGACTACTCTTTTGGAGAAACCTTGCATACCTTGAGGGGAGCACTTCCACTGGGAAGGCCATGATTACTCAGACTCCAAGAAAAGGCTCAGGGATTTCCTCTTGCTCCCTCAGCACAGGCCTCTGGCTATCCCTCCTGTCTTGGACATACTTGATGATGTGTATTCAGAGGCCAGCCTTAACCCAGATTCTTTACCTCCAGCTCCAGTCAAGCCTGACAGGTATTACCGGGTTCCTGATTCACACCAATTCCTATACAAAAGCCATGTGGCTGACCCAGAAACCATTTCACAGGGTCCCAAGGGAATTAAGGCCTCCACTGCCAAAAATCCATTACCTTCAGAGAGAGATTCCAGAGCTTTAGAAAGGTGGGGGAAAAAGGTATACACCTCGGCCACCTTAACCATAAGGGCATTAAACTGTCAGTTCCATATGTTAAAGTATCAACAGTTTTTGTTATCTCAGTTGAAAAGTAAAATGTCACAACCTGAACAACCAGACTTGAAGGAGTTGCAGGATTTGTTGCATAGTGCAGAGCAAGTGGGTAAACATACCTTGCAATGTGGTTTTGATGCTTTAGAGGCCTCATGTAGAGCTGCTGTTACAGGATCAGTCATACGTAGACATGCTTGGCTCAAAGAGCAAACCTTACCAGATCATGTCAAAGCTAAACTGCTAGATGCACCTCTTCAAAAAGATGTATTGTTTGGCGTTAAAGCTGAGGAGGTATTAAAGAAAATGGAGGAAAAGGCAAAATCAATGCAAACAGTGAAAGATTTCCTACAGGTACAACCTCCACGTTTCAGTAGAAATTGGCCTTCCAAACATTGGTCCTTTCCAGCCACGGACAGACCTCAGGCGCCCGAGAGGTAGAGGGCAATGTCAAGGATCATTTAGAGGCAGAAAATGGCAAGCACCTACACCAAGAGGTGGTGAGGATAGTTCACAACCATTCAGAAAGCAGAATCAATGACTTTCCCCTTTGCATGCCAAGCAAGGCTCAATTGGCAGCACCTTTAGGCGGAAAACTGGCATTATTTTCGAAAAATTGGCATATTGTCACAAAAGACAAATGGATCCTGGACATTATAGACAGAGGCTACAGATTCCACTTTCACACTCTTCCAAAAATGAGAGGCATGCCAAACCTGCCACACAATCAAAGGGCAGAGGCACAAAAACAAATTTCATATCTCATGGACATGAAAGCTATTCAAGAGGTACCTGCACAAGAACAGGGTCAAGGTTTTTATTCCAGACTATTCCTGGTACCAAGGAAGGGCAAAGATTGGAGACCTATTTTGGACCTATCCATCCTAAACACATATTTACTCGTACCAAAATTCAAGGTGCTCACATTACAGCAGCTTCTTCCCATGCTGGGCAAGAAGTCTTGGCTGGTAACATTGGACCTCAAGGAGGCATACCTGCATGTCCCAATCAGACAAGATTGCAGAAGATACCTCAGATTTCTTGCAGGTTCAACCCATTATCAATTCTCTGCATTGCCCTTTGGCTTATCTACTGCTCCCAGAGTGTTCACGAAATGCCTGGCATCAGTAATTGCCTTCTGCAGACTTCAAGGGATACAAATATACCCATATTTGGACGACTGCCTGATCCAAGCGGACAGCAGACCCATACTTCTGAAACACCTGGCGTTTGTAATAATGTTGTTGAATTCTCTGGGATACACAGTCAACAAAAAGAAATCAAGACTAATACCCTCTCAAATAATAATTTTCCTGGGTGCCAGCTTGAATACAAACACCCAGATGGCCTACCTCACACCAGAGAAACAAGGGCAACTAACTCATTACTTCAGAAGACTGGCAACCTTCACCAGGCTGACTTCAAGGAAAATCCTGCAGGCTCTGGGATTCATGGCATCTTGCATCCTACTAATCCCATGTGCAAAGCTGCATATGAGGAAACTTAAATGGTACCTAAAAAACATATGGTCTGAACACAGCCACAGTTTGGAAACAATTATACCACTGATTCCATGTCTTCAAAAGGAATTTCTGTGGTGGGCTCAAGCATGCCAAAGAAACATAGGTCTCCCATTCTGCAAGTCTCAAGCAAATCAAGTCATCACAACAGATGCCTCGGACTTCGCCTGGGGGGGGCGCACATGACAGATCGGTGCATTCAGGGCAAATGGTCCCAAAAAGAAAAGCACCTACACATCAATCAAAAGGAAATGCTAGCAGTAATAAATGCTGTTATGGCTTTCAAACACCTACTGCATCCAGGCCAGCTATTGATAAGGACAGACAACACCACAGTGATGTGGTACATAAACAAACAGGGAGGAACCCATTCATACCCCCTATGCAGGCTAGCCATGTCTCTTTGGAACATGGCTCTGGAATTACAAATCCAACTTCAAGCACAGTTCCTGCCAGGCAAGGAAAACATGCTGGCAGACAACCTAAGCAGAAATATGACAGATCCACACGAATGGAAGTTGCATCCTCAAGTTTTTACAAAGATAATTCAAGCATGGGGAAGGCCAGACATAGATCTCTTTGCCACCCACAGAAATTACCAATTGACAAAATTCTGCTCAAGGACCTTTCATCCACGGGCCTGGAAAGTGGACGCACTCTCTTTCAGTTGGACAGCAATGACAATTTATGCCTTTCCACCTCTTCCTCTGCTGCCCAAAGTTCTATTCAAAGCCAGAGCAGACAGACCAAAGATGATTCTCATTGCACCAGACTGGCCAAGACAACACTGGTACCCACTCCTGAGGAGCCTGACACATTCCCCACCATGGATCCTTCCTCTAATGCCTCTTCTACTGACTCAGCACAACTTCAAAACTCTTCACAGTCAGCTGAAAACTCTCAATCTAGCCGCATGGAGGATTCCTTAAATTCACAACAGGCCCTACTCTCCAAGGAGGTGCAGGATGTCATTTTGGAGGCCAGAAGGCCTTCTACTAGAAAAACCTACTCCGCAAAATGGAAACGGTTTTGTGCCTGGAATCAGAAAAAGGGTCAGAATCCTGAAATACTGAATTTACCTCAAATATTACAGTACCTAGCTGAAATGCTAAACAGTGGACTTTCATTCTCCTCCATCAAAATCCATGCCTCAGCCATTTCTGCAGAATACAACACTGATCCTCCTTTATTCTCTCACCCTCTCTTAAGACAGTTCCTCAGAGGGGCTAAGAATATAAAACCCCCAAGGAAGCAACCAGTACCTGGTTGGGACCTCAATTTCATTCTAGAAAAACTGACCCTGCCTCCTTTTGAGCCAGCTGCTTCAACAGAACTGCAATATTTGTCATGGAAAACAGCCTTCCTTCTGGCTATCGCCTCAGCACGCAGGGTTTCGGAACTACAAGTCCTCATGGCTGTGCAGCCTTTCATCATTTTCCATCAGGACAGAGTTTCCTTATGAACCAACCCTTCTTTTATGCCAAAGGTAGTATCCAGGGTAGCCTTGAATCAGGCTATCCACTTACCTACCTTTTACCCTAATCCACAAAACAAAGGGGAGAGACTACTACATTGCTTGGACATTCACAGACAGCTCCATTATTATTTGGACAGAACAAAGCCTTTCAGAAAATCAGAGCAACTCTTTGTGTCCTATGCTACAGGTGCTCAAGGGAAGCCTATTTCCAAACAGACAATCTAAAAATGGATAGCCCACTGCATTCGCTTTTGTTACTCTTTTCTTGGTAAAACTGTACCTACAGGCATCAGATCTCACTCCACAAGGGCCACAGCTACCTCTGCAGCTTTCCTCAGGGGGGTTCCTACCAAGGATATTTTGGAAGCAGCCACTTGGAGTTCTGTGCATACTTTCTCCAAGCACTATCACCTACCATTATACTCCAAATCTAGATTGGGCTTTGCCACTGCAGTCTTGCAGGATCCTGGCTCCTCCTAGTTCCACTTAGTGCCTACCACCCCTTTTTTAGCTTTGGGATTCTACCCATCTGTTATGACTGCAGCTGTATGCATGATGAACATAGTACAGTTTTGTATCTACCATAAATGTAGATGTTCGAGTGCTAATACAGCTGCAGTCCAGGTTTCCCTCCCTCCTTCCCCTCTTGGGACAGGCCTAATGGCTAACACCTCCTCATACAACATGATTGGGGTATTCTTTTATGGTATATTTGCTTGCAACTACAGTTTTTTTCATTTTATTGCATTGCATTATTACATAAATTTATGTTTTGCCTTCCTTATGGGGGCACCTGACATCTGGGGCAAGAAAAACTGAAGAAAATGGCATCGGCTGGTTCTTTTATACCCCTGTTGCACTGACGTCAGGGAAGAAGCGATGACATCCGACGCCGGACCTAGACTTTGGAATTCGGCCGACCGAGGACTCGCCTGGCGGCAGGAAAACCCATCTGTTATGACTGCAGCTGTATTAGCACTCGAACATCTACATTTATGGTAGGTACAAAACTGTACTTTCTTACTCATTCATTCATTCAGCTCTTGTGCTGCCACAAAATTAAGTTGGATGACACCCTCCATCAGGTGGGTCACTGCTGCCAGGAAAGATGTGCCTTCCAAAAACATTATTCAAATACTGGCAACGATTATGATTAGAAGCTCAGGTATGGGCCAGTCTCTTAAGATATTCATACAGTTGGTGTCAGTGTTTAGATGCAGGGGAGTATCTGGTGATGCTAGGACAGCATCTGCACATGCGTGTGACTGCTAAAGATGTCCCCTTAGACACTGCACACACCTTCCCCTCTTCTAAGTATTGTTCAGAGGTCTGCTGGCATTGCATTTGTCACCATTGTCAGTGCAGATGGTTCAGTAGGTATTGGGATCTAACTGGAGAAATGTAAAATGAAAAGCCTGATTGCCACTTTTCTCCTGAGTAATTCTGCCCCCTCTTGACCATGGGGCTACAGGTTATTCCTACTGCTTGTATATTCTGACATCACACACTTTTGGAGTAGGGCATGCGTTCTCTTTTTTTTCCACCATAGGATTTTTGTCCCCCATGTCTGCCAGTCATCAGGCCTTCCCCATTTGGATGGAGCCCATTTACTCGTTTACCCTGGAATTTCACCACCCCATTTAGATGGAGCCCATTTACTTGTTTACCCTAGAATTTCACCACGTGTTAGGCAAAAGTTGTCCAGAGGGAGCTCTCATTTATGCCCTCGCTAGCATAACTTATTCCTTCTCCTAGCATGAGGCTAGTTAATGAGGATGTTTGTAATGTGCTGACATGCCCCACCCCTTTGGACAGAATGATTTGCAATCCGTGTCACCAAAGAGGTTCACAGTGCCTTCTCCATGCAAATGCGTTCTTCCACACACCTGCCTTGAAAGCTTCCAACAGGAGGTGTCATGTGAAACCTATCACCCTCCCAGGCTGTGCGTTTACATTCCACCATTCTTCAAGAGATCATGGCATTGTGCAACAAGCTACATTTCGTCCTCACCCTGAGGTTAGGCATGCCCCATTCTCCCTGGCAGCGCCATCAGGTGCACTAACCACTAATTCGATTTGGGTTGCCTGAGCCACAGTTAGGGCTTCATCCCTCTAAACCACTAGAGCTGGCAAGAAATTGAGGAAATCTTTGCAGTGCAACCCAGTTTTTTTTATTTAAAGTTTTAGACTGTTTAGAATGTGCCATAGAATTATGAGCATTTAGCATTCATCCCATGCCCTCATCCAAGGGGGTGGGGCAGTAATCTTTAACTGCTCTTTCCTCTGCCTCGTTCACCCTTTGTCATCTGGGCCATCAGTGGTATAAAGTGCCACCTTGCCTCTTATATAATTTGACACCTGGAAGGCATCAGATAAAGATCACCTGTTTTCCTGGAAGCCAAGTTGTGGTTGCAAAAGACAAAAAGAAAATATTTTTTGATTAACGTATTACCTCCTTCCGTTCTTTCCTTACGTCTCATTATATTTATCCTTCCATTCTTTCCTTATTTCTCATTATATTTATCCTTCCATTCTTTCCTTATGTCTCATTATATTTATCCTTCCATTCTTTCCTTACGTCTCATTATATTTATCCTTCCGTTCTTTCCTTACGTCTCATTATATTTATCCTTCCGTTCTTTCCTTACGTCTCATTATATTTATCCTTCCGTTCTTTCCTTGCGTCTCATTAAATTTATACTTCCGTTCTTTCCTTATTTCTCATTATATTTATCCTTCCATTCTTTCCTTACTTCTCATTATATTTATCCTTCCGTTCTTTCCTTGCATCTCATATTTATCCTTCCATTCTCTCCTTACGTATCATTATATTTATCCTTCCGTTCTTTCCTTACGTCTCATTATATTTATCCTTCCGTTCTTTCCTTACGTCTCATTAAATTTATACTTCCGTTCTTTCCTTACTGCTCATTATATTTATCCTTCCGTTCTTTCCTTACGTCTCATTATATTTATCCTTCCGTTCTTTCCTTATGTCTCATTAAATTTATCCTTCCGTTCTTTCCTTACGTCTCATATTTATCCTTCCGTTCTTTCCTTACGACTCATTAAATTTATACTTCCGTTCTTTCCTTACTGCTCATTATATTTATCCTTCCGTTCTTTCCTTACGTCTCATTATATTTATCCTTCCGTTCTTTCCTTACGTCTCATTAAATTTATACTTCCGTTCTTTCCTTACTGCTCATTATATTTATCCTTCCGTTCTTTCCTTACGTCTCATTATATTTATCCTTCCGTTCTTTCCTTACGTCTCATTAAATTTATCCTTCCGTTCTTTCCTTACGTCTCATATTTATCCTTCCGTTCTTTCCTTACGACTCATTAAATTTATACTTCCGTTCTTTCCTTACTGCTCATTATATTTATCCTTCCGTTCTTTCCTTACGTCTCATTATATTTATCCTTCCGTTCTTTCCTTACGTCTCATTAAATTTATACTTCCGTTCTTTCCTTACTGCTCATTATATTTATCCTTCCGTTCTTTCCTTACGTCTCATTATATTTATCCTTCCGTTCTTTCCTTACGTCTCATTAAATTTATACTTCCGTTCTTTCCTTACTGCTCATTATATTTATCCTTCCGTTCTTTCCTTACTGCTCATTATATTTATCCTTCCGTTCTTTCCTTACGTCTCATTATATTTATCCTTCCGTTCTTTCCTTACGTCTCATTAAATTTATACTTCCGTTCTTTCCTTACTGCTCATTATATTTATCCTTCCGTTCTTTCCTTACGTCTCATTAAATTTATACTTCCGTTCTTTCCTTACTGCTCATTATATTTATCCTTACAGTGTCTAGAAATCTTCTGTCAGACTCCCTTTTTGTTACTTGCCCCTTGTCTTCCATCTTGTAACATTTATATTCTCATCTTTGTCTGCAATTTTATTGCCCTCCTTTCTTTTTCCTGCTACCTCCCCCCTTTCCTTATGTCCACATGCAGAATTCCCAGAGGTTTTCACCTTCTTTTTCAGATTTGCAGGGCCCCATTCAGTTCTTTTCACCCAGACGTTCCAGAACATACGTTTCATGTTTATCTCTTATGTAATGTATGTCTGCAATCTCAAATCTGTTTTCCTTCCTGTACTTGTAACATCATTTCTAGTCGTTTTCATGTGAGGTGCCATCTGTATTTACTATTTCATCTCCAACCCCATGCATTTCTGCATGTGTAAAGTTGAGGACCTTTTAGTGTTCATTTTCCCTCATCTACCACCCTTCTTCCTTCTTTTTCTTTTCTCTCTCATTGTGGCGTCCTCTATTTTCTGTCTAAAGGCTTCATAAATAGTTCTGTTTTCACATTATACCCATGGGACTTTTTTTCTTCTCTGGTCATTTTGTCTAGGTCTGATGTATGTCTCTCATTCATTTTGTGCTAATCTAAATTCCTGTATTAATTATTCTAGATTCTTGAATACTGTCTTCTTAGCCCTTTCTTTCCCGCTCTCTTTTTATCCCCTTTTTTGTTCGTTCCCTAAAAAGGTACCATATCCTCCTTCCTTCCATATGTCTTCTTCCCTTTCTCCATGTCATGTTGTCCCATCTCTTTAGTGCCTTCACATGCATTCTTTTATTTTCCCCACCATCCCATCTGTATTCTTTCCTTTTACTTTTTGGTCTCCAGCTCCTTACTTGTCAGTTCATCCAAGTAGGTTATATCCTAGAGTCTGCATGGGGTGCATTAGAGTTCATAGTTTGTATCCAAGGTAAAGAAGGACAGCACTCACCCAGTCTTTCTGGGAAAGCCTGAGCTATGATGCTGGAAAATGCTTTGTCCACTAGTTTAGCCTCTCATTCGGATGGGCAGTGCTAGTTTTGTCCTGGCTGAGGTAGAGTATGTAGCTTTTCATCTTTGCATGGATATTCAGAAGTGTGTACAAGTTTGTCACTCTGCTGTCAGGTGTTTTGTTGACATGGAGAAGGGTTATGACTGTGTACCTCGGAATGTCTGAAGTGCTGCGTTAAGTGTCCCAACAACGTCACTACTACATACATTTTGGTCTCAGTTTTTGTGAAGCGAGAGGTGTCATGGTTCTTTAGATGTTCGTGTTTCACTGTTGCAGTCATTACATTTAGGTAATCTGCTGGCAGGTTGCCCTCAGTCGGCCTGAATAATAAAGTCTTGGGTCCTGCGTCGGTTGCTGTCTCCTCTTCCATTACGTCAGGTCATCAGGGGTATAAAACACGGAGCCGACACCATTTTATTCAGTCTTTCTTGCCGCGTGGTGCCCGAAGCAAAAGCAGTTCGCAAGTGCCGGTCGGCTGACTCCTGAAATTTTCACGTTAGAGTTTCAGAACCGAAGTCTTCAAACTAAAGCTAAGTACCCCGTTGGGGAAACTTTTTCTTGCTCCTTACTGATGTCAGTAAAAGTTAATAATTGCATTACTTGTGGGAAGCAAATACTTCATAAGGATTTTCATTTGTACTGTATTCCTTGCCTAGGCCCAGATCATAACGTGCCCTGCTGTCGGTTTTGTGCTAGATTCAACCAACGCACTATTAAGCGTCGGTATATTTTTGCTTCTAAATATTTTGGATCTAGATTTAATTATTCTGAAATGTCATCGGTTAGCAATCCGACTACCGGAGTTCCCAAAAAACGCAAAGAAAAAGACAGACCGTCGAGGTCCAAAACCGACAAACTTCTCCTAAGCCAGTCGTCCAGTTCGCTGGTACTCAATGAGGTGCTTTCGCAGCCCCTGATACCTGCTACTTTTGAGTCGCAGGCCTCTACCGAGACCCATGTGGAGTCTGGTATGCCGCGAGATTCGCAGAGTATTGAACCCGTGGATGTCTCTCCCTTGGATGGGTCCGGAGCCGCTGAGCAGGCACCGGCTTCTGAGGGTATTTTCAGGCCTCAACATTTTTATATAAAACCGACGCCAGCCTCAAAAACAAGATCAAAAACATCTTCTATGTCTAAAAAAATGATGCATGAGCCACGTGCTCAGGCCCCTATGCCTAAAAAGCAGATGATCAAAATGGCTGAGGACTTAATTACCTTGATCAGGGGTTCCCAACCCCCCCCCCCCCCCCCGCTAAGAGGCCTAGGCAAGGCACTGATTATGAACCTTCAGATCAGGTTTCCATTTCTTCAGATCAGGAATTTTCTATTCCGTCCTATGAGGATTCTGATGCAGAAGAATCCATCCCATCTGCATCTCCTCCTGAGGATTACTCTTTTGGAGAAAATTTGCATACTTTAAGGGAACATTTTCCCTGGGAGAATCAGGACTTCTCTGAATCAAAAAAGAGGCTTAGGGATTTCCTCCTTCTTCCTCAGTATAGGCCTTTGGCAATACTTCCTGTATTAGACATTTTTGATGATATATTTTCGGAATCAGGCATAGCTTCTGATTCCCTGCCTCTGGCTCCTAGTAAGCCAGACAGATATTACAGGGTTCCTGACTCCCACTAATTTCTGTTCAAAAATCCTGCTGCTGACCCTGAGACTATTTCACAGGGTCCCAAAGGTGTAAATGCCTCTACAGCCAAAAATCCTACCCCCTCCGATAGAGATTCCAGGGCGCTGGATAGATGGGGAAAGAAGATTTATACATCTGCAACCTTCGCAATTAGGGCCTTAAACTGCCAGTTTCATATGCTTCAATATCAACAGCAGGTTATGGGCTTACTGAAACAGAAAATGATGTTGATTTCTGATTGCGTGGAAAGTAAAGAATTACAGGAATTATTGCATTCAGCAGAACAGGTTAGAAATCATACTTTGCAATGTGGTTTTGATTCCTTGGAGGCCTCTTGCAGGGCCGCAGTTACTGGATCTGTGATTAGCAGGCATGCCTGGCTCAAGGATCAAAATTTGCCTGATCATGTTAAAGCTAAATTGGTGGATGCCCCCTTGCAGCATGATTCTCTGTTTGGTAATAAGGCAGATGAGGTTTTAAAGAAAATGGAAGACCAAGCTAAATCTATGCAAACTGTAAAAGATTTCTTGCAAGTGCAGCCACCCAGGTTCGCCTACTAAAAATTGGTCCTTTCCTGTGTCCAACAGAGCCACTCAAGGCAAATCCATGTGCTCAAAAGGCTCCAGATACCAATCACAGGGTTCTTACAGGTCAAAGCAATGGGGTGCCTCCACCTCCAAATCTGGAGGAAACAAAGCACAACCCTACAGTATGCAGTCTCATTGACTTCCCTCTACCTTCACCAAGCACTTATCTTTTGGCAACCTCCTTTTGGGGGGGGGACTAGCACTTCATGCTCAAAAATTGGCAGTTAATTACCCAGGACAAGTGGGTATTAAACATAATATCCCAGGGGCACAGATTTCATTTCCATACTTTGCCAATTCCAAACGGTTGGCCAGATCTGCCACAGAATCAGTGGGCAGAGGCTCAGAAACAAGTTATGTCCCTCATGGATGTGGGGGCTATTCAACCAGTACCAGAAAAGGAAAAAGGACAAGGTTTTTATTCAAGACTTTTCCTGGTACCCAGAAAAGACTGACTGGGGTCCAATATTGGACTTATCGATTTTGAACACGTTCCTGGACATTCCAAAATTCAAAATGCTGACTTTACAACAGCTACTGCCTATGCTGGACAGGAACGCTTAGATGTTATGTGATCCTGTCTCGCCTACATTCTGACTGATGGGTTCGGAGCCGATCCCTCGGCTCCGACTCGGCACGCTTATGCCAAAGAGCGAAGTCTCTTATTGGCTGAGCTTACTATATCCCAGGATGCACCACTACCAGTCCCCCAGATCTCGTTTGCCGCTAACTAGCAAAGACGTGGTCTCGAGCTGGCTGAGCTAAGTAGTGTCTTTTCACTAACTTTTTCTGTCAGAAATTTGCTAATTCTTTAACAAAAAGCTGTTTTAACGGCTACTCTGTGCTGTTGTGTGTGTTTTGAAAATTTTTTGTGGAAAATTTGTGTGTGATTGGTGTTTGTTCTGGCTACAAGCCCCCTTGTTCTGTAGGGCCTTCCCTGTCAGTCAATCCCTTTTGAACCTTTAGGGGTTCTTGGATTCCCTTAGATATATTCACTGTTGTATGTCTTCAGTTGGTCTTAATTTAATTGCCGGCTGTCATTCTTAACAGCAAGTTAATCCTTGTAGTGTCAGTCTTTTTCAAAGAGTTTTGTCTGTGAGAGAGTTACTCAATTCTATTTATAATGTCTCAGGCGCCTAGGCCTTCGGGCTTTAAGAAGTGCACTAAATGTAGTTTTAAAATGTCTATCACGGATGACCACTCTCTGTGTGTATATTGTTTGGGCGCCAAACATTTGCAGGAGTCCTGCAGCGTGTGTCACGCTTTTTCCTCGAGGGTCCTCCAAGAGAGGAAAAATAAGCTTATATTGAAAGGCCTTATAAAACCCTCTTTTGAAGAAGCTTTAGCATCCTCTCCTTCTCCTGCTAAAGAAAGGGCGGCTCCGACCAGTCCGTCGGACCCGACCGCCAAAAGACATAGACAGGCTTCTCCTTCGGCTCCAAGGACTTCGGAGCCGAGGGAACAGTCTGCCTCGATGCCTCCAGTCTCGACTCCTCTGGCTTCGGAGCCGATGGCTGGGGCATGGAGGCGGGTCCCCTTCATCGGCTCCACTGATCTCGGAGCCGATGAAGGTTGTCGCTCAGACACTTCCTCCTCGGCGCCTAAGTCCTCCTCGGCACCGATGGAAACTGGCTTGCATTCCTTCGGGCGCCGATAGTTATCGAGTCGCCTCGAGCCGTCCCCTAGCCCTTGGGGCCATTGGAGAGGCCAACTCGAACCCGTTCAGTCTCCTCTAGGTCATCGAGGATGTCAGATTCGGACATAGACAGGATGCTCCAAAGACTGTTCCAGTCCCCAGTCTTTCAAAAATTTGTTTTGGCTCCGACCCAATTGGCTTCGGAGCCAATAGCCCATTCCATTGCCATTCCTCCTCCGACCGCTTCGGCTCCGTCGGAGCAGGTGCTGTTGGAGCCGGTGGAGATCCTAGGGTCGGCTCCGACCCTCACTCCAACCCCGGCCTTCGGGTCCAAGTTTGGCACGCGGACTTCTTCGGCCGGACCCGGGGGTGACGTTTCGGGACCAATGCTGTCTGTTCCGAGCCTCCCTCTCGGTGCTTTGGCTGCAGGACTTCCGTCTGCTATCATGGCTCCGGGGACCGGACACTCCCAGGATTCTGGGGGTCCGGCTTTCAGAGCTATGAGGAGTGCCTTGGCCAAGTCTTCTTGCCATCTCACGGCTTTACCGGCACCTTCCCTGGGCGTGGAGACTGGGTCTTTGGCAGTTCCCTGTCCCTAGGCAGCGGAGCCTGGGCCTGAGGTTACCCCACTGGGGTTCCCTCCTCCTGAGGGTTCTTGGAGTTGTCTTGGAGGAGCCCCAAGGAAGAGATCGTGCAAGAGGAAGCACGTGGACTCCCCCGAGTCTCTTACATCGGACACTGATCTTGATGATGCGGAGGGGTCCCCAAAGTCGTCCTCTGATGATGTCTCATTCGCAGACATTTTAGAGATCCTTAAGCGAGGCGGCTGGATATCCAAACCCCCCTCTGCTGATGAGTCAGTGCTTCTCAAGGCCTTTGGGGCTCAGCCCTCCGCCTCCTGGGTGTCTCCGCCCTTCGATGAGCTCCTGGACTTGGTTTGTCGGAGGGCGTGGGAACATCCAGATACTGTGGAACCAGTGCCTTCTCGCCCTAACAAATTTTTGTCTGCCCCACCCGAGAAGGAGTTCTTGACAAAAGGCGTGGCTGTAGATGCCATGGTGGTGGCATCTGCTACACAACAGGACGTGGCTGAGGCTTCAACGTCCGTCGATCCTCCTAATAAGGAGTCTAGGAGCATGGACCGGTATGGGAAGCGCACCCTGACTTCAGCAGCCTTTACACTAAGGTCCCTGAATTATTTGGCACATTTTACCAGGCTACAGAGGGATCTGGTCAAGGAGCTGTCAGATTCCCTCTCAGGTAACCTACCTGAGCAGCTAGCCCAGTCGGTTAGCTCTCAGTTGGCTATCCTTACCTCGATTTCTAACTCGTCCATGAGGCTCATTTCATATGCGGCAAGGCGGCAGACGGCAGGCACAGGCGTAGCTCCACGGAGACAAGCCTGGCTCCGTTGTGTCATTTCGCGGAGGCCTTCAAGTCTTCCTTCCGACGCTCCCTTTGATGGGTCCTCTTTGTTTGGACCTAAGGTAAAGACACTCTTACCCGCTGTGAGCAAGAGGGAAAAACTTTATCTGCCGTAGGTGCACGTTATTCCACTCCCTTTCGGCCTTATCCCAAGGCTAAAGGAGGAGGGAAGATGTGGTTCCAAATCACGGAAGTTTTTCCTCAACAGCAGGAAGATTCCCCTTCCAGAGGCAGAGGACGGGAAATTTTTCTGGGAGACGCCGTCCCAGAGGCGGCAGAGGGCCCCGCAATTCTGGAGACCGAGTCCTTTCGTGGCTCTTCAGCCTCCCACACTTCATGAGGGATTGCCCGGCTGTGCTGCTCGAGCCATTCGGGTGCCGTTTGCCAAGCACCTAAAAGCCTGGGAGTCTATCACTCAGGACAGATGGGTGCTTCGATTTTGCCGGAGGTTACACCATTCCCTTCACACACTCACCCCCACCGTCCAAAAATCCCGACCCACTACCCAGTCAAAGGAAATTGCAGCCGCAGAAGCTTCAAAGCTGCTAGAAAAGGAGTCATCCAACCGGTCCCCACAGACCAGATCGGATCCGAAATTACTCTAGGTTCTTTTAGTGCCAAAAGACAGGGGACCTGAGACCAATATTGGATCTCAGCAAACTAAACCAGTCCATCATGAAGTCCAAATTCGAATGGTCACTTTACAATCCATTCTCCCATTGTTGGAGAAGGATGTTTGGATGTGCTCCATAGATCTCAAGGACGCCTATTATCACATACCGATACATCAGGCGTCCAGGAGGTATCTGCGCTTCAGCCTGGGAGACAGTCATTTCCAATTTTGTGCACTGCCCTTTGGTCTCACCACAGCCCCAGGGTGTTCACCAAGTGTTTGGCAGTAGTGACTGCTCACCTGAGGAGTCTTGGATTCCAAGTGTTTCCCTATCTGGACGACTGGCTCCTGACTGCCACCACCAGGCATCTACTAATAGACAACCTAAAAGCCACCATCTCCCTGGGTGCTTCCCTGGGAATTACATTCAATTGGTCAAAGTCTGTCTTGCTGCCCTGTCAGCGCATAAGATTCATAGGAGCAGAGATAGACTCAAAATTGATGCGTCTTCCTTCCTACCGAAAGGATTCAAACTTTACAAGGTCAAGTCCAGGCCCTGCTTCCAAGATCCAAAGCCCCAGCCAGGATGGTCCTGCAACTTTTAGGTTCGATGTCTGCCACGGTTCTCCTAGTTCCACTGGCAAGATTGCACATGAGGATTCTTCAGTGGCTGTTATCGACACAATGGTCTTTTCAGAATCTCCCCCTCAATCATCTCATACTGATTACAGAAACGTGCAAACGGGACCTCAGCTGGTGGCTTCAGTCATCCAATCTGAATCAGGGAAGACCTTTTGTTATCCCCCCTCCGGTGGCCACCCTGACAACGGATGCCTCCCAGACAGGGTGGGAGGGGGCATTGTCTGGGCAGGTTAGTTCAGGGTTCTTGGCTTCCAGACGAAACCTTTCTCCATATCAATGTATTGGAAATGAGGGCTGTACTTCTGTCCCTACAGGCCCTCCACAAGTTTCTCCATCATTATCGCCATCCACACAGACAACATGTCGGTGGTCTGGTATCTAAACAAACAAGGAGGGACCAGATCTTACCCCCTTTGCAGAGAGGCCATGAGGGTGTGGGAATGGGCTGTAGCTACCAACCGTTTCTTGGTAGCGACCCACATTCCAGGGAAATCCAATATTTTGGCAGACAGATTAAGCAGGACAATTCTCTCTCCTCACGAGTGGTCCCTGAACGAAACAGTAGCAGCTCAGGTTTTCAGAAGATGGGGGACTCAGTGCTGCGACCTGTTTGCAACACCACAAAACACAAAGTGCAAAAGGTTCTTTTCCTTGACTCCGCGTCAGGGGGAGGCAGCTACGGATGCTCTAGCCCAACCTTGGCCAACAGGACTAATTTATGCCTTTCCTCCGGTTCCACTCCTCCCCAAAGTCATCCAGAAAGCTTCCCAATTGGGGTCCACAATGATACTAATTGCTCAAGACTGGCCTCGTCAGGTATGGTTCCCCTACCTAAAGAAACATGCTCTGGGCGGTCCTTGGTTTTTGGATCTAACTCCGGACCTGCTGATTCATCAGTCGGGACGACAACACCAGTCCCTTCACACTTTGAAATTAACAGCTTGGCTCCTCCACTTCCGACTTTAGTCAGAAATCACAACTTAGACCCGGAAGTTATTCACATTTTATCACTGGCCCACAAACCCACCACTAAGAAATCGTACCTCAGTAAGTGGAAGAGGTTTGCTATCTGGGCGCAACTCAGGGGCGTACACCCTATTCCTGGCCCGATACCAGAGGTCTTGAAATTTTTAACATCTTTGTTTACTCAAGGATCTTCAGTCTCTACTATTAAAGTCCAACTAGCAGCTATCTCCAAATTTCACGAATCCATGGATCCACCGTTGATGAGCAGCAGATTATGCAAAACTTTCATTAAAGGTGCTGTGCTGTTAAGACCCCCAGTTTTCATCCTGCCCCGTGGGATCTTGATTTGGTACTTGCCTTAACATCTTCCCCTTCGAACCGGCTGCTACATGTGAGTTAAAATATCTGTCTTGGAAAACTGCCTTCTTAGTTGCAATTACCTCTGCAAGAAGAGTTTCAGAGCTTCAAGCCCTATCTATCAAACCACCGTACTTGGTTTTTCACAAGGATAGAGTATCACTTAGGCCTAATCCATCTTTTGTTCCAAAGGTTTGTTCTAATCTCTGTCTCCAACAATCTCTAGAGCTACCAGTTTTCTTTCCAAAATTCTCAAATGAAGCAGAATACACCTTCCATAAATTGGATGTTCACAGGCAATTGCGCTTCTATCTAGACAGGACTCAACAAATTGAAAAACAGACCAGTTGTTTGTGTCCTTTTCAGATAATAAATTGGGTAAAACCATCACAAAGCTACTATCTCCAAATGGATTAGAGATTGCATAACTCAGGCTTATTCCTCTTCAAATAAGCAACTTACAACATCTATCAAAGCTCACTCTACCAGAGCTATGGCTACTTCTATTGCTTTTCATTCCAAGCTCGCTATCTCTGAGATTTGTGCTGCGGCTACTTGGTCCAACCCGCACTTTCATTTCCCACTATAAATTGGATGTGGCATCTAAAGGCGAGCATCATTTGGTTCCACGGTACTCAGGAGTGTTTTCCAGTGAGCCACCCAGGATTCAGGTGCTAGGGACGCTGTCCCATCAGTCAGAATGTAGGCGAGATAGGATCACATAACATCTTTTAGTTATGTACTCACCATAACTTCAGATGTTTGGGATCCATCTCGCCTACATTCCTAATACCCACCCTCCTTCCCCCTGCCTTGGAGATCAGAAGAGATTGAACGGTTTTGAGTTCTACTGTTTTTTATCTTGTTTAATCTGACGATGTTATATAAGCAGCGTGTGTGTCTGTGTATGTATGCGGACAAACTAGATCTGGGGGACTGGTAGTGGTGCATCCTGGGATATAGTAAGCTCAGCCAATAAGAGACTTCGCTCTTTGGCATAAGCGTGCCGAGTCGGAGCTGAGGGATCGGCTCCGAACCCATCAGTCAGAATGTAGGCGAGATGGATCCCAAACATCTGAAGTTATGGTGAGTACATAACTAAAAGTTAGTGACTCTAGACTTGAGGCATACCTGCATATCCCAATAAGGGAATCATGCAGAAGATACCTCCACTTCAAGGCAGGTTTTTGCATTACCAATTCTCTGCACTGCCCTTTGGCTTATCTACTGCGTCCAGGGTCTTTACAAAGTGCCTGGCACCAGTAATTGCATTCTGCAGACAAAGAAGCATACAAATTTATCCTTATCCGGACGACTCTCTCATTCAGGCAGAGGACAAGGACACTCTTTTTCAACATCTGGCGTTAGTAAAAAGGCTTCTAACATGCCTGGGGTACACAGTAAGTGAAAAAAAATCACAACTGGTACCCTCTCAAATAATTACATTCCTAGGTGCAAGCTTGAATACAACTGGCCAGATGGCTTACCTTACGATAGACAAACAAAGGCAACTGATAACATACTTCAAACAAATGACAACAAAAACCCAGTTATCTGCAAGACAAATTCTGCAGGCTTTGGGGTTCATGGCATCCTGCATTCTACTAATTCCATATGCGAGACTGCATATGGGGAAACTACAATGGTACCTAAAAAGTTTATGGAGTCAACATTGTCACAGTCTGGAAACAATGATTCCTCTCATTCCCTGCCTACAACAGGAGTTTCTTTGGTGGGCAGAGACATGTCACCAAAACAAGGGACTGTCATTCACTCTACCCCCTGCCACCCAAACCCTAACTACAGACGCGTCAAACTATGCTTGGCGGGCCCACCTGGCGGAGAGATGCATTCAGGGCAAATGGAGCCCAAAACAAATGCATCTGCATATCAACCAGAAAGAGATGCTACCTGTTCAGAATGCTCTGACACCCTTCAAGGGCTTACTTCATCCGGGACAACTACTGATAAAGACGGACAACACCACGGTTATGTGGTACATAAACAAGCAGGGGGGTTCACATTCCTACTCCCTTTGCAGACTAGCCATGGCATTGTGGAACACAGCACTGACTTACCAAATACATCTTCAAGCTCAATTCCTGCCAGGAAAACAAAATACTCTGGCAGACGACCTAAGCAGAAATCTTATGGAACCGCATGAGTGGAAACTGGATCCACAAATCTTCAGCATGTTAACACAGAAATGGGGGAGCCCAGACATAGATCTGTTTGCCTCTCCCCAAAATTGTCAACTGGACAAATTCTGCACAAGAACTTATCACAGAAAAGCATGGAAAGTGGATGCCCTATCCCTCAGTTGGAAAAACCTGTCAGTCTATGCCTTTCCCCCTCTGCCTCTTCTCTCCAAGGTCTTACTAAAAGTCAGACAGGAAAAAACAAAAATGATCCTAGTTGCTCCGGACTGGCCTCGCCAGCACTGGTACCCAATTCTAAGGAATATGTCTCAACTTCCTCCTTGGTACTTGCCTCAAGTACCTCATCTACTGTCTCAGCAGAACAATCAAATTCTGCACACCCAGCTCCAAACTCTGAACCTTGCAGCATGGCTGATCATTCAATTATTCAAACAACACCTCTCAGTAAATCTGTGATGGATGCCATTTTGGAAGCAAGAAGGCCTAGTACTAGAAAATCTTATGCTGATAAATGGAAGAGATTTTATGCTTGGAACCAAACATAAGTAACTGACACAGCAAAGCCCAATATCCCTCAGATTTTACAATATTTGACTGAGATGCTTGACAAGGGCCTATCTTTTTCTTCAATAAAAATCCATGCCTCTGCCATCTTGGCTCATTACAACACAGAGCCTCCCCTCTTTTCTCATCTTCTGCTTAAACCGTATCTTAGAGGGGCCAAAAATTTAAGGCCTCCAAGAGGATCACCAACTCCTGCATGGGACCTCAACTTTGTGCTGGAAAAACTCACCCTGCCTTCTTTTGAACCAGCAGCTACTGCAGATATAAAATTCCTGTCTTGGAAAACAGCTTTCCTCTTGGCAGTCACTTCATCAAGAAGGGTTTCAGAACTACATGCTCTCATGGCTGTGGAGCCTTTTATTACATTTTACCCAGACAGGGTGTCCCTCAGGTCCAATCCTTCTTTTATGCCTAAGGTGGTATCCAGTATGGCTCTTAACCAGACAATTCACCTGCCAACATTTTACCCAAATCCGCAAAACAAGGGGGAGCAGCTTCTGCATTCATTGGATGTACACAGACAACTAAGATTCTACTTAAACAGGACCAAATCTCTAAGAAAGTCTGAGCAACTACTGGTGGCATTTGCTGCAGGATCAGAGGGGAAGGCTATATAAAAGCAGACTATTTAGTGGATAAGCCACTGCATTAGTTTATGCTACTTGCACCATGGTAAACCAGTGCCCAAGGGGATCAAGTCACATTCCACCAGGGCTGCCTCTACCTCAGCAGCTTTTCTCAGAGGGGTTCCAACCAAAGACATTCGAGAGGCTGCTACTTGGAGCTCTGTTCATACCCTCACAAAACATTAACATTTGCCTCTCTTCTCCAAATCCAGGGCAGGCTTTGCCACTGCAGTTCTGCAGGGCCTTATAGCCGCTCCTAATGCTATTTAGTTCCATCCTCCCATCCATAGCTTTGGGATTCTACCCAAATGTAATGACTGCAACAGTGAAACACAAAGAACATAGTGCAGTTGTGTACACTTACCATAAATGTAGATGTTGCAGTCCGGGTTACCACCCGCCATCCCCCTTTTTCGATACCTTTTCTTTCCTTCATTATATACTAAAGCCTTTGTGGTGTATTTGCTTTTAGATGAAGGTAAAGTTTATGTTGCTAAAAGTGCATTTACATATATTTCTGTTTAAATGTTTATATATATATATATATATATATATATATATATATATATATATATATTTTTTTTTTTTTTTTTTTTTTTTTTTGCACCCCATTTGGGGGGGGGGCACCTGACATCTGGGGCAAGGAAAATTGAATAAAATGGCGTTGGCTGCATGTTTTATACCCCTGACGACCTGACGTCATGGAAGAGGAGACAGCCACCAATGCCGGACCCAAGACTTTGTTATTCAGGCTGACTGAGTGCAACCTGCCAGCAGATTACCCAAATGTAATGACTGCAACAGTGAATACACTCTAACATCTATGGTAAGTGTACACAACTGTACTTTTTCTGTCCTGTTTGTGGTTTCATAGAATGTCAAATTGTAGTTTATTGCTGAATCCTGGTGGCTTTGAACAGTTGGATGCCATGCAGGGCATCTTGGGACTGGCATTTTAAAAGCTCTTCATTTGACCCATTGTAATACTTTAACTTACGCTGGGATGATGGTTATGTGTAAAAAGTATATCAATTTGCTAGTCTGTTTGTGTTTTGTATTGCATCCCTTTAGAAAGGAAATATTCAGCAAATCAGGCAGGCACTCATGTCACCAGTATGTCATAGTCCATTTGTGGGTGTGAATGACCTGAGACATACCTCCCTAGACTATATGAAGAGAGACACAAGGGACCTGTCAGAATACATATTGCAGGTTGGTATGAGCCTTGCATTGAGCAGCATTCTACCCTCACCAATAATGATACCACAATACAAACAGAAAATGATCAACTTCAGTAATTGGTTAAGCTACTGGTGTCATTCCAGTGGGATCCAGTATTTGTCAGCCTTTGGTGCTAGGCTTTCAAGTACTAGCCAGTTCATTAGCCACCCCCCCCATAGTGCCTTTTTTTAGGCAGCAGCAAACAGACCTAGCAGCATAACAAATTCTTCTAATGCCAAGCTGAAGGTACTTCTGCTCAATGCTAGGAGTTTTAACACAGAAAACTGTACTCCCTGGAAGCTGTCCTTGCCCTGGAGAATGTTGATATCTGTGCAGTTACAGAGATGTGGTTCAAGGCTGCAGAAAGGGCCCCAGCAATGTAAGGCTACAGTGTCTATCACACATTTAGACCACCCTCAGAAAAAAAGAAAAGGAGGAGGTGTTTCCATTTACATAAAAAGCAATCACACCTCTAGATTGGTCAAGCAGGATAACTCGCTTGAAGTACTCCATGTCCAGGTGACCATAGGCAAAGTCCCCCACCATATCATTGCTAGCTACAGGTCCCCAACCGTGCACCCTGAAGTCCACTCTGCATACCTGAAAGTTACTAGAATCATGTTCTTTCACTCCATTACACTACTCCTGGGTGATTTTTGACTACTCCATAAAATGGGAAATGTGTACATGTAACGTGCAGGCTCAGAGATTCTTGGACTTTGTCGGTGCATTTGCTCTGGAACAGCTGGTCTGCACATCCACTAGACATTCAAATATCCTTCCCATAGCAGTAGCAAAACAACCAGCAAATCGGCCACCAAACTCAAAACTTATCATAGAATGTATACCAAAGATAGGTTAAAAACACCCACAGTTTAGTGCTTTCATCTGTAACACTAAGAAATCATCAGAATTATGAATGTACTGCTTGTGGAAGCCATTTTAAAACTTAAGTGCAGAACACACAGCTCCCATGTAAACCAGTCACAACTTATTGTAGCTTTTTAGTGTTCTTAGTGTTACTTTATTTTTTCTGTTTCACATTGATTCCAGCTACATTAAGTACCCCCATCAAACCCTGAAACTATAAAGAATTTTTGTAAGGCAAACTACTTCCTCCTTAAGTGATAGCACAGGTAATGTTAAAGCTCCCTCTAATCCCAAAAACACTGAGGCCTATATCGAAATATACAATAATGACCTTTACAGCTGCATAGGAAAGACAGTATCTGAGCAAACAAAACCCAGGTCTAGCCGGAAAAACAAGTCACCCTGGGTAAGACCCTTGGCATAAATAGACTATGCAACAGCAGGAAGAAACTCCCGTCTAGAAGTAAGTGGGCGGGTGCACAACAAAGAAAGAAAATCCCGCATTAGTCTCAACAGGCACGTTATGGAACTATTCAAGTCTTCAAAAGCTAAATACGAGACTACAATAGACTCCAAAGCAAAGGATAACCGCAAAGTGTTTGATTCAGTACCCCACTCGGGTATTATAAATAACCTCACAGAATTAGGCATAAACTTCTGTGTCACCAAATAGATAGCCAAATGGCTCATGGATGGGGCACATTGTTGGAGTGGGGGAATCCACATCCAACAAGAGGCTAGTCAGTAGTGGAGTACTCATGGCTCAGTCCTGGTCCCCCTCCTGTTTGGAATATACTTCTCAGATGTCAAGGTTAATGTAGATGTCCTTTGGATGACCAGGTTTGCGGCCCCCTCCTGTTTGGACTATACTTCTCAGATGTCAGGGTTAATGTGGATGTCCTTTGGATGACGAGGTTTGCGGCCCCCTCCTGTTTGGAATATACTTCTCAGATGTCAAGGTTAATGTAGATGTCCTTTGGATGACCAAGTTTGCTAATGACTGCAAATTGCACAAAATCATTGATTCCCCAAACAATGTTAATGTCCTGCAGAAAGGTCTGAAGCAGACTAATGATTGGTGTCAGAGCCATGGCCTCAAACTAAATGAGAAGTGCATAATAAAACCCTTTGGGAGCTCTTTTACCCCTGCTATTTACAACATTGATAGCACCCCTCTAGGACTGGACCCAGTGGTGAAAGATCTGGGTACTCCGATAGTAATCCGAACTTTGACCACCATGTGTCCACTGTGGTGAGAAAATCCTATGTGGCTCAGCTTATAAGTAAGGGCATAGCATCTAGATGTAAGGATGTCATAGTACCACTCTACCCAGCCCTCATCTGACCAGTAATCGAATACAGTGCACCCTTTGGCATGTACCTTGCTAGGCACCTGCAACAGTTGGAGGATCCTCAGATGTTTCTCACAAAAAAAAAAAAAAAAGTGTATAACTAACATATGTTACATGTGGACTGATTAAAATGCGTATCTCTGTATTCAACAGGGTATAACTAACATATGTTACATGTAGACTGATTAAAACACGTATCTCTGTATTCAGTTTCCTACAGATTACTGAGGGGTTATCTGTCAGACCTACAAGGCAGTGTCTGACCCAGCCCTTGTGGAAATGTTGCATATTCGCAAAACTAACTACACAAGGGTTATGCGCTTCAAAGATCTAAACCTGATCTGTGGTATGAATACATCATGCTGGAGAGACAGATATGTGCCCTAGAGACATATGTGCCCTAGAGACTGTCCCTCCTCTGGAATAAGCTTTCCTATTCATGTGAAGCAGAGCCCTTCCCAGACCATCTTCAAGCTCAATCTGGACTGATGGATGGAAAATTGCAAATTCACTAATGGGGTGGTGCCCATGTCCTTTAAAGACAGAGGCAGTCTGTAGGAATAGTCCAAACATGCTTGCTGACCATTCTTACCTTTCCCCTAGGGATAGAAAATCGGGTAAAACTGGCTAGGGTTGCAAAGGCTGCTGAGCTATTAGCCTACTAATCGCCTATGAACCTATGTACAAGCAGAAATAAATATTGGGCATAATTAGCAACTAATTTTTTTGGAGAGGAGCAGTGCTGGAACGTGGGGAGTGAGCTTCCTTCACATGGAGACGAGGTTTGAAACTGGGCTTGGCAGAGAGTTCTAGACTTAATGTTTATCTTGTCAGTGTAGTGCTGTATTTTTATAGAGAAGAATATTTAAATGTCTGCTGCACTGGGGAACACACTGTCAAATTCCTATATATTGGTTTCCGTTCAGTCTGCCAATGCCATTGAAACAATCCTTGTTCTCATGAGTGTCCACAGTAATGTCTGTCTCTAAGTGTGATGAAAGATGGAGAGTTGTTAAATACAACCCTACAAAAATCTCAAGATTGACGGTCTATAAGCTGTCTGAGGTGTTCCCCACTTCAGCTTCTTAGAGTGTGTGTAGGCTGTACTACTACTACATTTGTAGTCATACTTACTGATTTGTGCACTGTGGTATAAATGAGGATTCTCTCATTAAGCCTTATTTTTGGATTTAACAAAGGCCTTCAGTTGTGTTACTTGTCTGCTGCTTTTAGAATGGCATTGTAGTTGATCGTGTATAGTTTGACTTTGTGTGATATTTAATCATTTGATTACTGCCTTCTTGTATTTGGTGGTGGTGAGTTAAATGGTCATTGCTTTACCTTTGCACATGGACTGTGCTTGTGCCTTGTCTACAGGGAGTTTAGTCCTGCCCTTTACTTCATTTTTATGTTATTGCTTTAAGCAGTACCTTGCTGTTGTGAAGCTGTCCCTCGTTAGAGTCATGTCTTCCTGTCCGGGTACCAGCAGTATTCTCTTAGAGCAGCTTTTCTTGTTTTCTGTGTTGGATCCTGCCTTGGAGCCACATGCATTAATTGTTCCTCATGGAGTATTGCTGTGGCTTTGTGGACCAATACTTGCTCTTAGGCTCTAATCCAGGTGCTAAAATGTCAAGCAGATATTTCCTCCTGGGGTGTGAAGATCTGATTTATAATGAACTTGCCTCATCTTTTGTGTGTTGTATCTTCTCAGCACAGTTGGTTGTTGAGATTCTTTGTAATATCAGAGCTGCCTGGAATTAGGGGAGTAGGGATATTTGGATAGATGTGACCTGCCATCAACTACTTATGTATAGTAAAGTGTTACTTTTAGCTTTGGGGCATTTTGCCAGACCACTGCTGGGATGTGATTCATTGGCCAGATTCTGAAAGTCAGGAATTTGCTCAGATTAACATTGACAGTGTCATAAGTAAGTCTGGATTTTTCAAATCATGGAGCCTAATTGTCACCCTAGTGCTTTAACCATGTATGAGTTATGACTTAAAAGTTTACATTCTCTTCAGTTGCCCTTGGATATAATTACTCTCGTAGGGCCAGAGTAAGGAGAGCTAAGCTGTAAAAGTCAGTGCACCTCATGCGGTTCTCTGTTGTTTTTGCATGGTGAAGTGAACAGCCGAGCACCTTTGCTTCACTAGCTAGTCAGATGTTCTTCGTGTTTCACCATTGCAGTCATCACATTTGGGTTATCTGCCTGCAGGTTGCCCTCAGCCGGCCTGAATACCAGAGTCTTCGGATTTCTGCATCGGATGCTGTCTGTTCTTCCATGACGTCAGGTCGTCAGGGGTATAAAACATGCAGCCGATGCCATTACATCAGTCTTTCTTGCCGCGTGGTGCGCGAAGCAGAAGCAGTTCACAAGTGCCGGTCAGCCGTCTCCTGAAATTTTCATGTTTGCGTTTCAGACCCGAAGTCTTCAAAAAAGAAGTACCCTGTTGAGGATCCTTTTTCTTGCTGTAACCGATGTCAGTAAAAGTTAACAGTTGTCTTACCTGTGGAAAGCAAATACCTCATAGAGATTTTCATTCATACTGCATCCCTTGTTTAGGCCCAGACCACGACGTCCCTCGCTGTTGGTTTTGTGCCTTGTTCAATGCCCAAACTATTCATCATTGGGTTATTTTTGCAGCTAATTACTTTCATACTCGATCTGTGTACTCCAAAATGGCTTTGGTAAGCCATCCAAATACCGATCTTCCAAAAAAAGATAAGGATAAAAACAGAGACAGACTGCATAGGTCCAAAACTGCCGACGCTTCCGTTAAGCTAGTCGCCAGTACTCAGTGAGGTGCTTACGCAGCCCCTGATACCCGCTGCTTCAGATTTGCAGGCCTCTACTGAGACCCATTCTGAGTCCAGTATGCCGCAAGATGCTTCTTCGACTATGGAACCTACGGATGTGTCTACCTTGGATGGGTCCAGAGCTGCTGTGCAGGCACCGGCTTCTGAGGGTGTATTCAGGCCTGCAGACATTCATATTAAACTGACGCCATCATTTTCATTCAGGCCAAAAACATGCACTACGCCTAGAAAACCGATGACCAAACTGCAGGCTCAGGCCCATAGACCTCAAAAACAAATGCTTAGAATGGCTGAAGACCTTATTACCTTAATTAGGGGTAGCCAGCCTTCCCCCTCCAAGATTCCCAGAACTGATTTTCTTTCTGATTCATCTGATCAGGAATCTGATATTTCTGCTCCTTCTGATTACCAGGATTTGCCCTTATCTACTTACGAGGATTCTGATGCAGGGGATTCCATTCCCTCTGACCCCCCCCCCCAGAAGATCTTTCTTTCGGTGAAACCTTGCATACTCTCTGGGAGCATTTCCGCTTGGAAAGCCTGGATTACTGTGAGTCAAAAAAGAGACCTAGGGAATTCTTATTCCTGCCTCAACACACGCCTTTAGCTGTACCTCCTGTTCCAGACATTGTAGATTATGCTTTCTTGGAATCTAGCCTTACCCAGACACTTTACCTCCAGCTCCCAGAAAACCTGACCGGTACTACAGAGTACCTGACTCTCACAAGTCCCTCTTCAAGAATCCTTCTGCGGATCCAGAGTCCTTTTCCCAAGGACCAAAAGGCATTAAGGCTACTGCTGCCAAAAATCCTACCCCTTCTGATAGAGATTCTGGAGCCTTAGACATATTTGGCCATTAGGGCTTTAAATTACCAGTTTCATATGTTAAAGTATCAGTAGCATATTATGGGACTACTTAGAAAATGATGTTGATTCCTGACTCTGCTGAACACAAATAATTGCAAGATTTAATGCATTCTGCAGAACAAGTTGGTAAACATACTTTACAATGTGGTTTTGATGCTTTAGAAGCATCTTGCAGGGCTGCTGTCACTGGGTCTGTACTCAGAAGGCATGTTTGGCTTAAGGAACAAAACTTGCCAGATCATGTTAAAGCTAAATTACTGGCTGCTCCCTTAAACCAAGACTGCCTTTTTGGAAACAAAGCAGAAGTAGTCATCAAAAGGATGGAGGAAAAAGCGAAATCTATGCAAGCTGTTAAAGATTTCCTACCAGTACAGCCTCCCAGATTAAGTAGGCTTTTGCTTTCAAAGAACTGGTCCTTTCCAGACCCTTCCAGGCCTTCTCAGTCCAAACCCAGGAACAGCAGACAACCTAGGCTACAGTCTCAGGTTATGCACAGACCTAAGCAATGGGGGGCTCCCACTTCCAAAGCAGGGAGTAGTAAGCCACCCCCTATGGAAAAATGGCACAATGACTTAACCTTAACCCTTCTAAGCCATGCTGAACTACCTGCGCCCTTCATGCAAAAATCTGGGAACTTATTACCCAGGACAAATGAGTTTTGAACATAGTCTCTCAAGGATACAGATTCCACTTCCACACACTACCAACCCCAAATGGTTGGCCAGACCTACCCCCAAATCAGTGGGTGGAGGCCCAACAGCAGGTTCTCTCTTCTCAGTGTCAGGGCTATTCAACCTGTCCCAGCAGAACAAAGGGGGCAAGGTGTTTATCCAAAACTTTTTCTGGTACCCAAAAAAGACCACTCCTGGCGTCCTATCCTGGACCTCTCCATTCTCAACATCTTCCCGGTAGTTCCAAAATTCAGAATGCTAACTCTTCAACAGCTTCTTCCTATGTTAGCCAAGGATGCCTGGCTGACAACCCTAGACTTAAAGGAAGCTTACCTGCACATCCCAATAAGGGAATCTTGCAGGAAATGCCTACGCTTCAGGGCAGTTCTCTGCACTTCCCTTTGGCTTAACTACTGCGCCCAGGGTATCACAAAGTGTCTAGCTCCAGCCATTTCATTTTGCAGGCAGAGAAATATTCAAATTTACCCATACCTGGACGATTGCCTGATTCAGGCAGAAAGCCAGGACTTGCTGTTACAACACCTGGCATTCGTAAAGAAACTTCTACCATCTCTGGGGTACACCATCAATGAAAAGAAATCTCACATAGTACCCTGCCAACAGATTGTATTCCTGAGCGCAAGCTTGAACACAACTTCCCAGATGGCATTCCTCACTCCGGAGAAACAAGTTTATTTGACAACCTACTTCAAAATATTGGCCACAAAACCCCAGCTATCTACAAGGAAAATACTGCAAGCTCTGGGGTTCATGGCCTCTTGCATTCTACTAATTCCATATGCAGGACTGCATATGAGGAAACCCCAATGGTATGTAAAAAGCCTGTGGTGTCAGCATTCTTAGTACCTGGAAACAGTGATTTCTGTCATTCCTTGTATAAAGACAGAGTTCCTTTGGTGGTCAGAGGCCTGCTACCACAACAAGGGACTTCCTTTCACTCTACCCCCTGCCGCCCAAACCCTAACAGACGCATCAGACTATACATGGGGGGCTGACATGGCAGGGCAGTGCATTCTGGGCAAATGGAACCCGAGACAGATGCACCTGCATATCAGTCAAAAAGAAATGCTAGCTGTACAGAGTGCTCTGACAGCCTTCAAAGACCATATTCTTCAAGGACAACTATTGGTAAAGACAGACAACACCACAGTTATGTGGTACATAAACAAGCAGGGGGGAACCCACTCGTACCCTCTCTGCAGACTGGCCATGACTCTGTGGGGCACAGCCTTAAGCTATTAAGTACACCTTCAAGCACAATTCCTGCCAGGCAAACTAAATTCACTGACAGACGACTTAAGCAGAAATCTCATGAACCCACATGAATGGAAACTAGAACTCAAAATATTCATTCTGTTGAGGAACAAATGGGGGGACCCCAGAGGTAGACCTGTTTGCCTCCCCTGAGAACTACCAATTGAACAAATTCTGCACAAGAACTCTCCACAGTCAAGCTTGGAAAGTGGATGCCCTGTCCTTTACCTGGGAAAGCCTCTCAGTTTATGTCTTTCCCCCTCTGCCTGTACTCTCGAAGGTTCTACTAAAGATCAAATGGGACAAGCCAAGGACAATACTGATTGCACCAGACTGGCCATGCCAGCACTGGTACCCCCTCTTGCGCAGTATGACACTGCTGCAACCAGGGCACCTGCCTCAGACCCCTTCCCTGCTGTCCCAGCAGGCGGGCCAGATTCTGCACCCTCAGCTTCAAACCCTGAACCTTGTAGCCTGGCTAATTCCTTGAACTCTCCTCTAGCATCCCTCAGTAAGCAGGTGCTGGATGTCATTCTGGAGGCTAGGAGGGCTAGTACCAGAAAATACTATGCTGAAAAGTGGAAAAGATACGGTTCCAGGAGCCAGGCTCAGGGGGATGGGCACAATGGTGCCCAGCTTACCTCATATTCTACAGTACTTAACAGATATGCTACACAAGGGCCTATCCTTCTCGTCAGTTAAAATTCATGCCTGTGCCATTTCAGCACATTATAATACTGAGCCACCCCTCTTCTCTCACCCCTTGCTAAAACAATTCCTCAGAGGGTCCAAAAATTTAAGACCCCCCCCCCCCCCAGGAGAGCTCCCACTCCAGCCTGGGACCTTAACTTTGTATTGGAAAAGCTCACTCTACCCCCCCTCTTTGAGCCAGCTGCAACAGCAGAGTTGAAATTCCTTTCTTGGAAAACAGCCTTCCTTCTACCCATCACTTCAGCTAGAAGAGTGTCTGAATTACAGGTCCTCATGGCAGTGGAACCCTTCATTATCTTCCATGCGGACAGGGTTTCCATCAGGACTAATCCTTCCGTTATGCCCAAGGTGGTGTCTAGTGTGGCCCTAAATCAGTCCATTCATTTGCCTACCTTTTTCCCTAATCCACAAAACAAAGGGGAACGAATACTGCACTCTCTGGATGTGCACAGACAACTTAGATTTTATTTGGACAGGACTAAGCCTCTCAGGAAATCTGAACAGCTGCTAGTTGGCTTTGCTGCAGGGGCAGAAGGGAAGGCCATTTCAAAGCAAACCATTTCCAAGTGGATAGCCCATTGCATTAATTTCTGCTACAAGCACCATGGAAAACCTACACCACAGGGGATAAGATCACGTTCTACCAGGGCTGCATCTACCTCTACGGCTTTCCTCAGAGGAGTCCCTACCAGGGACATCCTAGAAGCTGCTACCTGGAGCTCTGTACATACTTTCACCAAGCATTACCACGTGCCTAACTTTTCTCAATCCAGAGCTGGATTTGCCACTGCAAACTTGCAGGGCTTAATTGCTGTTCCTAATGCTCTTTAACTTCCTCCTCCTCTCCTTAGCTTTGGGAATCTACCCAAATGTAATGACTGCAACAGTGAAACACAAAGAACATAATACAGTTGTGTACTCTTACCATAAATGTAGACGTTCGAGTGTATTCACTGCTGCAGTCCTGGTTACCCTCCCGCCAGTCCCCTGACTTCTCTTGCCGCTGCCTTTCATTCTTGTTTGGTATATTTATTTTTTTCTGGTGTATTTGCTTTTTGATGAGGGTTTTACTATACCACTTGCTTCGTATTGTGGGGGCTCCTGACATCTGGGGCAAGAAAAACTGATGTAATGGCATCAGCTGCATGTTTTATACCCTTGACAACCTGGCGTCATGGAAGAAGAGAGAGCATCTGATGCAGAAATCCGAAGACACTTGTATTCAGGCCGGCTGAGGGCTACCTGCAGGCAGATGACCCAAATGTAATGACTGCAACAGTGAATACACTCGAACATCTACATTTATGGCAAGTGTACATAACTGTACTTTCCTAGACCTCTGTCTTTTGAACTGCAAAGAGCATACTTTCTTTTCTTTGTTTAACTTGTTCCCATTTTCCCTGGAAGCCCCAGGAGAAGAGCTCCACATAAATGGCAATTTTCTTAGTCTGTGCATTGCACAGATGTGGCATCTGTGCGGCAGGCCTGTATTTTGGTGTAAACCATGCGTTCCGTTTAGGTGTCACCTAAATGGTGAGTCATAAGTACCACTAACTCCCAAAAATGGTTAAACCAGCAGCAGCAGGCACTCACTTCTCTCCTACTTGCCCATTTCTTCCAGTGCCTGAGCCACTAACCAAAATCCGTTAATTTGGTTCATAGTTCGGATTTCATCCCTGTATTCCACAAAGTTGAGGTTGACTCTGTTTTCCTTATCCATTTCCTTGTGCAACTTTGGTCCTGAAGTCACTCTTGATAGACTGTCCTTATGAACTGCATTTCTTCCTCTAAAAAATGTTAAATTAGTAGGTGGTAAATGATGGCATAGTGCCATACCAACATTCCACCATGCCTCCAGCCCCCATCTGTAAGGATGTCGTATATCCATTTTGTAAGCACCCTCATTCTACTGCAGCAGATCTGAAACGGGACATTCTTTATAGGTGTCGAAGTCAAAACTTCCAGTCCTGTACGGCTGTGTTGTATGTTCATAGGTAAATACTAGGCAATCAGTCTGCAGGCTGTTTCACACCTAACCAATAACTAAACAGTGATCGAGAGTGACACTCAAACCTTGTACCTTTTATTTGTGCAGAAAAAATCTTAACCACTATACCAACTCCAAATACTCCCAATATATTAGCAAATTTTTGACCCACAGTGTTAATGTATAACAGCAACCAGCAGCAGAGCCCTACAAGTTGAGCCAGATCAGCTTGTCCTGCAGTCAAATGCATTGCACATGGCGGGCATGAGTGTCTTCTACTGTGCACATTTGGGTTTAAAGACCTCAGATGTTTATCTGTACATTGCTAGTCTGGGGAACCAGATGCTAAAAATCGTTTTGCTTACGACGAAAACATATATGGAAGTGATTCTTTTTAATTTCTCCAAGTCTTTTGGGTTCCTAATACCATGATGGGAATGGACCCCATTTTTTTCCAAGTCTTTTGGGTTCCTTATACCATGATGGGAATGGACACCATTCCTAAGTCAGAGTACGATTAAAGTTCATGAAATTAGTATTGTTTCAGTCTTTGATGTCAGCCAGAAGTGCTCTTAACAGCACCCGCAATGTGCCCAGTAATAACTACTCCTGCAATTCGTATGGGGTTGCATGTATTAGTAACATTTTTTTCATAAGGCCTGTTGCTGCTACTATTATTGGAACTGTCTGGGTATCTTTCTTCCACATCGCTCTCATTTCTGCCTACAAATCCTAATATTTTATGACTTTGTCTCTCTCTGTATGCAAGACAATGTAGTCACTGGGTGTGGTGATTTCAGTGATCAATGCAACTTTTGTCTTTTCATGGAATATTATATCCAGTTTTCTAGCATCTGTGTTTTGAACTGTTGGTAATGGTTGATCCCATGTGATGTAGACTTCATCATTTTCTATGATGCTTTGTGGGTCATGTTTCCAGTGTTTTTCAGCCACTTCAGTAAAATAATGTTTGCACAATCCCCAGTGCAACAGTCTTGCCACATTATTATGCCTTTCAGTATACAGTCCTTCTGTCATTAGTATGTCAAAACCAGCAACGAGATGTGCAACTGTTTCCAATTATGTTTTACAAAACCTGCATTTGTCTGTCTCTCCCACGTGTTCACTGGACTTTGTAAACCAACATATATGTAGCCCACTGTCTTGTGCCACCAGTATTAACCTTTCATCTCTTGGTTTGAATTTGCCTCTCCTTAATTATTCCTGCATTCGATCCTGATCAACATGAGGTTCTTCCAGAAAGATGTTCATCGTGTTTCACTATTACAGTCATTACACTTGGGTTATCCTGCTGGCAGGCTACACGCAGTCAGCCTGAATTCCAAAGTCTTGGTCCGGCTTCGGTTGGTGTCGCCTCTTCCCTGACGTCAGTGTGCCAGGGGTATAAAAGATGCAGCCAACGCCATTTTCTTCAGTCTTTCTTGCCACATGTTGCCCGAAGCAAAAGCAGTTCGCAAGTGCCGGTCAGCCGACTCCTCAGATTTTCGATTTCGAATTTCAGATCCAAAGTCTTCATTAAACCTAAGTACCCCGTTGGGGAAACTTTTTTCTTGCTCCAGACCGATGTCAGAAAAAGTTAACAATTGTATTTCTTGTGGGAAGCAAATACCTCATAAGGATTTTCACTCTTACTGTATTCCTTGCCTAGGCCCTGACCACGACGTTGCTTGTTGTTGGTTTTGTGCTAGATTTACCCAACCCACTATTAAGCGTCTGTACGATTTTGCCTTTCATTACTTTGGCCGCAGATTCAATTATACAATGCCGTCGGAACAGCCAACCAGAGTTTATAAAAAAACGCAAGGATAAAGACGAGGGCAGACATCCAAGGTCCAAAACCGACGATGAGGCTTCCTCTAAGCTAGTCGTCGGTTCGCTGGTTCTCAATGAGGTGCTTTCGCAGCCCCTGACACCCGCTACCTCAGAGCCACAGGCTGCTTCCGACTCCCACGTGGAGCCAACTGGGCCTCTGGAAACTCAAGGTATTGGATCCTCGGAAACTATTCCCTCAGAGGGTCCGGAGCCGCTGTGCAGGCATCTGCTTCCTAGGGTGTTTTCAGACCTACACAGTTATATTTAAAGGCATCTTCAGCTTCAAAGCCAAAGACTAAAGCAGCTCTAAAGACAGAAACAAGTACAGCATTCACCAGGACAGACTTCCATGCCTAAAAAGCAGATGCTCAAAATGGCCGAAGACCTTATTACTTTGATCAGGGGTTCCCATCCCCCTCCTGATAAGAGGCCTAGGCAAGAGACAGAATATGAATCTTCAAACCAGGTTTCCATTTCCTCTGATTCCTCTCTTCCTCCCTATGAGGATTCTGATGCTGAAGAATCTATTCCTTCAGCTACCCTCCTGAGGATTACTCTTTTGGCGAAACCCTGCATACTGTGAGGGAGCACTTTCATTGGGAGAGCCAGGATTATTCAGAATCCAAGAAAAGGCTCAGAGATTTTCTTTTACTTCCTCAGCACAGGCCCCTTGCTATTCCCCCTGTTCTGGACATTGTAGATGATGCTTTTTCAGAGTCCGGCCTGTCTCCAGACTCTATACCCCCTGCACCCGTTAAGCCAGACAGGTACTACAGGGTTCCAGATTCACATAAATTTCTATCTAAAAACCCTGCTGCTGACCCAGAAACTATTTCTGAGTCCCAAATCGGTCAAGGCTTCCACTGCAAAAAACCCTGTCCCCTCTGATAGGGACTCTAGGGCACTGGACAGATGGGGGAAAAAAGTTTACACTTCTGCTACCTTGGCTGTAAGGGCTTTAAATCGTCATTTTCATATGCTTAAATATCAGCAATACTTAATGTCACTGTTAAAACAGAAAATGTTGACAAATTCTGAATGTGCTGAAAACAAGGAAATGCAGGATTTATTGCATGCAGCTGAACAGGTGAGAAAACACACTTTGCAGTGTGGTTTTGATTCTTTTGTGGCCTCTTGTAGGGCTGCTGTAACGGGTTCTGTGATTAGGAGGCATGCTTGGTTAAAGGAACAAAATCTGCCTGATCATGTTAAAGCTAAATTATTAGATGCACCATTGCAGCATGATACTTTGTTTGTTGTTAAGGCAGAAGAGGTGTTGAAGAAAATGGAGGATAAAGCGAAATCTATGCAGACAGTCAATGATTTCTTACAGGTACAGCCACCCAGATTTAGCAGGAACTGGCCTTCAAAAAATTGGTCCTTTCCAGTGTCAGATATGCCACAAAGAGGCAGATACAGGCACCCTACAGGCAGATCCCAGCCCCAAGGATCATACAGACCTAAACAATGGTGTGCTTTAATTCCAAAAGCAGAGAAGACAAATCTCAACCTTATAGGAAACAGTCCCAATGACATTCCTCTACCAGTACCAAGCACTTATCTTTTGGATGCTCCCATAGGGGAAAAACTAGCACTTTTTTCACAAAGCTGGCACCACATCACCCAGGACAAATGGGTCTTGAATATAGTGTCTCAGGGTTACAGGTTCCACTTTCACACCCTGCCAAAGGCAAAAGGCATGCCAGACCTGCCACACAATCAATGGGCAGAGGCACAAAAGCAAGTTTCATCCCTCATGGACATGAGGGCCATTCAGCGAGTACCACTACAGGAGCAGGGACAAGGATTTTACTCACAACTTTTCTTGGTACCCAGAAAGGACAAAGCCTGGAGACCAATACTGAACCTGACTATTCTAACCACTTTTCTGGACGTTCCAAAATTCAAAATGTTGACTCTGCAGCAGCTTCTGCCCATGCTGGGCAAGAAGGCTTGGCTTGTAACCTTAGACCTAAAAGAGGCATACCTGCATGTCCCAGTCAGACAATCTTGCAGAAGATACCTCAGATTCATAGCTGGTTCAACGCACTACCAATTCTCTGCACTGCTCTTTGGCTTACCTACTGTGCCCAGGGTCTTCACAAAATGCCTGGCAACAGTAATTGCTTTTTGCAGACAAAGAGGAATTCAAATCTATCCTTACTTGGACGACTGCCTTATTCAAGCAGAGAACAAGGACATCCTACTAAAGCATCTGGCATTTGTAAAAAGATTGCTAATTCACCTAGGGTACATAGTAAACAAAAAGAAATCAAAGCTAGTACCCTCTCAAGAGATAATATTCCTGGGTGCAAGCTTAAATACAACTGCCCAGATGGCTTATCTCACGCCAGACAAACAAAGGCAACTGACTTCTTATTTCAACATGTTGGCAACAAAAAACAAGTTATCTGCAAGAAAAGTTCTGCAGGCTTTGGGCTTCATGGCATCCTGCATTCTGTTAATTCCATATGCAATACTGCATATGAGGAAACTACAGTGGTATGTAAAAAGTGTTTGGACTCAACATTGCCATAGCCCGGAAAAACTAATTACCCTCGTTCCCTGCCTGCAACAGGAGTTTCGATGATGGGCACAGGCCTGTCGCCACAACAAGGGACAGCCTTTCACTTTACCCACTGCCAGGCATACTATAACAGACGCATCAGATTATGCCTGGGGGGCCCACATGGCAGGAAAATGTATTCAGGGCACATGGCCCACAAGCCAAATGCATCTTCATATCAATCTAAAAGAAGTGCTGGCTGTCCAGAATGCCCTGACAGCCTTCAAGGATCTGCTTCATCCAGGACAACTGCTGATAAAGATGGAGAATACTACAGTCATATGGTACATAAACAAGCAAGGAGGCACGCATTCCTACCCCCTCTGCAGACAAGCCATGATTATGTGGAACACAGCATTGACTTTTCAAGTACACCTACAAGCACAATTCCTGCCAGGAAAGACAAATACTCTGGCAGACGAACTAAGCAGAAACCTCATGGATCCTCACGAGTGGAAACTAGATCCACAAATCTTCAGCATGATGACAAGGAAATGGGGATGCCCAGACATAGATCTATTTGCCTCCCCTCACAACTGCCAACTACAGAGATTTTGTACAAGGACTTATCACAAGCTAGCATGGAAAGTAGATGCTCTATCATTCAGCTGAAAAAACCTTACAGTATATGCCTTTCCTCCACTACCTCTCCTCCCCAAGGTACTCCTAAAGGTCAGACGAGAAGCCAAAAATGATTCTTATTGCCCCAGACTGGCCACGCCAGCACTGGTACCCAATCCTAAAGAGCTTGTCTCAAGGCCCAGCCTGGACATTACCTCAAATTCCTCACTTACTGACCCAACAAAGCAATCAAATACTGCACAGCCAACTCAGAACCCTAAATCTGGCTGCATGGCAGATAATGTAACCCTTCTGAACACACCTCTCTTCAAATCAGTTATGTATGTTATTCTGGAGGCCAGGAGGTCCAGCACCAGAAAATCATATGCAGAAAAGTGGAAGAGATTCTGTGCTTGGAACCAGGCGCAAGGAATTGACATGCGTGTATCAAATATTCCTCAGATTTTACAATACCTAACTGAGATGCTGGACAAAGGCCTATCCTTTTCATCAATTAAGATCCATGCCTCTGCCATTTCAGCTCACTACAATACGGACCCAGCTATTTTTTCACATCCACTACTACGGCAGTACCTCAGAGGGGCCAAAAACATAAGACCCCCAAGAAGAGCACCAATACCTGTATGGGACCTCAACTTTGTCTTGGAAAAACTCACGCTGCCTCCTTTTGAGCCAGCCAATACAGCTGAGATAAAATTCTTGTAATGGAAAACAGCTCTGCTCTTAGCAATTGCTTCAGCAAGAAGAGTCTCAGAGTTACAGGCTCTAATGGCGGTTGAACCTTACATAATTTTCCATCCGGACAGGGTTTCTCTGAGGACAAACCCAACATTTATGCCTAAGGTAGTGTCCAGTGTGGCTCTTAATCAATTCACTTGCCTACCTTTTATCCAAACCCACAGAATAAGGGGGAGAGACTACTACATTCTTTGGGCATACACAGACGGCTAAGCTTCTACTTGGACAAAACTAAAGCTTTCAGAAAGTCTGAGCAACTCTTAGTGGCATTTGCTGCAGGATCTCAAGGAAAAGCTATCTCAAAGCAGACTGTTTCCAGATGGATAGCCCACTGCATTAGTTTTTTTGCTATACTCAACATGGCAAATCAATGCCTAAGGGCATCAGGCCACACTCAACCAGATCAGCAGCTACATCAGCAGCCTTCCTCAGAGGAGTACCAACCAAGGACATTTTGGAGGCTGCAACTTGGACTTCAGTGCACACTTTTACAAAGCACTACCACTTACCTCTTTACACTAAATCCAGAGCAGGCTTCGCCATTGCAGTTCTGCAGGGCCTCATAGCCTCTCCTAATTCTATTTAGGCCCAGACACCCAACCTCAGCTTTGGGATTCAACCCAAGTGTAATGACTGCAACAGTGAAACACGATGAACGTAGTACAGTTGTGTACCTACCATAAATGTAGATGTTCGAGTGTATTCACTGTTGCAGTCCAGGTTACTCACCCACCATCCCCCTTTCTTTGCTGGGACTTATCTGTACTTCTCTATTCTATACAACCTATATGGTGTATTTTCTTGTAGATGTAGATTGTTTTGTTTTAGTGCATGCTCTTTTATTGGCATAATTTCTTAGCCTATGCTTCGGGGGGCACCTGATATCTGGGGCAAGAAAAACTGAAGAAAATGGCATTGGCTGCATCTTTTTATACCCCTGACGCACTGACGTCAGGGAAGAGGCGACAGCAACCGACGCCGGACCAAGGCTTTGGAATTCAGGCAGACTGCAGGTAGCCTGCCAGCAGGATAACCTAAGTGTAATGACTGCAACAGTGAATACACTCGAACATCTACATTTATGGTAGGTACACAACTGTACTTTTTCTATACTTGCAACTAAATTTATGCATTTTTCCACATTTATTGCCTTCTCATTTGGTCCTTCACCTTATATTCTTTCTTTTGTTTTTGGTACATTCAGTTGCTGCCTGATTCTTATCTACGTCTGGTTTGATTTCCATTCCTGCTTGATGCCGATATGCTTCTGCTAGATTAAGCAGAGAAGTCATCTTAGATTTATTCTCCTCATGTTTCAAAGCTTTCACTTCATTTGGGTCTTGTGAGGTCAGCAGATATGTGTGCAGTCCAACAATTGCAGGTCTATACATGTAATCAGTTTTAAGGAGACCCTTCCCTTCTTCGTAATGGTGAATGTATAATTTTGGTATGCACTGATTTTTATAAATCATTTGGTGAGCATGAAGCATCCTTCGTTTTCTTGTCTAGTCTGTCCAACACATTTTGGGCTCAGTCAGTCACTCCAAAACTAAGTTAGGACAGGAATAGCAAATTGGTTTATAGCTTGAATTTTGTTCCTAGATGTCAGTGCTGTTTTTAGGATTAATTTAAGTCTTCTAAAGCATTCCTTAGTAAATTTTATTTGCATTTTTTCATGTTTTATTGTTGTTCCTTCATCAGTTCCCAAGTATTTATACACTCCCTAATGCTCAAGTTCTTTTATATCACATTCTTGTCCCAAACTGATGTTTTCCTGGTGCTGCAGTTTTCCTGCTTTAAAGGTTGCTTTTGCACATTTATCAAAACCCAAATGACAGTCTATCATCTGAAAAAGTTTTGACAATTTGCAGATGTGCTTTTCTGTTCCTCATCTGTTGAGCTAAACGGTTTTAAATCATTGACAAAGCGAAGATAAGTCTTAATACTTTGTTGTTTTCTAAGTAGCCAAATTATAGCCGTGACCTATGCAGTTAGGCAGACAGCTTAATGAGTTAAGGGCAGAGTAGCAGCAGTAACAGAGAGTCACCCTGGAATATCCCCTCTGAATTTTTATCCCTGGGATAATAATTTGTCCTTTACCACGCTTAATTGCAAAGTGGTCTGCCACTGTTTCATGGTCACTGTAATGTAGTCAATCAGTGTAGGGTATATCTTGTACATTAAGTAATCTTTTATCCATGATTGGGACACTATCAAATGCTTTTTGTGTAGTCAATCCATTCCATACTTAGATTCTTCCCCTTTTCACAGTTCTCCACTATGACTTTATTTAACAACAAATGATCCTTTGTTCCATATGACTTTGTTGTATTGCCATAATTCAGTTTTCTTCTAAATCTGCATCAATTCCAGTGTATAGTTTATACTTCGTTGGAAGGCAAGCTACTGCTCTATAATTTTTAGGGTAGCTTGCACGTTCACTCTTACGTAGGAGCATTGTTTTTCCTGTTAGCCAGGTTGACGTCTGTTTTTGGGTGCACATATAAATAGTTCTTACTCGTGGCTAAATTTTCTTGCAAAGATGTTAATACTTTTAACCAGAAGTTAGTTACTTCATCTGGGCTTGGGGTTTTCCAATTAGAGGCTTTTCTTAACTTTGTTTCAGTCTCTCTGGCTGTTACTTCATCCCATTTCATATTCTGTACCTTTAGATTTCTTATTTTTTTCTTTCTTTTACTTCTGTCCATTTAGCATCTTTATGTTCCACAGGATCTTCATAAATGCTTCTCCAAAATATATCTATTTCTTCTCTTTTTGGTGGTCTTTCAGTTCCTTTTACCTTGTTTCCCAGTTCTCTGTAAAACTTTTTGGGTCATCAATAAATTGCTTATTTTGTATTTTTCCTTTATTTGAGTATCTTCTAAGTTTTTCCACCCGTGCTGAGGTTTTTGGTTTGTTATAGTGCATGATAGATCCTCATCTGTTCTAATACTGTGCATTGCTTTTATCACATCTTTCTATGTATTTTTGATGATCTGTTCCCTCTTCTATACTCTTGTAACAGTGACCTTTCTTAATTGCTTTATAACGTTTCCATGATGGTATTTGATTTCTCCCTTTTTTTCTCTCACTACCCTTGTGTTTTTGTGGTAAAACCTGATCAGTTATTCATTTAGCTGACCAGTAATATATCCTGTTTACTTATGTTATATCGCATGGATCTCTATGGACAGTCCTAATTATTGTGTTCATTTGTTCTGTCAAACTTCTGACTTTTTGGGTTTTATTGACCACCTGTTTTTTTTTTTTTTTCATTGATCTTAATATGTCTGTCTATCTCTGTTAAATTAAGCAACTCTTCTGTTAGCTTGTTTTCTTCTAAACTGAGGGCGCATTTTTTGTTTTCCATTTCTTGGTGGCATTTTATAGAAAGTTCTGTAACTTCTTACTGTGGCACATTATTTTCAGTTTCATCCTGTGCTATCCATTGCTCTGTCATATGTGAACTCACTGGCCTATCACTCCTCAACATTGACTGCATCAGAGTTTCCACAGTTTCTTGTTCCTTCCCTTGTTATCCAGCTTCAAGTGAATGTTTATACTGGTTCCCTGTGGAAAGCTCCAAGATATCTTCATATGGCACCTGACCAGCTGCTTCCCGTTTCACTGGTTTACTCTTAATTTAGATGTCCATTGCTCTAGCCTGTTGTGGTGCTTTCCGAGTTAGATTTTCTACACTGAATCCTTCACTTCACAGGTACTCCATAACCTCAGTTTCTATTTCTTTAACTTCTCCATTACTGATCTCCTTTTCTACTTTTCCTCTTTGTCTTCTTATTTTTTGTATTGTAAAGTTTTCCATGTCTGGATTCCTTTGCCTAAATATCTTTGGTGCTGCTCTTTTTGTATTGATTAGTTTTGCTTTCTCCTTTGCATAGATATTACACCATATTAAATCCGTCTCTTTCCCATGTCCATATTTCTTCTTCAGATGTCTCCTGGTCTTTGTGTTTCTACTTACCTGGGAAACTCGTTCCATCATGCTGTGATGTAACCTGTTAGACCTTCTACACCAAATCCTTAACTTCGCAGGCACTCCATAACTTCATCTTCTATTTTTTTAACTTCTAATTTATTAATCTTCTTTTCTACATTTCCTCTTTGTGATACTTTTTTTGTTGTGAAAATTTCCATTTCTAGATGCCTTTACCTGTGTTTCTTTTTGAATATCTTTGGTGCTTCGTTCTTTATATTGATTAATTTGACTTGGGCTTTGCATAAATATTGCAGCATATCAAATCTTTTTGTTTCCCATGTCCATATTTCTTTTTTACACTTTTCAAAAATCTCTGGGTTTTGTTGTTTATATTTTCTCACTTCCTTCTAAACAGTAAAGTTTCTTAGTCTGTATTATTGTTTTTCACAATCTGCTGTATTAATGAACACAAATTTTTATGTGAGGCTTTTGACAGTTTTTCTAGTGGAAGTATTTTTCTTTCCTCTTAGTTTCTCTCTTTCTTTTTGTATGTCTTGTGTCTGGAAATTTTGGGCTTTTTGCATAATAGTAACAATACATCATTTCTTTCTTATCCTGAACAGTCCACTCTGTTGTCTTTATGGATCTTCTTTTGCTTATCAATTTTTGTGTGGATTGCTACTTCCTTCTACAACAGGGAACCATCATCCCCCCGGACCTGGCCTGGCCCCATTGTAGGAATGGCACCAGTGCGCCTACCAGGATTGGGCACTTATTTATCCTGGGTCTTGTACACCCAGCTGTGTCTTTTTCATTTTTGACCCATTTCTGTCCATGATATATGCTATGTAAATACAGTCTGTATATCAGTGTCATCTTGGTGAGATTTTGTGAAAAACAGAGTCCACTTCGTGAAGGTGCTCACAAAATCTTTATGATGAATTCAGTTTCAGAAACACTACTCTCCTTTGCTTGCAGACTTGTCTCTCCATTTGGACCCCAAGTGATTCCTTAAGGACATTTCTTATGGACCTCCACTACAAGAGGTTTAAGGTTTTAGATAGTGAAGGCTCTAGTTTGGTCTTTCTTGCAGTTTTTTGACTGTATTGTCAACATTTTAACCCTCTGGGTTGGATGTTTGAAATATTTTGCAGGTACTCTAAAGTTTATGGACATCAGGCTTGATTGTAAGCTCTGTGTTTTTCAATTACAGCCAAACAAGCCATTTAAGTTGTGCTGATTAGGTTAAAAAAGGCCAGAACATGTATCTCTACAGCTAGTGGGGTTGGCTTTGTTGGCTTAAATGCACCCATAAAGAGTTAAGTAAAATGTCATGGCCATTCAGAAGTGAAACATTGTTATGCCCTCAGGGAGAAGCATATATCCTATGATCTCTATAAAGCAAGTTTTAAGGTTTTACACATTGAAAACTGTATGGCCAGGTCTTTCTTGCAGTTTTTTTTTATTAGACATAAGATATTCACTGACTATAAGGAAGAACATAATGATAGTTTCTTAAAGTATATTTTTCAAATTGAAGAATATGGATTGACAGAACTTGATTACAAAAAAACTTGTACTGTCATGAGTAGTAAAAACAACACAAGCACCTTTAAGAAGTGTATACGTGGGAAAGTCTACCTAATGTCATTTACACTAATGAAACTAGCAAAACTAATGAATAAAAATAAGAGTGAGATTTAAAGCAGAAGTTAAAGCAAACTGGAAACTCTGCATCTGCTTGTGTATCGTTCATAGGCTATCAGCCCTAGGGCCTATACAAGCCTAGCCATAACTGTGTTGTTGTGCGAGTTTGGGAGAAATGTGCGAGTATTTGGACAGGGCAGGCTTGACAGATAACTTGTTACTTAAGCGACAGTTGTTCAGAGCTCATTTAACTGCTTATATCGGATAAGGTCAGTAACTTCTCATCTGGTGTTTGTTTGATGGTTGGGAAAATAAGAAACTGGAGACAAAAACACGCCATCTCTTTTTTAATCAATTTTTCTTAAGTTATTAACAGTAGTATATGAAAAATAACTTGAAACTATGAAATTAATATCAAAATCTTATTTAGCAAATTGCAAACAAGTATTGACCTAAATTTTGAGTTGGAGAAATTTGACATGTAAAGTAGTGCGGTACATCTACTTAAACTATTATCCCACATGTGTTGACCACTGCCTTAATATTTGAAGAGTAATGCAAGTAATTCACTGTATCAGACATGGTGTCGATAATGTATGTACTTAGTCTGATTCTGAGACAGCTGTTTATTTTAACATGCACTAAAGGTTGAAACGTATATTTGTGATGACATTTGTACTGACTGAACCAAGACCTATTTTGTACTTGCAGTTTTAAATTTATAATAATGTACGATTGATATGTATTTTTGCCAATAAATAAAGAAAAAAACATCTTGTGACAAATGTATACAAAGGTTGTATGAACACTGCTTGGGTACTGCTCCAGGGATTCCTGCTTCTGCAGCTTGCCTGGATAATACCAGTGGATGCTATCAGCACCTTTTGGAACATGCCTGAGGCCTACATGGGCGATGCTTTGTGTGTCCTGGACTAGCACCACAGCTCTGTGCTTTGATGTTTCCTGTTCAGCAAAGTGCTTACCATAATGATGATGGCCTTGCAAGAAAAAGGAACTCCATTTGTTCCCCAACTGGATGACTGGCTTCTGGTAACTAGGCAGAGGACTCACTGGGAGCAGCCCTCCGAGTGGACTCTCCTGTGACTGCCATGTTGAGTATAAGTGACCTTAAAGTAGGTGGTCCTGCCTTACATTTATCCTAAAGGATTGCCTTGTACACTCCTTTGTTGTCATTCCAGCATGTGGAAAGGACCAAGGAGGTCGTGACCTTTTCATTCTGGATGTAGATGCAGTAATGGGTCTTAGTGCAAAACTGTCCCTGCATCATCTGGTAATTCTTAACACTGTGGTCACCCATGTTGTTCTCACAAGTGTTAGGATATAGGAATTGCAATGAATTGTATCACTGGCCACGAAGTTTACCATATGCTGACAGAACTTCTGTTGCTGGACTGTTTTCACCATGTCTTGGAATGGTGGGTAATGTCCACCAGCAAGAGGATGATGTCTGCCCTTCATTCAGCTGAGCCCTGTAAAAGTCCTCATAATGGGTATCCAGCAGTCTAAAAATGTAGTCTTTCTTTGCTGCATGTGGCCCCTGTGCAGGTCCTGATTATTGACACAGTGCTGGAGAGCTGAGGACCTCTTTTACTTTTCAGACTGGGAATGATGATTCTTTGTAGAGAATGTTTCCCAGCAACTAGCTGAAGTTATCGGCAGTTCCTAAAGCTCTAAGTTTTGTTGCTAATTTGATCCAGCAACCAATCCATTAGTGGGGATAAATAAGTAAAGGGTCTTATACTAATATGCAGTTATAAATAAGTAAAGGGTCTTATACTACTACCCAGTTATAAATAAGTAAAGGGTCTTATACTAATACCCAGTTATAAAGAAGTAAAGGGTCTTATACTAACACCCAGTTATAAATAAATAAAGGGTCTTATACTAACACCCAGTTATAAATAAGTAAAGGGTCTTATACTAACACCCAGTTATAAATAAATAAAGGGTCTTATACTAACACCCAGTTATAAATAAGTAAAGGGTCTTATACTAACACCCAGTTATAAATAAGTAAAGGGTCTTATACTAACACCCAGTTATACATAAGTAAAGGGTTTTATACCCAGTTATAAATAAGTAAAGTATCTTATACCAACACCCAGCTATAAATAAGTAAAGGGTTTTATACTAATACCCAGATGGTCTTCGTATTTCACTGTTGCAGTCATTACATTTGGGTTATCCTGCTGGCAGGTTGCCCTCAGTCAGCCTGAATTCCAAAGTCTTGGTCTTGCGTCAGTTGCTGTCGCCTGTTTCCTGACTTCAGGTCGTCAGGGGTATAAAAGATGCAGCCAACGCCATTTTATTCAGTCTTTCTTGCCGCGCGGTGCCCGAAGCACAAGCAGTTCGCAAGTGCCGGTCGGCCGACTCCTGAGATTTTCGTGTTCGAGTTTCAGATCCGAAGTCTTCATTAAAAGCCAAGTACCCCATTGGGGAAACTTTTTTCTTGCTCCAGACCGATGTCAGAAAAAGTGAATAATTGTATTTCTTGTGGGAAGCAAATACCTCATAAGGATTTTCATTCTTACTGTATTCCTTGCCTAGGCCCTGACCACAACGTTGCTAGTTGTCAGTTTTGTGCTAGATTTAACCAATGCACTATTAAGCGTCGGTAAGATTTTGCATTAAGCTCTTTTGGACGAAGATTTAATTATACAATGTCATCGGGCAGTCATCCGACTACCAGAGTTCACAAAAAACGCAAAGAAAAAGACAGGCAACCGAGGTCCAAAACTAACGAAGCTTCTCCTAAGCAAGTCGCCGGTTCACCGGTTCTCAGTGGGGCGCTTTCGCAGCCCCTGACACCCGCTACTTTAGAGTCGCAGGCTGCTACCAACACCCAAGTGGAGTCGGCCAGGCCGCTGGAAACTCAAGGTATTGGAGCCTCTGAGATTATTCCCTCAGATGGGTCTGGAGCCGCTGAGCAGGCATCGGTTTCTGAGGGTGTTTTCAGACCTAAACAATTATATATTAAACCAACTTCAAAGGCTAAAACACCTTTAAAGGCAAAGAAACAAGTTCACCAGCCACAAGGATGGGCCTCCATGCCCTAAAAACAGATGCTCAAAATGGCCGAAGACTTAATTACCTTGATCAGGGGTTCCCATCCCCCTCCTCATAAGAGGCCTAGGCAAGAGACAGACTATGAATCTTCAGATCAGGTTTCCATTTCTTCTGATCAGGAATATTCTATTCCCCCCCTATGAGGATTCTGATGCTGAAGAATCAATTCCTTCAGCTTCCCCTCCTGAGGACTACTCTTTTGGGGAAACCTTGCATACCATGAGGGAGCACTTCCACTGGGAGAGCCAAGATTTTTCAGAATCTAAGAAAAGGCTCAGAGACTTTCTTTTACTTCCTCAACACCGGCCCCTAGCTATTCCTCCTGTGTTGGACATTGTAGATGATGTGTTCACAGAGTCTAGTCTGATCCCTGACTCTTTGCCTCCAGCTCCTGTTAAGCCGGAGAAATACTACAGGGTCAATGACTCTCATAAATTCCTTTTCAAAAACCCTACTGCAGACCCAGAAACTATTTCTCAGGGTCCAAAAGGGGTCAAGGCTTCTACTGCAAAAAACCCTACCCCATCTGACAGGGATTCTAGGGCACTGGATAGATGGGGAAAAAAGATTTACACATCTATTACTTTGGCTATAAGGGCCTTAAATTGCCAGTTACATATGCTTAAATATCAGCAATATATTATGACACTGCTTAAACAGAAAATGATGGCAAACTCTGAATGTGCAGAAAACAAAGAAATGTAGAATTTATTGCATGCAGCTGAACAAGTTGGAAAGCATACTTTGCAATGTGGGTTTGATTCTCTGGAGGCCTCCTGCAGGGCCGCTGTTACAGGTTCTGTCATTAGGAGGCATGCTTGTTTAAAGGAACAAAATCTGCCTGACCATGTTAAAGAAAAATTATTAGATGCACCTTTACAACATGATACTTTGGTGTTAAGGCGGAAGAGGTGTTAAAGAAAATGGAGGACAGAGCTAAATCTATGCAAACGGTCAAGGATTTCTTCCAGGTACAGCCACCTAGATTTAGCAGACACTGGCCTACAAAGAACTGGTCCTTTCCAGTCACAGACAGACCTCAAAGGGGCAGATCCAGATGCCCTAGAAGCAGATCACAGCCGCAAGGATCCTACAGGGCTAAGCAGTGGAGTGCTTCTACCTCCAAAGGTGGAGAAGACAAAGCACAATCATACAGGAAACAGTCCCAATGACTCCCCCCTGCCTGCACCAAGCACTTTCCTTCTGGCAGCACCCTTAGGGGGAAAACTAGCACGTTTTTCTCAAAATTGGTACATTATAACCCAGGACAAATGGGTTCTAGACATAGTGTCACAAGGCTACAAGTTTCATTTCCATACCCTGCCAAGGACAAACGGTTGGCCAGACCTGCCAAAAAATCAATGGGCAGAGGCTCAAAAACAAGTCACAGCTCTCATGGACATGAGGGCTATTCAACAAGTGCCACAGCAAGGACAGGGACAAGGATTTTACTCAAGACTGTTCTTGGTACCCAGAAAGGACAAACCATGGAGACCTAGACACCTGGATCCACAAGTCTTCAGCATGGTAACAAAGAAATGCGGACGCCCGGACATAGATCTATTTGCCTCCCCTCAAAACAATCAACTAAAAAGATTCTGCACAAGGACTTATCACAGACAAGCTTGGAAATTGGATGCCTTATCTTTCAGTTGGACAAACCTATCAGTATATGCCTTTCCTCCACTGCCTCTCCTCCCCAAGGTACTCCTAAAGGTCAGGCAGAAGAAACCAAAAATGATTCTGATTGCCCCAGACTGACCACGCCAGTACTGGTATCCGATCTTAAGAAACTTGTCCCAGTGCCCAGCCTGGACCTTATCTCAAATACCTCATCTACTGTCCCAGCAAAACAATCAGATTCTGCGCAGCCAACTCAGGACTCTAAACCTGGCATCATGGCAGATAATGTAGCCATACAAACCACACCTCTCAGTAAAGCTGTGATGAATGTCATTTTAGAAGCCAGAACGCCTAGTACAAGAAAATCCTATGCTTTAAAATGGAAGAGATTTTGCGCTTGGAACCAAGCTCAAGGAACAGATACAGCTGTGCCAAATATTCCTCAGATTTTACAATACTTAACTGAGATGCTGGACAAAGGCCTATCTTTCTCATCAATTAAAATCCATGCCTCTGCCATTTCGGCTCACTACAATACAGAGCCACCACTCTTTTCTCATCCTTTATTAAGGCCGTACCTCAGAGTAGCCAAAAACTTAAGGCCTCCAAGGAGAACACCAATACCTGCATGGGACCTCAATTATGTCTTGGAAAAAACTCACCTTACCTCCTTTTGAGCCGGCTGCTACTGCGGATATAAAGTTCTTATCTTAGAAAACAGCTCTGCTCCTAGCAATAACTTATGCAAGACGAGTTTCAGAGCTACAGGTTCTCATGGCTGTGGAACCCTATATCTTTTTTTAACCAGATAGGGTCTCTCTTAGAACAAACCCTACCTTTATACCTAAGGTGGTATCCAATGTAGCCCTTAACCAAACAATTAATTTGCCAACTTTTTATCCAAATCCACAGAACAAGCGGGAGAAAATTCTGCATTCTTTGGACGTACACAGACAACTTAGATTCTACTTGGACAAAACTAAAGTTTTCAGAAAGACAGAACAATTACTAGTGGCATATGCCACAGCATCACAAGAAAAGGCTATCTCCAAGCAGACTATTTCAAAGTGGATAGGTCACTGCATTCGTTTCTGCTACTCACAGCATGGCAAACCAGTACCTAAGGGCATTAGGCCACATTCAACGAGAGCTGCAGCCACTTCTGCAGCCTTTCTCAGGGGAGTACCAACCAAAGACATTTTAGAGGCTGCTACTTGGAGTTCAGTGCATACCTTTACAAAACACTACAATCTGCTTCTTTACTCAAAATCCAGGGGCAGGCTTTGCCACTGCAGTTCTGCAGGGCCTCATAGCCGCTCCTAATGCTGTTTAGCTCCAGCCACCCACACATAGCTTTGGGACTCAACCCAAATGTAATGACTGCAACAGTGAAACATGAAGAACATAGTACAGTTGTGTACACTTAACATAAATGTAGATATTCGAGTGTATTCACTGTTGCACTCCAGATTACCAACCCGCCATCCCCCTTATTTTTGCTGGAACTTATCTTTACTTCCCTAATCTATATAACCTAGGTGGTGTATTTGCTTATAGATGAAGGTAAAGCTTATTTTGGTGCATGTATGTTTTATTTACATAATTTTTAGCCTACCCTTTTGGGGGCACCTGACATCTGTGGCAAGAAAAACTGAATAAAAAGGCGTCGTCTGCATCTTTTATACCCCAAAGCACCTGACGTCAGGGAAGAGGCGACAGCAACCGACGCAGGATCTAAGACTTTGGAATTCAGGCTGACTGAGGGCAACCTGTCAGCAGGATAACCCAAATGTAATGACTGCAACAGTGAATACACTCAAACATCTACATTTATGGTAAGTGTACACAACTGTACTTTCTAAATAACTGAAGGGACTTATACTAATACCCAGTTATAAATAAGTAAAGGGTTTTATACAAATACCCAGTTATATTATACCAACACCCAGTTATAAATAAGTAAAGGGTCTTGTACTAATACCCAGTTATAAATAAGTAAAGGGTCTTATACTAACACCCAGTTATAAATAAGTAAAGGGTCTTGTACTAATACCCAGTTATAAATAAGTAAAGGGTCTTATACTAACACCCAGTTATAAATAAATAAAGGGTCTTATACTAACACCCAGTTATAAATAAGTAAAGGGTCTTATACTAACACCCAGTTATAAATAAGTAAAGGGTCTTGTACTAATACCCAGTTATAAATAAATAAAGGGTCTTATACTAACACCCAGTTATAAATAAGTAAAGGGTCTTGTACTAATACCCAGTTATAAATAAGTAAAGGGTATTATACTAACACCCAGTTATAAATAAGTAAAGGGTCTTGTACTAATACCCAGTTATAAATAAATAAAGGGTCTTATACTAACACCCAGTTATAAATAAGTAAAGGGTCTTGTACTAATACCCAGTTATAAATAAGTAAAGGGTCTTGTACTAATACCCAGTTATAAATAAGTAAAGGGTTTTATACAAATACCCAGTTATATTATACAAACACCCAGTTATAAATAAGTAAAGGGTCTTGTACTAATACCCAGTTATAAATAAATAAAGGGTCTTATACTAACACCCAGTTATAAATAAGTAAAGGGTCTTGTACTAATACCCAGTTATAAATAAGTAAAGGGTCTTCTACTAATACCCAGTTATAAATAAGTAAAGGGTCTTCTACTAATACCCAGTTATAAATAAATAAAGGGTCTTATACTAACACCCAGTTATAAATAAGTAAAGGGTCTTGTACTAATACCCAGTTATAAATAAGTAAAGGGTCTTCTACTAATACCCAGTTATAAATAAGTAAAGGGTCTCATACTAATACCCAGTTATAAATAAGTAAATGGTCTTTTAATACCCAGTTATAAATAAGTAAAGGGTCTTATACTAACACCCAGTTATAAATAAATAAAGGGTCTTGTACTAATACCCAGTTATAAATAAGTAAAGGGTCTTCTAATACCCAGTTATAAATAAGTAAAGGGTCTTATACTAACACCCAGTTATAAATAAATAAAGGGTCTTATACCCAGTTATAAATAAGTAAAGGGTCTTCTACTAATACCCAGTTATAAATAAGTAAAGGGTCTTATACTAACATCCAGTTATAAATAAGTAAAGGGTCTTGTACTAATACCCAGTTATAAATAAGTAAAGGGTCTTGTACTAACACCCAGTTATAAATAAGTAAAGGGTCTTGTACTAATACCCAGTTATAAAGAAGTAAAGGGTCTTGTACTAATACCCAGTTATAAATAAGTAAAGGGTCTTGTACTAACACCCAGTTATAAATAAGTAAAGGGTCTTGTACTAATACCCAGTTATAAAGAAGTAAAGGGTCTTGTACTAATACCCAGTTATAAATAAGTAAAGGGTCTTATACTAATACCCAGTTATAAATAAGTAAAGGGTCTTCTACTAATACCAGTTATAAACAAGTAAAGGGTCTTATACTAACACCTAGTTATAAATAAGTAAAGGGTTTTGTACTAATACCCAGTTATAAATAAGTAAATGGTCTCATACTAATACCCATTTCTAAACAAGTAAAGGGTCTCATACTAATACCCAGTTTGCAGAGAGATGACTCAAGCCGGGCAGCCGCCCGTACATAGGTGTGTACTAGGCTAATGGCCCTGGGGCCTTTACAAGCCTATCCATAGGATTACCCTGGCATAGTGCCACCCGACCTTAGTTCCCAGTGCCTTTGTTGAGTAGAGCCACTGGAGTTGTACCCGGGGAGAATTTTCTGTTTCCCATCCACTCATCAAGATTTCTCTTGAAAAGGGTCAGCAAGGTGCTCTGCTTGACATGTATGGGACCATGCGGCATCAGTACCTCTGAGTTCATAGTAACTGTGCTAGTGGGCTCCCTGAGCTCGCCTCTGCTATGCTTGACATGTGTGGGACCATGCGGCATCAGTACCTCTGAGTTCATATTCTGGACAAAGTAACTGTGCTAGTGGGCTCCCTGAGCTCACCTCTGCTCTGCTTGACATGTGTGGGACCATGAGGCATCAGTACCTCTGAGTTCATAGTAACTGTGCTAGTGGGTTCCCTGAGCTCGCCTCTGCTACAGCTGTACATTCTGGCACCATATCTGGTTCGAGTGTTTTGGAACAGGAGCACCCTGTAGTCTGACCTATTTGCTAATTGGAAAAATAGTGTTCGCCCTGTTTTGTTCTGTCTCATTACAAAGGGGGGAACTAGGCAGTGTGTGTGTTCTTTCTTCTAAAGCAAAGGCATTTCCTATGTACCTCTTGGGGTAAAGAGGTATCCTATGCCTCCACACACAGTCATCAGGGTCTCCTAAGCTATTCCAGGTAACTGTATGAGTTTGGTCTCTTGTCATTCTATGGTCACAGCTATGTCAGCTACTTCTGCACATTATGACTTTGTGGATGGTTGGAGAGTGCCGTGCAAACAGTTCCTTAAAGGGGTTCTGCACCTCTGCCTGATTTTGAAGAGTCCTGACCTCCTTGAGACCTGATCTTCATGATTGGATAGGCTTTCCCATCACATGTTTGAGTGTGCTGATTTGGTACCATTTAAGTTCATCTCTGGGGAAGTGCTTGTTTCTATAGTTTAGCATTTTTGCTCAGATCATCTTGCAGCATGAAGCCCTCATTTCTGGAAATCATGTCCGGACTTCTACAAGAATATAGTGCCCCATAGAACCAGCAGTGCACCAACTTTCTTCAGAAAGAGATGGGAACATCATATGTAAGTCAGTCTAATCATCTTGGTTTTGTTCTTTACAGGCAGAAACCAACAGTGGCTGGACCTTCCAAACCCTTTCTGCAGCCCTTTTCCTCCCTGAAATTACTGTATAAATTTTGGAAAACAAAATAACTGTTTTCTTCTCCTTGCCAGCTAGGGAAGGACTGGAAGTTACCAAGCAGATATTTCCCAAATGTATTATATTTTGCCTTTAGAAGTTGAAAATGCACATTGAGAAGCGTCTGTCATTTTGTTTCCAGTTTTTACTTTGGGAATGTCTCCATTTCATATATTTATGCATGACCACTTGCTCATCTGTTACCTTCAGAAAATATGTCGCCTATACCCTGATTTTAGGAGGCAGGCTGTCATTATCTTAGCACTTGACATACACACACACAGCCAAGTCAGTCCAAATGTTTTGGTGGGAAGAAATTTGAGTACCCAGAAAGAACTTAACAGAGGCACATGAACAGCATGTAGGCTCTTCCAGAAGATGGGGCTGAGCCTCGTACCCTAACACTGAGCCATCATATATGTTGTTTGTACTGAGAAAAAGAAGATGGAGGAGTTATAAGTGGTGTACTGCAGTGTTTTTATCTGTAGAGGAGTTATAAATGGTGTACTGCAGTGTTTTTATCTGAATCTAGTCATTTTCAGACTCCAGAATATAGCCATTGGATAAAGTTTTTACCGTACGTGCCCCTGGAGCAATTTGCATAACTTAAGTTTACAGAGCACTTCAGCAGTTACAATAGGCTTGTCGTGTCCAACTGAACAGAATTATCAGTACTGAGTCCTTATTTTTCAAGTTGTCATTAATGTGAAACTAAGAAAACAATATTTTTTCACAAAACCTACCTCGTCCCTGAAACACAGAGTATAATTCAAGTTTGCATTTACATGGCATAGCAACCAATGGTGGTTAACTATACTTTCTCTTTATTATATTTATAATAAGGGCTAATCCCCATGTAATTCCTTTCAGCTAAATCTGAAGGGAAGGGGAGTTACTGAGAGAATTAACAGAGATGTAGTTTGCCATGCTAGATTAAGACTGTACATATGAAGCATTTACACATGTCCTGAGTCACTGTTGCAGTATTTTTAACAGATGGGTTGTTGCTCACTGACATCTTACAAGGGTATCAAAGCTTGATCTTTATAAGACATACATCTGGGCGATGACCTCTCTTTGTAGGCATCTTGGTATAAAAGCAGCCATACGTACAAGTTCCTCAGACTTTCTCACTGCCAGCCCATACTCTGGGCATTGCACCTGATGGACTAATTGTTTTGGTCACTCGGTGCCATAGTTTCACTTGTCAGATCAGATAAGTACCCCGTTGGAGGAACCTTCTAAAATTTTAAATGTTTTGCTAATTGTTGGATGTCAGCTAGCAGGAGTAAATGTGAGTGCAGTAAACAAATTCCATACAACGACTTACTAAGTGCCTGTTCTGTCTAAGCCCAGGCGCAACTATAAATCCTGTTCCATCTGGCATTCACTCATCCTGAAAACATTCCGGTCTTGCACTTCTTTGTAAAAGTGTCACACAGTTGGTGGTAGTACTATCTCAAAGCATTTTAGGTGTGAGAAAGGATAGATGCCATGCCATTGTTTATGGGCTGTAGGAGAAAATTAATCTTTAGAGAAGTTTTTGTTTTTGTACCCCACTAAACATTACTAATGATCCTGCTACTTTTACCATATAAGTCCATCCATTCTGGGGGAACGGGAGCCATGCTTGGGCATTCCCAGCTGAGATGCGAACCCTTACAGCACTTTGTTTCTACTCAGGAACAATAATGAATTCATTTCCAGGTGGTAGAGATGGTACTAGCTTGCTGTTCTTGGGAGTTGTCAGCATTGTCCATGTGGGAGCAACCCTCCCCTGCTGAGCATTTCCTCAGACCCAGCAGTTGATATCAGTCTCCAGAGGAAAGCATGCCTGTACATGCCATTTCTCCCTTGGCTTCCTAGTGCTTTAGCACACTACGGATGGACTTTGGTGGCTTAGACTCCACTGAGTAACACCTGGTGCTCCTGTTCAGAATTACTGTTGTGGTGAGCCAGAGCACCTCCCCCACCACGAAGGGTGAGCTGGCTGTGGCTGATCTTCCCATCCTCTCTGCCACTTACTAGAAGTGCATGAGCTACTTATTGATTTCAGTTTGTTGAGAAATTGGAGTGTAGATAGGATATGAAGAGATTTAACAAGGTTGGACATATGGCGGTGTAAATGGTAGCTTAGTTTCTGTGCACTGCAGTGTAAGATCAGTTTGGAGAGACTGCACATTATGGGATAAGCTACCACTCACACCTAAAAGGAAGAGGGACCCATGTGTATCATCTGATTTACATGTGGAGACAGTTACTATAAAAAGTTACTTATGTTGTTCTGATTGTGAGACCAACCCCATCTGCAGGTCTGCACACAGGTTTAGAGAGAGCCCACGCTCTACTGTTAATCTGATTGAGAGACCAGACCACCGCTGGAGGTTTGCGTATGGGTTTAAAGAGAGCCCACGCTCTACTGTTAATCTGATTGTGAGACCAGACCACTGCTGGAGGTTTGATATGGGTTTAAGGAGAGCCCACTCTCTACTGTTAATCTGATTGTGAGACCAGACCACCGCTGGAGGTTTGATATGGGTTTAAGGAGATCCCACTCTCACCAAGATGAAGCTGTGTAGAGATGGGTAAAAGAAATGAAGGCTCGTGAAGAGAGAGAGAGAGAGAGATGACCTTAATATGTGCACTCTGAAAGGGAAGGAGCGTAAAAAGATGAGACAGTATATCCACAGATGTACCTCATTGCTAGGAAGTAGTCAGAAAGGCAGCCCTGGAGGATAATCTCATGAAAAAAGAGGGCTCAACTGGAAACGAAGAGGCAGTTGGTACAGAGGATTAAAGCTCTGACCTGTTAATGAACTGCTTCCTGTGCTGAGGTACAGGGTTGGAATCCTTTTATCTTCATTTGCCTGCTGTGTGACCTTAAAGAAGTCACTTAACCAGACAGTGCTTTGAGGCATTTAGGAATTTGGGCTCCTTAATGGTCACGTGGACTGCATGCTTAGCAACTACCTATGAACCTATACCTTAGGGTGAGAGAGATTTTTTTCACAGAAAGGGTTTTGCGTGTTCGGAATAGACTTATTGTGGAACACAGAATGAAGTTGAAATTCAGTAATGCATGGGGCAGAAGTAAAACGGTGCCAGTAGGAAGTTAATTGCAAAAAGTTTAATCTTATTTGCCAGATGGGAAAATGGGAATTAAGTGGGCATGTATTTTTGTATCCTTTGACAATTTCTTTAATTCAGTGATATGTTTCTGAGAATAAGCATTGCATTCTCTTTTTATAGGAAACAGCCGTTGTTCCTGTTCTTTTCGGCTAGAGTGCCCTGCATTTCCTCCCTTTTTGAATTTTTATATTTACATATTTGTAGATCACATAATTAAGGTGCTGAGGCAGTGTCCTAAATATCTTGCATTTCAACATAGAGTTGCCAGAAGGCCTATAGTTATTTGAGTTTTTTTGTATCACTTTTTCACTGTCTGCCAAAGCTTGCCATATCTTTTTAAATCGGTAAATAAAGCCAGGAACTGAGCGACAGTGAGGAAGTCAAACGATGCAAAAATTAATTAAAATCTCCACTTTTAATACAAAAATATAAGACAGGATAAGCGCTTTCGCAAGTAGCTTCATCAGATCCATTAAAAATCCAAGTGTTAACTGCATGCTTATATACCTGCAGATCATGACTCATACTCATGGTTAATTAGCAAACAAGGTACTGCCCATCATTTTTAAAGATATAGATGATGTTTAAAATGATAGATAAAAACAATATATAAAAGCTTCATAAAATGTAGAAATGTCAAATGAGTTGTTATACACTGATTATATACAGATGTATTTACTTTTTAATTTATATATAGTTTTGTGTTTCTTAATATAATTCAGTTAGTCATAATATTCTGATCAATGTTTGTAATTTGATGCCTAGCCATTATTTATCTTTCAGCAATGCATTTTATGAAGCTTTTATATATTGTTTTTATCTATCATTTTAAACATTATCTATATCTTTAAAAATGATGGACAGTACCTTGTTTGCTAATTAACCATGAGTATGAGTCATGATCTTCAGGTATATAAGCATGCAGTTAACACTTGGATTTTTGTATGGATCTGATGAAGCTACTTGCGAAAGCGCTTATCCTGTCTTATATTTTTGTATTAAAAGTGGAGATTTTAATTAATTTTTGCATCGTTTGACTTCCTCACTGTCGCTAAGTTCCTGGCTTTATTTACTGATTTTAAACTTTTTTCTGTGAACCTGAGCGTTTACCTGTCCCATTGGATTTACTTTGCTACATTATTATATCTTTTTAAATGTTTGTTCTGTCTGAAATCTTGTGTTGGTGGTGGTGGGTGAGCAGAAGCTTTACAAAAATACAACCAAAAATGCATTTTTCTTTTCCTGTAGCAGTTTTAGTGAAGCAAACTGGCATGCCTGCTTCCTTATTAATAAAGGCACAGGTCATCTACAAACCTGTAAAGGTACCGTTTACTAGTTCTTAATGGAACAGCAGTAAACACTGAGGAAAACATGTTCTTGTACCCTTGTGAGATTACAGTGATAGAAAATAACTGTAAATGGTACAGAATCGCCTTTTTTTCTGTATCCTAACTGGTAAATTAACTATTATACCATGACCGCCCCAAAACGTGCACGCTGATTGGCCAGCGTGCGCATTGTAAATAGAGTTATACTAATGGAAAAAGGTCCGGTCGCCCGAACTTTTTTCCATTAGTATAACTCTACTTTTAAAACACTGTCTCGCTATGTTAAATGGGTTTAACATAGCGAGACAGCTTTAAAATAAGCAACGGAGATCTCCGTTGCTTATTTTAAACTGTCTCATATGCTAAACCCATTTAGCATAGCGAACAGGTTTAAAAAGCAACGGAGAAAGCAAGATCTCCGTTGCTTTTTACTGTTCGCTATGTTAAATGGGTTTAGCATAGCGAGACAGTTTTAAAATAAGCAACAGACATCTCCGTTGCTTATTTTAAAACTGTCTCGCTATGTTAAACCCATTTAACATAGCGAAAACAGTAAAAAAAAAAGCAACAGAGATCTTGCTTTCTCCATTGATTTTGCCCACAGCTCTGATGTACTGCGCAGGCGCGCAGTACATCAGAACTGCCGCGGATGCCAGACATCTGCGGAAGGGCAGTAAACAGGCATTATACTATGCCATTATTTAAGAAAAGTAATAGTTTCTTTTCTTAAATAATGTCATGGTATAATAGCAATAACCCACTTCTGGGTGTGGGTAATGCTGTATTTACCCACGGTTGGCTTTGTTTGGTCCTCGGGCCGCCTCGGGACCAAACCACGCCAACCGTGGGTAAATCCAGCATTACCCACACCCAGGTGTGGGTTATTGCTATAATAGTTTCATCATGTAGAATCATGTGGCACCAAAACCAAAACATTGTTTTGTTTGATGTAATGTCAAAGCTGGGTTGTATAGTCTCGTATTTGTGAACATTTCAAATTTAAACTAAAGTGAATGTCAGCGGTAAAGTGGTTTGCTGTGTTTCTGAAATATTGTTTGTCTCCTTTATGTTTACAGATTGAACATAAGGATTATTTTATATGTGGAGTAAAATTACCTAATTCAGAGGATTTTCAAGGTATTGTATGAAGTTTATTTCTTATCATTGAGTAAGGAAACCATAAGTATGATGTTACCAGAGATATTGACGTATATTATGAGTATAGTAGACACAAATCAGCTGAGTAGAAGGTACCAAGATGCCTTCATCATGATAGGCTGGTATTGGTAAAACAAAACAAACTAAACCTTGCAGTCTACCTTCCTGACAAGGTACTACAAATTTACATCTCAACATTTTCACTTAGTAGCCCAGTCAGCTTAAAACTGGAATGTTGTATAGATAAAACTGTGTAGCTCTGAAGTACCTCTTCAAATCATAAAACACCTTGATCTATAGGGGGAATCAGCTTATCCTGCATAATTCTTACACTCTTCCCTCCCACATAAATTCTTTCAGCTCTTTATCATCATCCACAAGCTTTGCCTCATGTTGATAAAAATATGCACGACCTTTATGCGAGACTTGGGGGAACTGGAACGTTATCATTGCTTTCATCTTCTTATCCATATCCGTGACAGAGAGTTTCCACTTATTATCCATATCCGTGACTGAGAGGTTCCACTTATCCATATCCGTGAATGAGAGGTTCCACTTTCTCACTGTTTGTATTACCTTTTGTTTTGTTTATTCCAACGTATCCTTAGCTGCCACAACAGAATCCTTTGTGATCCAAAGACCTAAATGCATCTTCTCTTGCCCTGATTAGTATGGATGTTACTGAATCATTTCTAGGATGCAAATTGTTCATGGCTGTTTAGCCGTTTTCATTTATTATATATTCCACAGCACTGAAATATCGTTATCTGGATCAAGTAATGTGAAATATCGTTGTCTGGTTCAAGTATCAAGTGCAAAATAATGTTATCTACAAGTAAAGATCATTTTTCTCAAGTGTCATGCCAGTTGTATCCTTGAATTGTGAATCCCTTATTTGCTTTGCCAAATGGGGAATGAAGACATTCCTGCTTTCTGTTCAAATACAGGTTGTTGGAGAGAGGGAAAGGGACACTTTCACCTTAGTTCTTATTTCTTGATGCCAGTCCTTCATATAGCCTCCTAATTAACACTGTTGGTCTGTCGGGGAACACAAGTGCCACCATTGTCCTACTTGTAATATCCTAGGTGACTGTGGCAAATACTTTCTTCTGTGCAGTAAAACGAGCCACCAGTAGAGATATTTTCTTGCACTGAGCTTCCCTTTGTCAGTCAAATGCTTTCCTTCCCACCATAAAACTGTATTATCTAAATATTCCAGCTTTGGTGGCAACTTTGCTATTCTCTCAGCTAGAATAAACAATTTTCTTTGAAGATGCCGGTACCCACACCCCTTTTTAATAACATTGCTAAACAAAACCTGTCAAATGGGTGCCATTTTCTTTTCGCCTATGATTGTACACTGCATTACCCTCATCGCTTCGTCGTACATATTTTGTACTTCACTGCGTTTCACTCATCGCCTCATGTCATACATATTTTGTACATCACTGCTTTTCCCTTATCACTTCATGTCGTACATATTTTGTACATCACTGCTTTTCCCTCATCTCTTCATGTCGTACATATTTTGTACATCACTACTTTTCCCTCATCTCTTCATGTCGTACATATTTTGTACATCACTGCTTTTCCCTCATCGCTTCATGTTGTACGTATTTTGTACATCACTGCATTGCCCTCATCGCTTCATGTCGTACATATTTTGTACATCACTGCGTTTCCCTCGCTTCATGTCGTACATATTATGTACATCACTGCGTTTCCCTCATTGCTTTGTCGTACATATTTTTTACATCACTGTGTTTCCCTCATTGCTTCATGTCGTACATATTTTATACATCACTGCGTTTCCCTCATCGCTTCATGTCGTACATATTTTGTACATCACTGCTTTTCTCTCATCGCTTCGTCGTGCATATTTTGTACATCACTGCGTTTCCCTCATCTCCTCATGTCATACATATTTTGTACATCACTGCGTTTTCCTCATCGCTTCATATCGTACATGTTTTGTACATCACTGCTTTTCCCTCATCGCTTCATGTCGTTCATATTTTGTACATCACTGCGTTTCCCTCATCGCCTCATGTCGTACATATTTTGTACATCATTGCTTTTCTCTCATTGCTTCAAGTCATATATATTTTGTACATCACTGCTTTTCCCTAATCTCTTCTTGTCGTAAATATTGTTGTTGAGTGCCATCTTCCGCATCGCTTCATGTCGTACATAATTTGTACATCACTGCTTTTCTTTCATTGCTTCATGTCGTACATATTTTGTACATCACTGCTTTTCCCTCATCGCTTCATGTCATACATACTTTGTACACCACTGCTTTTCCCTCATCACTTAATGTTGTGCATATTTTGTACATCATTGCTTTTCTCTCATTGCTTCATGTCGTACATATTTTGTACATCACTGCTCTTCCCTCATCGCTTCATGTCGTACATATTTTGTACATCACTGCTTTTCCCTCATCTCTTCAAGTCGTACATATTTTGTACATCACTGCTTTTCCCTCATATTTTGTACATCACTGCTTTTCCCTCATGTCTTCAAGTCGTACATATTTTGTATATCACTGCTTTTCCCTCATCTCTTCAAGTCGTACATATTTTGTACATCACTGCTTTTCTCTCATTGCTTCATATCGTACTTATTTTGTACATCACTGCTTTTCCCTCATCACTTCATGTCATACATATTTTGTACATCACTGCTTTTCCCTCATCGCTTCATGTCGTGCTTATTTTGCACATCACTGCTTTTCCCTCATTGCTTCATGTCGTACATATTTTGTACATCACTGCGTTTCCCTTATCGCTTCATTTCGTACATATTTTGTACATCACTGCATTTCCCTCATTGCTTCATGTCGTACATATTTTATACATCACTGCGTTTCCCTCATCGCTTCATGTCGTACATATTTTGTACATAACTGCTTTTCCCTTATCGCTTTGTCGTACATATTTTGTACATCACTTCTTTTCCCTCATCGCTTCATGTCGTACATATTTTGTACATCACTGCTTTTCCCTCATCGTTTCAAGTCATACATATTTTGTACATCACTGCATTTCCCTCATTGCTTCATGTCGTACATTATTTTGTACATCACTGCTTTTCCCTCATCGTTTCAAGTCATACATATTTTGTACTGCGTTTCCCTCATCGCTTCATTTCATACATATTTTGTACATCACTGCTTTTCCCTCATTGCTTCATGTTAAGAGAAAAAGTTTTAAAACATACTGTTATTTGTCTCTTTCTCCCATCTAGCAAAATGAATATGCTATTTGCTGAAGTGTTGGTAAGAAAAGGTCATTGAACCATGTTTATTAAAGATGGGCTTTATCTATGATAGATGTAGTTTGCTTATGAACTTGAATAACATCTGTTTTCTATAATTCTGAATAAAGAAAGCTAACTGCAGTTAAATGAAAGCTTGGTAAAAGGACGCACAGCTGAGTAAGAGTTAATTTACTGAGGCAAGCTGTGTGTCCTGGAAAATTCCAGCTATCACTGTTGAACTAAGTATTCTGTACCTTTTTGAACATTCTGTACTAACTGTGGTTTTGAGGTAAACATTCTACACTAGCTGTGGTTTTGAGGTAAAACATTCTTTTCTGAGGTAATTTGTGATCCTAGATGTTTTTCATAGCCAACTGTCAGAAATGTAACAAAAGCTATTTTGGCTGGTAACAGGAAAGTATAAAAGTTGATCAGATTGAGATCATCTTGGCCAACATGTTGCTGTAATCTGGTTAGCAGTTAATAAAGGAAATTTTCATCACCTGAGGCAGATGTGACTCGCTTGAATTTTTTCTTCTGACATTTTGGTCCTTCGGACCGGAAACCTCTACGAAAATATGGATCAGACTGACAGAGAGACCAAAAAACCTGCGCAGGTGAGGGTTTCTCATCTTAAGATTTCCTCGACGGAAAGCCCTCCGACTGATTTGTCGTTGGAAAGAGGCCGGCCGCTCTCTGATCCCTATCTGAGGGACGGTTTCCGAACCAAAAGGGGAAACGGAGTCTCATCTGGTTCAGGTAGGATGAAAAATACCTTTTTTTCTTTTAATTTAATTTAACCTTGTCGGCAGGGGGTTTACTTTTAGTTAAGGGTGGGTAGGAATAATTGTTAAGATTATTTTGTTAGGATCCCCGTTAAGATAGCCCCATTTTGTAATAAGCCCTGTAAAAATAATTTTGATGCAGTCCTAAAAGTATACAGTCCTAAAATAAGAAATCTAGGAAAACATGGGTTCAAGTTGCTGCAAGTGTGAGAGTGATGCCTGTTTAAATGTTGATGCTAAGTATATGAAAAGTTTAAACAAAAATAATGTTAAATTTTTGAGAAAGTGGAAGTTGAAATATGGTTTTGATGGTATACTGAATAAGAATGCCTGTGCAAAATTGGTTAGAGATTTGAAAAGAGATGCAGGAACTAGAACTAAAAAGCAAAGACAATTGGAATTTCCCCAAGCACAAAAATGGTTAGAAGAAGCAAATAAACGAGCTATAAAAGAAAAACAGTGTCAGGAAAAAGAGAAAATAAATCAAAAGGGATCACTGGTGCCAAGTGGAAAAGTAGCTTTATTTTTAGATAAGGAGGATGAGCACACAGTTTGTGCAGTACAAAGGCAGGCAACCACCCACCGTATGGTGAAATTGCTGCTGCCATACCGGGGGAACCTCCTCAATATCAGTCTGAAGATGTGGGATCTGTACAGCAGGGTGGGTTATTAGCTGCTCAAGGAAATGTTGTGACCCCTCCAATTTACCCACAAATTCCTGTAGTACCTAAAGTTGCTTTACAACAGGTAGACCAACCTATGCAGTTAAGGTCAGGACCAGCAGGGCAAGGACGTTGGGCTATTAAACTTTCTGACTACTCAGAAGCTCTTCCCTTAATACAAGTTGCAAACCCACAAGCAGGAGATGTTGGACAAGAACCAACTATTTTAGTTTATCGTCCCTGGGCTAGAGAGGATATAAAACGAGCTACGGATTGTATTCCTCATCCCAAGGTTAATTTTCAAACGTTTTCTGAGGACATAGTTGGTATGCGTTTAAGTTATCATTTAAATGGTTTAGAAGTAGAGCAAGTAGTGCGACAAATCTTAGGTCCAGGTTGGCACTTAGTTTGTGGTACTTGGACATGTAAGGCAGATGATGGCACTACATTAAAGCATAATTCTGGTGTGTTAGATACGCTAGTCACTGATCTGTTAAAGAGAATTTCTGATAAGTGGCATCCAAGAGCAGATTGGACAGTAATAAATCAGTGCCTCCAAAATGATGATGAATCTGTAGATCATTATATTGTAAGACTGACAGAAGTGTTCAATAACCATTGTGGAATGATGATTCCGCAGGATCAGACTAATGATAGTCCGTATGAACAGCAATTAAAGAATGCTTTCCTTAAAGGTTGTAAGGCTCTGATAAGTAGTTTTATTACTAAGCACATGGTAGATCATAGAACATGTAGACTGCAACCTTTGTTTGAATATGCACGGCATGCTGAGCGGCATTTTAATCTAAAAAAGAAAGTACAAGTGTTAGCAGTAGGGGATGATGGTGGGATATTCCTAGTACAGGACCAAAGGGGGCAAGGGTGCCATGGTGGCGTAAAAAAACGTGGGGGCCCGCAATGGGACACGTTAAATGAACCGGGTGGACATTCAGCCTATAGGGAAAGGTTAAAACGTGGAGAATGTTTTAAATGCGGTAGACGTCGGCACTTCGCTGCCGACTGTGAAGAGTGGCAACATCCCCCACAGCTTACGAACAAGGGCTCCGCATGACTATATGATAGTAAAGAAAGGCGCCATCTTCATTATGGAGATAGTGAAGAGGCAGACACTCTCTACGATGAATGTCAGAACACTCTAATGGAAGGGCGGGATTGTGACTGTGAAGTCATAAGCCTGGCAAATTTGGGTATTGCTATGCATCTAGATCAGAAACCCATGATAGAGTTTTTGGTTGAGGGACAGAAAGTGGAGTTTTTATGTGATTCAGGTGCATCGCGTACACTTTTGGGTCCAGCAGTTCTGCCTCCGAACTGTGAAACAGATGAGTTTGTCCTTGTAAAGGCGGCAAACAGGAAAATTTATAAGGAACCACTGTCTCATCCTCTACTGTTCACAGATCCGCAAACAAACCAAACTGTTAGGTGTAGGGTAATTATATCAAAAGTTTGTCCAGTTAATTTGCTGGGAAGAGATTTGATGCATGTGTTTGGAATAGCGGCAGTTCCCACACCAAAAGGTATTGAGGCAAAAAGGTTAGCAGATGGCTTAGTAGTACAGGGAGTACAAGACTTGTTTTACTGGTATAGCCTAGACTTGATTTCAGACGGCCCGGGGAGGGTTGATACAGAGTTGATCAATCTAGCTTTAAGTAACTCTAGGAGCGGGTCACCGCAGGTTGCGGCGCACTTACATTGTACAGTGTTCTATAAGGCCCTTGGTCCAGATAAAGAATTTGAAAAATAATTCTTTAAGCACAAGTGTGCAAGGATAATTTTGAATGATATGTTTTGGGATACGCAAGGTAATACAATAGTAACCTGTACTTTGACTAAGGAAATGAGTTCTTTATATCGCTCAAGTTGTAGACCGCATGTTTCAGTTACTAAAGCAGTGGGGACACATTGGGTAGATTTGACGAAAAAGGTAACGATTTGGGACACAATGTCTGAAAGTCAGTTAAAAGATCAACAGATCCAGGTACAAAGATTAAATTGGGTGACTTGGGCACGACCAAGCGTGCAGTTCAGGGATGACAAAGTAGAAGTGGCATGACAAATCCTCCTAACTCAAGAGGAAGATAGTGTGTTAAGTGCCTTACCTGTAGATTTATGGTCAAAAGGTAAAGGAGATGTGGGACTGATGAAAACAGCAGGTGAAGTTTGTATAACTCCAAAGTCAGGTTTTAGACCTTGTAAGCACCAATACCCGTTAAGTAAACAAGCGGAGGAAGGAATTAAGCCAGTTATCGAGCAGCTAAAACAGGTAGGAATCCTTGTTGAATGCCCAGATTTACCCTGCAATACTCCGTTGTTTCCTGTAAAGAAACCGGATGGGTCATGGAGGTTGGTTCAGGATTTACAAGCAGTTAATTCAGCTGTGATCCCAAGAGCACTGGTGGTCCCTGACCCCTATACATTACTTAATGATTTACTACCTCAGCACAGATATTTTTCTGTCATAGATATAAGCAATGCCTTTTTCTCCATACCACTACACAAGGAGAGTAGATTTTGGTTTGCATTCACTTTCCAGGGTAAAAGATACACATACACCAGATTGCCACAGGGTTATTGTGAGAGTCCGACAATATTCGCACAAGAAATGGCTGCGAATTTAGCTCAGTTTGTTCCCCCAGAGGGAAGCCAGGGTCCTGTTGTACGTAGATGATATTTTATTGGCCTCACCCACCCAGAAAAGTTGTAGAAAGGATACCCTTGCCCTTCTTAGTTTTTTAGCTGAGCAAGGACATAAAGTAAATAAAGAGAAGTTACAATTGTGGAAAGCACAAGTAAAGTACTTGGGTTATTTAGTCTCGCAGGAAGGTAGACAATTGGAAAATAAAAGAAAACAAGCAATTCTTGAGGCACCTATGCCTACGACTAAGCGGGAGATGATGTCGTTTTTAGGTGTGACTAATTTTTGCAGAAGTTGGATTCCTAATTATGCTGAAGAAGTAGGGCCATTGACCGCACTGATCTATGACACTCCCATGGCAGCTAAAAGTAATATACAGTGGACAGATAAGGCAATACAAGCATTTAATAGAATTAAGCAACTGATAGCAGGATCCTCTGTTTTGGGTTTTCCAAACTATTCTAAGCAGTTTGTACAAATGGTTGATTGTAAGGGAGGATATATTTATTTAACATTTGTTGACCGGGAAAGTCCGACTAGGTTCCACAGATCCTGTTTTCAGCGGAGGCCCGGGGAGAAATGCTCCAGACGCATGTCTTTAGAATGACTTTGGTTCTGGTACAAGTACATGGGGATAAACAGAGACCGATAGCTTTTTATTCCGCCAGATTAGATCTTGTTGCAAGGGCATTGCCGCATTGTGTTCAAGCTGTAGTGGCAGCCGTCATGGCAGTGCAAGCCTCAGCATCATTTGTTTTGTTTCACCCATTAAAATTGCGAGTTCTGCATTCAGTAGCTACTATACTTTTGCAAGATAAGATAACCTTTTTATCTCCTAGTCGACATTTGTCATGTATAACAGTGCTGCTGACACAGCCACATATCACCATAGAAAGATGTACTACTCTTAATCCGGCGACACTTTTGCTGACTCCAGAAGAAGGTACTCCACACGTTTGTTTAGAGAGCATTCATAACAAAGTACTTCCCCGACCAGATTTGACGGATATTCCGTTGGTAGATTCTGATCTCGTTTTGTTTGTAGACGGATCAGCAAAGAAGGACACTGTAGGAAAAGCACTAGTAGGGTATGCTGTCACCACAGAAACTGAAGTTTTGGAAGCAAAAGGATTGTCAAATATTTATTCTGTACAAGCAGCTGAGTTAGTGGCTTTGACTCGAGCTTGTACCTTAGGGGAAGGTAAAAAAGTGACAATTTATACAGATAGTCAGTATGCTTTCTCCACTGTGCATGTTTTCGCTCAACAATGGAAGAATAGAGGAATGGTTATTGCGACAGGCAAACTAATAAATCACAGAGATTTAATTTTACAGTTGTTAGATACAGTGCAATTACCACTCCAGATAGCGATATGTAAATGTTCCGCACATACTAACAAAAAAGATCCTGTCTCCAGGGGAAATGCCCTTGTTGATATGGCTGCAAAAAAGGCAGCTCAAGAAAATGATTTGCTTTTACATGACAATGATTTAGAGCCCGGATACCTCTTAGACTTAGAGACACTAAAAGTAATGCAAACATTGACAACACAGAAGGAAAAATGTCGTTGGGTGAAATATGGTATTACCCAACAGGATGGGTTGTATAAGGCATCAGATGGCAAAATGGTATTACCCTCAAACCTTTTTAGGTATGCTGCATTGGTTAGCCATGGACCTGCCCATGTAGGAGTACAGGCAATGGTTCAAATAGTGTCTAAAGTGTTTTGGTGTAAGGGGTTTTCAACTTATGCAAAGCAATTCTGTTTATCTTGTTTATTATGTGCAAAGTATCATGCTCAGGGGGGAGTTAAGAAATCTCAGCAGGCATTCCCTACCCCTCCATATCCATTCCACACACTCTGTATGGACTTTATTGAGTTGACACCCTCAGAGGGAAAAATGTTTTGTCTAGTCATAATTGATGCTTTTTCTAAGTGGGTAGAAGCTTTTCCAGTAAAGCATCCTGATGCACACACAGTAGGTAAGCTTTTAACAACAGAAATAATTCCCCGATTTGGCCTACCAAGACGCATTTACAGTGATAATGGGTCTCATTTTGTTAACTAGATTGTTCAGAAGTTGGGTCAAGTGTTTCAAATTGATCTCAAGTACCATTGTGCTTACCATCTGCAGTCAGCTGGAGAGACACAATGGTGTCCTGAAGAGTAAACTCTGCAAACTGATGGCAGAAACGCATAGATCCTGGACTGCGTGTCTTCCATTGGCACTCCTGTACATGCGAATCTTACCCTCCTACAAATGACTTACACCATTTTAACTTTTGTTTGGGAGACCATATTATGTCCCACAGTGGCAAGGATTGTTGTCAGTGGAACGTGAGGGGGTGAGGATCTGGCGGATTATATGAAGAAGCTGCTAAATGTCAAGTCTCTTGTAACCAATGACTCATTTGCAGATTCCAGAGGTGAAGCCTTGTTAAGTGTGGCACCCGGGGACTGGGTGTGGATCCGAATTGTGAAGAGAAAGAACTGGTCATCCCCCAGGTGGGAAGGCGCATATCAAGTACTTATCTCAACACCTACATCTGTAAAGATCGCTGAGAGGACTTCGTGGATTCATATCACCCACTGTAAAAAACTTAAGACTTTTCCTTCTACCATTGATGTTGGTCAGACTCCATCGGACCCCTGAACGCAAAGTCCGACTACAAAGGAAGGATGGCCATGTTCAACTGGTACTTGAACTGTTACATGATGATGATTTTGGTGGCGAAAGTAAATATGTCCATACGAGAAGGAACAGTTGCAAGAGAAAAAGGAATGGTGGTGCTGCAAGCACAAACAGGTGTTACTACTGTGTTCAAGGTAAAACTTTGTGAAGGAATTTTGGACTGTGCTAAATGGAACAATAATGATTTCTTGACTCGTGCAAAATGTTTGTGCAATAGAGACTGTACGTCCTGGTCAAATGTTTGGTGGTCAACAGATGTGAATGGATGGGAAACAAGTGGTGCAGTGATACAAAAAGAAAGATAAAAGCAGGCAACAAAGAATAAAAATTGCGCATTTCCAAGGTACCGAAGTAATTACTATAACCATCGTGTCACCACAAGAAAGTGATTCAGGAGTTTATGGAATCGGAGTGTCTCTTCCAATTGGAACTGATCCTTTGGGGACTTTCCAACTTAAAGTGCAAAGCCTTAAAAATGCTACAAGTAAAGCAGATTTTGCCTTCACAGAGGAAGAACAGTTGTTACTCGAGACGGGATTCGTACACCATAATGAATGGTTATCTTGGGTTAGATATAGTACCCGAGAGGCACATCGTGAAAACTGTGTTTCTTGTGCTGAAGGTAAACAGCAATTAGTGACAGTCCCATTGATGCAAGCTGAAGGTAATCTGACGTGTCGGTTAAAGTTATTCTTCAACAAAACCGAAGATAAATGCAAAGATGAAACCCAGCGTTTTCCAGTCATAAGCAAAGTTGAGAAACCGCCTACAGCAATCTCCTATCCAGGTTCGTATATGTGCATTTCCAGAGATGGCACAGGAAAGAATTATGGCAATATGGGACAGAGTTATTGTAATGTTACTGTGAATGGCAATGAAAATCCATTTCTGGAAAACCAAACTCATAGTTTGGCAGACATATGGTGGTTACGTGGAGACAGCAGACTCCGATCAAGGCTTACAATTCCCTGGAAGGGAACTTGTGCACTTGCAAAGTTAATTCTGCCATTCTACATTTTCCCAGTTCCAGCAAGCAATTTCGTAAGAGAACCTGAAATAAAGCCGAGGTGGTTGAATAAGAGAAAAAGAGAGGCACCGAAGCAATCATTTGATAGCAGTCTACATTGATAGCATTGGCGTAACAAGAGACGTGCCTGATGAATACAAAGCAATAAACCAAATAGCGGCTGGTTTTGCATCCATCTTTGTCTGGATTCAACCCAATAAGAATGTGGACTGGATCAACTACATTTACTATAACCAACAGCGTTTTGTGAACTATACCAAAGATGCATTAAAAGGTATTGCTGAACAACTGGAGGCCACTTCGCAGGTGGCATGGCAGAATCGAATTGCGTTGGATATGCTCCTGGCCAAAGGAGGAGGAGTTTGCAGGATGTTTGGGACTTTCTGTTGTACATATATCCCGAATAACACTGCCCCTGATGGGAGCATCACTCGAGCTTTGAAAGGTTTGGAGATGTTATCCGAAGAATTGGCAGAGAACTCTGGGGTAAATAATCCCTTCACAGACTTTCTACAAGCATGGTTTGGAAAATGGAGTCATCTCATCAGCAGTTTCCTGGTGTCCGTCGGAGTCGCTGTGGCTATTGTGGTGGTATGTGGTTGCTGTTGTATACCCTGTATCAGAGGTCTTCTACAAAGACTGGTTGATACTGCTGTTACGAAAACGATGTACCAGCAATTGCAACAGACTGGTGAAAGTGAATACATTGAAATGTGACGTTTGCAAATGTTTTGAAGTTTAAAAGTTTGTCTTGCAAATGAAGTAATGTATGCAAAGAAAAACTTAGTTTTTACCATATATTGCTGAAATAAAAAGACAAATTGTTTTGAGGGGGGAAATGTTAAGAGAAAAAGTTTTAAAACATACTGTTATTTGTCTCTTTCTCCCATCTATTAAAATGAATATGCTATTTGCTGAAGTGTTGGTAAGAAAAGGTCATTGAACCATGTTTATTAAAGATGGGCTTTATCTATGATAGATGTAGTTTGCTTATGAACTTGAATAACATCTGTTTTCTATACTTCTGAATAAAGAAAGCTAACTGCAGTTAAATGAAAGCTTGGAAAAAGGATGCACAGCTGAGTAAGAGTTAATTTACTGAGGCAAGCTGTGTGTCCTGGAAAATTCCAGCTATCACTGTTGAACTAAGTATTCTGTACCTTTTTGAACATTCTGTACTAACTGTGGTTTTGAGGTAAACATTCTGCACTAGCTGTGGTTTTGAGGTAAAACATTCTTTTCTGAGGTAATTTGTGATCCTAGATGTTTTTCATAGCCAACTGTCAAATGTCAGAAATGTAACAAAAGCTATTTTGGCTGGTAACAGGAAAGTATAAAAGTTGATGTCAGTAAACAAGCTGATCAGATTGAGATCATCTTGGCCAACATGTTGCTGTAATCTGGTTAGCAGTTAAAGGAAATTTTCATCACCTGAGGCAGATGTGACTCGCTTGAATTTTTTTCTTCTGACACTTCATGTCGTACATATTTTATACATCACTGCGTTTCCCTCGCTTCATGTCGTACATATTTTGTACATCCCTGCTTTTCCTTCATCGCTTTGTCGTACATATTTTGTACATCACTTCTTTTCCCTCATCTCTTCAAGTCATACATATTTTATACAACACTGCTTTTCCCTCATCGCTTCATGTCATACATATTTTGTACATCACTGCGTTTCCCTCATCGCTTCATGTCGTGCATATTTTGTACATCACTGCTTTTCCCTCATCGCTTTGTGTCATACATATTTTGTACATCACTTTTTTTCCCTCATCGTTTCAAGTCGTACATATTTTGTACATCACTGCGTTTCCCTCATCGCTTCATTTCATACATATTTTGTACATCACTGCTTTTCCCTCATTGCTTCATGTCGTACATATTTTGTACATCACTGCTTTTCTCTCATCGCTTCATGTCGTACATATTTTGTACATCACTGCTTTTCCCTCATCGCTTCATTTCGTACATATTTTGTACATCACTGCTTTTCCCTCATTGCTTCATGTCGTACATATTTTGTACATCACTGCTTTTCTCTCATCGCTTCATGTCGTACATATTTTGTACATCACTGCTTTTCCCTCATCGCTTCATGTCGTACTTATTTTGTACATCACTGCGTTTCCCTCATCGCTTCATGTCGTACATATTTTGTACATCACTGCGTTTCCCTCATTGCTTCATGTCCCATTTTGCATTTTCTTTGTTTCCTCATTCATCTGCATTTTAAAAGAATTTTCCTTTTTTTTTTAAATAGGCTCCCTAAGTTTGGCTAAGACTGTCTTTACTTGGCGTCACCCAAATTGCTTTGTTGAAAGTTTTTAGACCCTAGCATTAACAAAATAACTGCTTAACAGCACCCTTTCAAAACTCATGCATATTATCCTGATAACTATTATTGTTCTCTTAAGCTCTATGAATTTAGTGCTCTTTTTGTTTTGTGAGATTCCCCTTCTTTGGCAATGCCTTAACCTTTTCAGCCCGTCTCACGCTGTATGGGATTTATGTTTACTTGTTTAATTCTTGGACAATAAAACTATATTTTATTTTACGTTTGTTTGCCTGCAAACTTTGGATTATTGGACAGCCTTTATTGTACCAGATTCAGTTTTTTATTTGCTTGGTGATCGATTTTTTGCAGTGTGGTTACAAGTTGCTTTTTATTTTGGTGTCCGTCTAAATAATTCCTATTACTTCTTTCCCATCTTTCTCTCTCTTATTTGTCATATTTAAACCTGTCCCTTCTGAAAGAAATTTCAGACTTCTGTAATAAGTCTCAAATTATTTCTACTACCCATTTCTTTAAATTCTTTTCTTATTAGCAGATAAGTAGTAAAGTGCAAATGTCAGAGTTTTACATCATTATTATACAACTTTCTCATTGACAATTTTAAGATATTGGGAGAAAGGCCTAGAATAACTTATAGGAAAGGAGCTAACCTAAAAGCTTTATTAGAAAGAAAGAAAAACATTAAATATGGTAAGAATTATGGAATGTATAAATGTGGGTCGTGCCAGCAATGTAAATACATACACAATGACCCTAAGGTTACTGTTAGAGATGTTAACGGCAGGTATAATTGTGAAACTAAGGGTGTGATTTACACAGCTTGCTGTGAATCAATGTGCTGCGTTTTACATCGGTAAAACTGAGAGGAAGATCAAGCAGCGCATTTATGAACATCAATATGCTATTAATAAAAGAGACACAACCAATGCATTGGCTAGACATACCAATGAGTTTTCTGATCACAGGTTTAAATTTAGTATATTACAACAAAGACATGTGGATGTAAGAGGTGGGCCTTGGCAACTACAACTAGAAATAGATGAAATTATGTGGCAAATTAGGACAGCAGCCCACATTTTCCCAGGCCTCAATGAATATGTCTCAATAAAAAGCATTTTGAAATACCTAGCTTTACGAAGGTAGTCTATCCCTGTTCATATATGTATATATACATATTCACATTTTTTTACGTATGGCTTTTTAATTTATATATTTTTTCTTTATTTTATTAATGTTTATAATATGTTATGGTATATATGAGTATATTTTATTATATCACATTATATTATAAATTTAATACAGTATATAATAAGTGTACAGAAAATACATATATATATGAAGTAGAGTATGCACTATATAGTTGGCTTTGGCCATTTCGTACGAGCCTTATTAGGTATAATATTTATTTATAGTATTCGATTGTTTTTAAAATTGTCAATGCCATTTGTTTGTTTGTGTCTTTCGGCTTTTCCCAGTTAGGGGTCGCCACAGCGGAACTCCGGTCCGCTAATGATTGGTAGTGGATTTTTACGTACCGTGTTACCAGCCCTGACGCACAACCTTCAACGAAGGCACGCCCCATTCACGTATGCCTCCACACAGAAGACGCTCTAGCTGAGAATCGAATGGGACAACGTCTTGCTATGAGGCATATTAAACACAATTTTTGCATTTATGTGATTGCTCCAGCCTTAGGCCATTTATCTTAGAAGACCTTGGAACAGGAGTCACAGTAATGGTGTTTTATAACTTTCAACACCATAAAATGTTTAGTGTTCCTACTTTTTTTTAGCAGCTTGAATAGGCATATATTAATTATAGTTATTAATTGATTACTGTATAATGGAGATATATTACATTAGACACTATTCTTGATATATACGTATTTTCTCATATTACGGTTCCGACGTTCTAATTTTTTGCACATGGGTTATATTCATTATTTTGTCTTTTGACATTTTAACACTATAATACTTAAGTGATTTATAAAACAACATAAAATAGATTTATTATCATATACATGCTTGTTTCTCAATGAAGCTTTTTATATACGGAAAAAGTATTGTCTGTTTGAGTAGTGCTTCACATGTTTTTTGAACTGGGCATAATACCTGTCTCTCTAAAGAAAGGTAATTAAGAGACTAGTTGTTTTAATTGATTAATTGGTTGTCTATTTAATGCTTATTGATTTGCTTTTTGTCTGAAGAAAGGGAGGCACTGACCTCTCCGAAAGCGCCAATAAAATCAGAATTAATTTTATTCCTTGACATTGCTCAGTTTGTCACTCGCTTTTACTGTTAAAAGTTCCAAATATAGTTGAAGAAAATTAGAAAATAATTGCAGAAAAGTAAAATGTAAAAATGATTTACCAGTAGTCCAAGAGTAATTGTAATCATGCAGATTAATATAAAACCTGTAATTCTAATTAGTTCAGTAACTTAAAGCTTTTGGCAAGGATGCATAAAATGCATTAATCCGTGGAATTTAAAAATATGTAAGCATTATGTGTTCTGCATCTGGTTGGTTATAAGCAAAGGTAAAAATACAGAAGCATAAGTCACTTTAGATGCCTTCTTGTAATGAGTATGAACATCACGTACAGTTGATTGTATGCCATGAATGGGGGATTCATTCATTCCAGATACTCTCAGATCAGCAATCTTATGCTAAGAAATTAAAGGTGTTCTAGCTTCAGAAGTGTCTGAGGCAGAAGGTCTGCCAGAGACGAGATGAGTTGCAGAGAGCCTTTGCTAGTGAGAAATCAGAAAGTTAAGAAAGACACAAACAGCTGCTGCATTAACCGGAGCTGCTCAGAGTTTAGTGACTTTAGCCAGAGATCTGGAGTGCATCTGAACTGAAATCCAAGGCATCTACTGCAAACAACTGAAAATGAGTATATTTAAAGCCTGTATTGCACTTTAACTGTATTTGTTTGAATTACTGGTTCATGTTTGCTGATTGTGTCTGCATTTATTTATGCACTTTGAAATTCTGTACTACTGCCTTGTTAGCATAGACTAGATTCAGACTTGCTGAATCTAGACTGTTTGGTATCACTGTGCTCCAAACCAGCCACCTTACATTAAGAGGGTCACCCTGCACCCTTGTGGCAGAAGTGTGTAGCTCAGGTTCCATCTGAGTTGGTGATTGCTGGAGAAAGGCTCAGTCTGGGGCCTTCCCATTGGTAGCTTGTTGATTGCTGGAGAAAGGCTCAGTTTGGGGGCTTCCCATTGGTAGCTTTGTTGATTGCTGGAGAAAGGCTCAGTTTGGGGCCTTCCCATTGGTAGCTTGTTGATTGCTGGAGAAAGGCTCAGCTTGGGGCCTTCCAGTTGGTAGCTTGTTGATTGCTGGAGAAAGGCTCAATTTGGGGCCTTCCCATTGGTAGCTTGTTGATTGCTGGAGAAAGGCTCAGTTTGGGGCCTTCCCATTGGTAGTGTGTCTTAAACCTGTTGAATTTCACCTGTATTTAAGCATCGCATTTGCGCGTAGCTACACATTGCACAACGGGAGGCCTGTATAGACACAGACAACCTGGAAAGTTAATTTTCCTGAGATGTTTGTCAGTAGGACCCTCCAAAGTCCTGTGTTGCTCTGCAGGCAACTCAGCTGCACACTGAGAAGCATTGCCACAGCTCTTCACCCTAAGCTGTCAACAGAATAAGCCCCTCTGTTATTCCTACATCATAAACTGATCTAACCTACCCACTCCCCAGCAGTACTACAGTATAAACCTGCCATTATGGATGGTCACTTTCCCACTATTTCTCTGGCCAGCCTGATTAACTTGGGCATCCAGAAGCAATGTAGTAATTGCCTCATGTATACTGACTAAACAGTCCTGAAACAAACAAATACTGTATGTGAGAGATGTAATTGCACTATCAACTATCAATTTGGAAACCATCCTTTCATGTAACAAAAAAACAAGACAAACAGGTTGTCAGCTGACTCACTTCACCTCTCACGCAAGTTCAGGACACAACACATAAACCCACATACATGGAGGTACTCACTAGAAGCCTACCAAAAGATCAGAGACCTCCCAAGTGCAAGTTATCTGCACGCACCGCAATGTGTATAGAAACAACTGCATGTAGCAACACACATATCAGGGTCTCACCAGATAAGCCCCTAAGGCAAAACACCTCAAAACCTAATGTCTTGGTCATAGGAGACTCCACAGTGAGACACACAGATGTCCCCCTCACCAAATTCCATAGTGAGACACATAGATGACCCCCTCACCAGGCTGGGCAAGGAGAAGGTCACAGTCATCTGCCTATCGGGTGTCAGGATCCATCTGATCATACATGCACTCAGGTCAGTCAACAAGTACCCTTATTACTCTTTTATATGCCATGATGGGGTGAATGACTTGAGATGTACCTCCCTGGACTATATGAAGAGAGACATGACTGAACTCTCAAGTTGTGTCCCAGGCAGGTATGACTCTAGCCCTAAGCAGCATTCTACCTTCACCCAGGAAGATGCCACAATATAAACAGAAAATGATTGACTTCAACAATTGGCTTAGCTTCTGGTGTTATTCCAAGGGGATCCAATACTTGTCATCCTGGGAAGATATGGTCAACAGAACATGCTGCTTTGCCAGAGATGGCTTGCACCTGTTTGCCGTAGGCTTTTGGATACTGGCTAAGATGCTTGCCTCCCCCATAGTGCCTTGTTTAGGCAATGTTAAAATGACAAAATTTCCGACATACCAAAATCCACTCAAGAGAAACTCAACGTTCTGCTGCTTAATGCTAGGAGTCTAAACACAAAACTGCATTCCCTGGAAGCATTCCTCACCTTGGAAGATGCTGATGTCTGTGCAGTGACTGAAACATGGTTCAAGGCCACAGACTGCACCCTAGCTGTGCAAGGCTGCAAAGCCTTCCATATTTTCAGACCTCAGAATGAGCGTGAAAGAACCAAGGGTGGAGGTGTAGCCATCTTTATTAAAGCCAAGTATACCTTGAGATTGGTCAAACAGTACAATTCTCTCAAACTACTTTATGCCCAATTAACTATAGGCAAAACACTGTACTACATCATTGCTAGATACAGGTTCCCCTCCATGAACCAAGAAAAGCACAGTGCCTACCTGGATTTACTGGAGTCACTCACCATACAGCCCAACACCTTAGTCATGGGAGATTTCAGTTATCTGTCCATTGACTGGGTAAAATACACGAGCTCAGACATGCCCAGCGGTTCCTGGACTTTGTCAGTGCAAGTGTTCTGGAACAAATAGTTTGCATCCCCACAAGAGGCTGTAATGTCCTTTACATAGTACTCACCAACATGGGTGGTCACAGCACTGGCCCCGTGTGATGCCCTCCCTGGTAAGGTCGGTCCATAAATCAGTCTCATTGGAAGTAACTATTGTACCCCACACCCCGAAAGGAGCAAAAAAAAAAAAAAAAAACTAAGGAGCTTCTCCAAAGCAAACTACAGCCTACTAAGTTATGTTGTTTTATACCCCCTGCAATCACAGGCAGTAATGACTCCTGTGCAGAGATGTACACAAATGCCCTGTATAATCATCTTAGCAACTGTATAGACTCGACTGTACTTGACAGGATTAAAACCAGACCATCTCAATAAAAACAAGCCACCTTGGTGGACATCTAGTATAAACAGATTGTATAACAAATGGAAAAAACTGATGTGCAAGGACAAGAGGCAGCTGTCTCTGCAGAGGGAGAATTCCTTGAACAGATTGAGCAAGCAAATCAGAAGTCTTGTAAAGTCCTCTAAAGCTAATTATAAAGTAAAATAGCATCCCTAGCTAAGGACAATCATAAGGCTTTCTTTAACTGCATCTAAAATCTAAAAGGGAGTGGCCAGCTGTGTGCTGAATTGGTAGTAGATGGTACCATTCGCAGTACACCAGAGGAAATTGCCAAGCTGCTAGCTGACAGATTTGGTGCAAACTTCACCCCCCTCCAGTCCCCACCAGCCATACCTCAAGGCATACCTGACACCAGTTCTCTACCTAGTATCTCTGGAGATCAAGTCATATCTTTGCTCTCCAAGGCCAAAAACATGGCCTCAGTGGAAACAGATAACATCCTATGTTGCTTATTATCAATCTGAAACAGGACTTACCTGCTTATTAAGCAATCTGAAACAGGACTTACCTGCTTATTAAGCAATCTGAAACAGGACTTACCTGCTTATTAAGCAATCTGAAACAGGACTTACCTGCTTATTAGCAATCTGAAACAGGACTTACCTGACCCACTTGCCATTCTCTTCTCTTTAACCATAGCATGAGAATTGGCTTTGTACCAGCCGAATGGAGAACAGCAACAGTAATCCTCTTGCCTAAATGGGGGGGCCATCAGTCAACCCTGGGAACTGTAGACCCATAAATCTAACCAGTGTCAATTGCAAGGCCATGGAAAGGATCTTCATGGACCTTATCAACAAGGATATAGGCAACCTGCAAACTCTAGAACTAACCCAGTTTAGCTTCATTAAGGGTGGATCATGCTTATTTGAACCTGTTAGATTTCCTTAAGAAAGTCACAAAGCCCTGGATGAAGGTAAGACTGTGCATACTGCCTATCTGGACCTAGCCAAAGCCTTTGACGCAATCCCCTACTCGGGTATCATTGAAAAGCTCTCCCATCTAGGTCTTAAACCTTACATCACTAGATGGGTAGTTAATTGGCTCACCAACAGAACACATACTGTCAAAGTTTGTAACTCCATCTCTACCAGTGGACAAGTCAGCAGTGGCGTACTGCAAGAAATTGTACTGGACCCTTTGCTGTTTAGAATCTATTTCTCGGAAGTCCAGGCTAAAGTAGACGGCCTTTGGCTTACTAAGTTCACTGATCATAAACTAGGCACAATCATTGAGCCCCCAGTGAAGCTGAATTCCCCACTAATTACAATATTGACCGCACCCCTCTAAGTTCAAACACAGTGGTGTAAGATCTGGGAACACAAGTCAACAGCAGTCTGAACTTTGACCACCAGGTTTCCACAATGGTAGGGAAAGCCTTCTACATTGCGCATCTCATAAGGAAAGGCATTGCATCCAGGTCTAAATGTGTTACAACCCCACTTTACTCGACCTAATCATACCATTAATAGAGTAACAATGCTCCCTTCTGCATGTATCTCACCAGACACCTGTAGCAAATGGAGAGACCACAGAGGTTTCTCACTAAGATACATGGCCTCCAAACCATGACCTACGTGGATAGACTGAAAGCCCTGTCAATGTACTCTGTATCATATAGGCTACTGAGAGGTGACTTGTGCCTGGCCTACAGGGCCACCTGTGAACCTGACCTGATGTAAATGCTGCACATCTGCAAGTCAAATGGCCCTAGAGTCGCTCACTGTAGCGGTCTCGGCCTTGCCAGTGACATTAACAGAACATGCTGGAGAGAGATGTTCGTCTCCCAGAGATTGCCACTGCTGTGGAATAAACTTCCAATGCATGTGAAGCAGAGCTCCTCAATGACCCTATTCAAGTGCAGCCTGGACAAATGAATGGGTGATCACAAATTCACCCCGGGGGTGGCACCCATGTCCCTCAGGGGTAGTTGGTGCTGATCTGTAAAGTGCATACATCTAAACAAGGACAATTCGGGCAACCCGGCATTAACATGACTAAGCTTATAAAGGCTCTAGGGCTGCCAGCCTAGTAATCTCCCATGAACCTATGAACTTCATGTGATATTTTATCAAGTTTTTAGACTGGTATTAAGAAAGCCAGACTGAGAAGAGGACAGCTTACGAGATGCATATGTAGCAGAGATGCCCTGTAATACAATAATAATGTGACAGCAGTTTGCTGTTTGTCAGGTAGGTGCTTACTGATTCTTTTATCTTCCAGTAGTTTGTTCCAGATGCTACTATTATAGTTTTGTTTAGTTGGTTATGAGCGTAACTTCTGGTTTGTTTTATGACCTGAGCGTTTGACCTCATACCTGAGACATACTATTGCATGACACCATCCATGCATCCCATATTCCTCTCCTTTCCACTAGATATGGAGGTGATTCTTGTCAGCAGACTGACTGTTAGGGACCATTTATCAGCTGTCATCACCCTAAGAAAGTTGCCTTGATGTGGAATTTGATTTTTGTCCTCAGACTAGAAACAAAAATTCATGCTGTTATGTCATCTTGCTTAGACTACTGCAGTACCTTCTGTGTCATGGTTACAGATGGAGTTTTGGCATGCCCGGCGTAGGTACAGAATTTGACAGCTACTGTCTTGTCCACAACATCTTGTACTTGCCAGCAATACCTGTGCTGTGAAATCTCTACTAGCTGCCAAGTCATTTTTTTTAATGTCCGTGCACTTACCCTCCAAGTCCATTATACTTGCTTCCTTCTTACGTAAAGGAGCTTCTGGTGTAGTGTTCTCAAGAGTATCTCTCAGGCCTGCTGCCTGTTCTGAGTACTTGTCTGGAAAGCTCTGGGGTCAGATTCCAAAAGAGTTACTGTTAGTGTAAGTGATTTACTTCAGTGCAAGTCCTGTCTGTAAACAGGCTTCCACCAGGGAGTGGATTCCTGTTCTCAGCGTGCTCTCAGGTCACTTACACTGAGAGCACGTCTTTTGGAATCGGGCTTCTGGTATGCTTTTGCTTGCATGAACCTGGTCCTTTGGAATCTGCTACATCCTCCTAATAGAGAGGGTGAGACTAAGGCTTCCTTTAGTAGGTGTGTTAAGCACCATGTACAGGAGGGAGCTTTATTTGAACTTGTATGAGAGCTCCAAAGTTGTATTTAATAGTTAAGTATTTCATTACTTATTTATGCATTTTTCCATGTATGCTCTTTTGTCTACCATTACATATGCGTGATATTTTGTAACTTGTAAAATGCTTAGTTAATAAGCTTTTGAATGTGTACATAAATAACATTTCCATGTGCATACCAGTTTTGCTGCAGCAAATTTGTTGAGCTGATTCAACAAATACATTGTTTTGTACCATCTGCACAAAGCAAGTAAACTTGGTTTTATACATATGTGTGTATATATGTAAATGTTTACTGTTATAAGTAGAATTATAACAACAATGCATGTCATTTCTTCCACCTCAAATAGGAGATCCACACCTGAAATTTTACACTTAATTCATTGTTGTTGGAACAAACCTAGAATCACACTGGCAAAGTTATTCTTTCTGCTTTTAAAGTTATTATTCACTTTGATGCAGTTCACAGACTGTTTGTCAGCCATTGTTTGCCCAGTATATGACTCTGAAGTTACTTGAGGGGAGAGGGGGAGGTGAGTAACTAATGCTGATGCCTTGATGGGTTTGTCAGGACTTTGCATTGTCAGCCTCCTGTCAGTTTGCTGATATACATCTCTGTCCTCCCTGGGACTGCAAATACCTGCTTAGTCTTCCTTTTTTGAGGTTAACTGTGTCTCCAAGATCAGTAACTTTTGCTTTGTCACATCCTCCAGCTTAGATATGGGAGGCAATACTGATGGTACCACAGCCTTCTTAGGTCACTTCAGTCTGTTGTCAGTTTCCTTCTGTGTGGAAGCCTCATACTTTGTAACACATTGGCTCAGCAGTTTCACACAGTGGAAACACTTTCCCCCTTGGTTTCAGGGCCACTAGCTGTACCCTTCTGCTCCATGTGTACTTCCTCCTTGCAGTTGGTATCACTGTACATGTTTTAACTTTATTACATCATTAGATTGTGTTGTCGACGCTTGCCACATATTTTAACTGTATTACATCATTAGATTGTGTTGTCGACGCTTGCCACATATTTTAACTGTATTACATCATTAGATTGTGTTGTCGACGCTTGCCACATGTTTTAACTTTATTACATCATTAGATTGTGTTGTGGACGCTTGCCACATATTTTAACTTTATTACATCGTTAGATTGTGTTGTCGACGCTTGCCACATATTTTAACTTTATTACATCGTTAGATTGTGTTGTCAACGCTTGCCACATGTTTTAACTTTATTACATGATTAGATTGTGTTGTCTGCGCTTGCCACATATTTTAACTTTATTACATCGTTAGATTGTGTTGTCGACGCTTGCCACATGTTTTAACTTTATTACATCATTAGATTGTGTTGTCGACGCTTGACACATATTACATCATTAGATTGTGTTGTCGACGCTTGCCACGTTTTAACTTTATTACATCATTAGATTGTGTTGTCGATGCTTGCCACATGTTTTAACTGTATTACATCATTAGATTGTGTTGTCGACGCTTGCCACATGTTTTAACTTTATTACATCGTTAGATTGTGTTGTCGACGCTTGCCACATGTTTTAACTTTATTACATCGTTAGATTGTGTTGTCGACGCTTGCATTTTTTTGTTTTGCTGCAGATCACCTGCTTTTGATTCTCGCACTCAGTATTTGGTTTCCAACCAAGACATCATTTCGTCACCTGAGGAAAGATACAGTTTTTGTATTTTTATTTGTTGACGGTGATGGTCCCACTAGGGTGTTGTCCTCTTGGTTCTTAGCATTGTTGGCTAAATTACTGTATGTTTGGAGGGATTCCCATTTTGTCTTGGCATAGCCTGCTGACATTTCCTCTCTTTTCTGTTTTGATACTAGTAACCAAAGTGGAACAAAACAACAATAACTCTTAGAATAGCAAGCGTAGATCCCCTGGACTCGAGCCGTGAATCAGAAGCAAACTCGCCTGTTGCTTTTTGTCACACAACTTTATTCGATAACTGCCAGCACCACAAAGTACATCTAGTAAGAATGGTTGAGCGCTTTCATCTGCATTTACCAGATTTCTTCAGAACCATTTACCCTAACATGTCACTTCCTTTATATACACAAATTTTTGGCGCCAAAAAGTTAATTACATAATTGGTTAAAAACAAAATTGTTAATTAAAAACAAAATCACTCAATTGACATTTGTTGAGAATAAAAATGCAATAAAAAGTCACAAAAATATGTATATTAACCACTGTCATAAAATGTACTATATACTAGTACTAAAGTGCTTTTATACAGTGCATGATACATTTCATTATTGGGTCCCTTATACTATCTACCCTATGCAAAAATTTTGAATTTATAAATTCATAGTAAATATATATAAATAAGTAAAAATATATATTGTGTGTTAATGTATAAAATATATATATAAATTATATATATAAATTGTACTCGGCTGATGAAATTTCCTTACTCTAACGCCAAAAAAGGCTTGATACTTATATGGTCATTTATACCCGGGGGGGATGTGGCATCTAAACATATCTGCCACTTACTTTCTAACCAAGCTAAATATATTTTCCAATTTCCTCCTCTGTCATTTACCTCTACCTGGTCTATAATAGCAAATTTAAAACTATGTTCACTTCCCTTTTCTATAATGTGTCTACTTAGAGCGTTCTTAGTATCTCCTTTCCTAATACTATACAGGTGCTCGTATATACGAGTTTTGAATTTCCTCTCAGTCTTTCCTATATAGTATACGTCGCATTTCTCACACTCAGCAATATACACAATACGCTGTGTATTGCAATTACCCTTCTTAGGGTATACTACAGATTTCACAATATTCTTAAGTCTCATCCTACATTTTGTGTTAATATATTTACACTGACTACATGCACCACAACTCGTAGTGCCCTTCCTACTGTTTCCTGTGTAGGCCTTTTTCTTAGTCTCTATTATTCTTTTTAAATTCAGACCTGTTTTATATACTATAGAGGGTTTCGTACCTAGTATGTTTCCAATAGGTACATTACTAGTAATTATGTCCCAATGTTTCTTTAAAATTTCTGTCATAATGTTGGTATAGGGGTTAAACCTGATGATGCATACTCTATTATCTCGGTCTATTTGGACTTTAGTACTGACCATACTGCCTGTACCCAGTAGTGGTACATATTTACTACCCCATTCTTTCTTAACATAAGACGTAATGTTGGTCAACATATGTTTAGGGTAACCTCTATCTAAAAATAACTTAAAAGAGTATCTAATTCACTTTGCATAATCTCCTTAGTCGATGACATTCTGGCTATCCTTATGCATTGGCCTTTAACTACATTACGAAAGATGTGGCCAGGATGACAACTGCTATAATGTATGTAGTCATTTGAAAGCGTGGGTTTTCTGTATATTCTAGACTCAAACCCTTGTCCTGTAGTACTAATCCAAGTGTCCAGATATGCTATTCCCACTTTGTCATACTGGTAGGTAAATTTGAGGAATTCCGTGGTGTTATTAAGGTACTCTAAGAACTCTTGTATCTTCTCTTCTGGACCTTTCCATAAAATAAACATGTCGTCCAGGAACCTAGTGTATAATCCGATGTATTGGTAATATTCACTTGGGAAGATGTACTTGTTCTCCCACTCGAGCATAACCAAATTAGCAAAAATGGGGGCACAAGAAGCCCCCATTGCAACACCACGAGTTTGTTTATTACCTAAATTACATAAAAATCTGGAACATCCACCTTTTAGACCTATTATATCTGGCTCCAAATCGAAAACATTTAAGTTAGGGGTAGCCATTGACCACTGGATGAAACATATATATACTAAAGTTAACCACATAGTAAAAGATTCATGGGATTTTTTGAGCAAACTAACGGATGAAGTTTGGCAGGAGAATTTGATTTTCCTCACAGTTGATGTGAAAGATTTATTTTCCAGTATACCGGCAGATATTGGTCTTGAATATTTTTGTAATAGCATGACCCAGTATTCAGGTTGTAGTTGGGACAGGATCAATCTCATCATGGATATGATGGGGCTGGTCCTAGACCACAACTACATCTTCCACTCGAGGTCAACACTATAAACAAACTCGTGGTGTTGCAATGGGGGCTTCTTGTGCCCCATTTTTGCTAATTTGGTTATGCTCGAGTGGGAGAACAAGTACATCTTCCCAAGTGAATATTACCAATACATCGGATTATACACTAGGTTCCTGACGACATGTTTATTTTATGGAAAGGTCCAGAAGAGAAGATACAAGAGTTCTTAGAGTACCTTAATAACACCACGGAATTCCTCAAATTTACCTACCAGTATGACAAAGTGGGAATAGCATATCTGGACACTTGGATTAGTACTACAGGACAAGGGTTTGAGTCTAGAATATACAGAAAACCCACGTTTTCAAATGACTACATACATTATAGCAGTTGTCATCCTGGCCACATCTTTCGTAATGTAGTTAAAGGCCAATGCATAAGGATAGCCAGAATGTCATCGACTAAGGAGATTATGCAAAGTGAATTAGATACTCTTTTTAAGTTATTTTTAGATAGAGGTTACCCTAAACATATGTTGACCAACATTACGTCTTATGTTAAGAAAGAATGGGGTAGTAAATATGTACCACTACTGGGTACAGGCAGTATGGTCAGTACTAAAGTCCAAATAGACCGAGATAATAGAGTATGCATCATCAGGTTTAACCCCTATACCAACATTATGACAGAAATTTTAAAGAAACATTGGGACATAATTACTAGTAATGTACCTATTGGAAACATACTAGGTACGAAACTCTCTATAGTATATAAAACAGGTTTGAATTTAAAAAGAATAATAGAGACTAAGAAAAAGGCCTACACAGGAAACAGTAGGAAGGGCACTACGAGTTGTGGTGCATGTAGTCAGTGTAAATATATTAACACAAAATGTAGGATGAGACTTAAGAATATTGTGAAATCTGTAGTATACCCTAAGAAGGGTAATTGCAATACACAGCGTATTGTGTATATTGCTGAGTGTGAGAAATGCGTATACTATATAGGAAAGACTGAGAGGAAATTCAAAACTCGTATACGAGCACCTGTATAGTATTAGGAAAGGAGATACTAAGAACGCTCTAAGTAGACACATTATAGAAAAGGGAAGTGAACATAGTTTTAAATTTGCTATTATAGACCAGGTAGAGGTAAATGACAGAGGAGGAAATTGGAAAATATATTTAGCTTGGTTAGAAAGTAAGTGGCAGATATGTTTAGATGCCACATCCCCCCCGGGTATAAATGACCATATAAGTATCAAGCCTTTTTTGGCGTTAGAGTAAGGAAATTTCATCAGCCGAGTACAATTTATATATATAATTTATATATATATTTTATACATTAACACACAATATATATTTTTACTTATTTATATATATTTACTATGAATTTATAAATTCAAAATTTTTGCATAGGGTAGATAGTATAAGGGACCCAATAATGAAATGTATCATGCACTGTATAAAAGCACTTTAGTACTAGTATATAGTACATTTTATGACAGTGGTTACTATACATATTTTGTGACTTTTTATTGCATTTTTATTCTCAACAAATGTCAATTGAGTGATTTTGTTTTTAATTAACAATTTTGTTTTTAACCAATTATGTAATTAACTTTTTGGCGCCAAAAATTTGTGTATATAAAGGAAGTGACATGTTAGGGTAAATGGTTCTGAAGAAATCTGGTAAATGCAGATGAAAGCGCTCAACCATTCTTACTAGATGTACTTTGTGGTGCTGGCAGTTATCGAATAAAGTTGTGTGACAAAAAGCAACAGGCGAGTTTGCTTCTGATTCACGGCTCGAGTCCAGGGGATCTACGCTTGCTGTTTTGATACTAGGATCAGATCCTAGTCCCCTTGTCTTTCTTCATCATGACAGCATTCGTTTTTAAGTTGTATTGATTTTGTGATATTTTAATGCAAGTACGTTTAATTTTCCACATATCGGATGTCCTTTGGGTAAGTCTTTTGGTTACAAATTCTGCATTAACATTGAATCATCCATTATTTCCAGAAAAAAGGGAAATAAAAAAAAAAACTGGCAAATGTCAGGGCAGAGCATATTTCTGTGGGTGAAAGTAGTCTCCAGTTTCCTGTTCTTCTGGATTTTACCTAGTAAATCGTAAAGTTTACATAATTTTTCTCTCGCTGTGCTACTAGTATGAACATTCTCACATGTCCTTGAAGGTTCTGCAGTAGTCTAAGGTGACATTACTGTTACTAATCTGAGGACTACATCAAATTCCACATGTACTGCTGCTCCTGGTTGCGTACCTTTATTACTATTTCTTCTCGCTCTTCCTTTTCTTCGTGGTTCTGCCATGTCTGTGATGTTTGATGCAGTCTGTACCACTTACACTCATTACTTGTGTTTACTCAACTCTGCCATTTTAGTCAGTGTCATGGAAATCATAGCTTTTACTAATTCCTGTTGCCATGGTGGTAGAGTCTGCCTTTACCTATTTTTCCAGGTAATCCCTTTTACACTAAATGTTTGTGATTGTACTTAGTTCATCAGAATTGCTCAAGTCCAGATGCAACTTCTTGTTTTGTGGTGTAAAGCTTGAGGAAGAGCCTATTACTTGTACTACCTACTTTTTGTCAAGACAGCTAACTTATGCTGTTCAATTAGAAATCGATGGGGGATAATTGTTACTTTTAGGGGAATGTGGGGTGCCGGTACTTGCCTCACTTAGACCCATCTGTCAGCCTTACAAATGTTATAGGGTTTTAAGAAATGTCTACTGTTAGAAATAGAAATATAACAACAAATGGTTAGTTTTAATCTGGTGGATTCATGCCAGCATACTTTTGGCAGTGTTTTGTGATTGTGCTGTATGTGCAGTGGATGTTGCTACGCTATACACATCATAGGTTCATAGGTAGGTACTAGGCATCGGCCCAAGGGCCTACGTAAGCCTTGCCAGCAAGGTTCCATAGCTTACGTGAAAAGGTGTGGTACCGTACAGCTTAAATCTCTGTGCTGATAGGTAGAAGGACAGATAGTAGAAGCCTGATGACCTTATTATTGGGCAATTTGTTAATTTTGCAATGGGTATTTAGTGGGAATTGCTCAGGAATCCGAACTGGAATTGATTGTTGTTTTCGCCTTTGCCGTGAGCACTTTACAATGTTCACAAATAATTGTAAGTTTCAAGTCCTCTCTGACAAGCGTAGTACTATGTGAAATTTCCTGATGTGTCTTGATTTATTTTTGACTGGTGTACTTGTTGACCGTCTGGAATTAATCCTCTAAAATGGCTTGCCTGATGCTGAAAATCTTTTCTTAAAGTATACTGTAAACTATTTTACTAAGAGAGAGTACCTTGTTAATTCTTACTGTTTCAAGAGTTCTAATGCCTAAGACAGACTGTAATATTAGTGTATTTACTGAGATTTGAAAAGTTCAGTCTAGCATCCCTTTAGTTTGATACAGAGGAGTTTGTGAATTGGGATCCCACTGGCAGCTGCTCCTTTTGGAACCTATTTCCATGAGGTTGAGGCCAATGCGGTGGGCATTTGGCTGACCAAGCTTACAGACTATTGCAAACTGGGTGCAGTCGTAGAATCCCCCCATGTGAGACAAATAACTGGTGTGGAGTCATGGTTTAAAAGTCAGTGCCAAGAAATGCGTAATAGTATCCTGCGGGAAGGCGGCCAGCCCTAGAAACTACCACATTGACAGTACACCCCTAGGAATCTTTAAGCATGTGAAGACAGTAACCTGATCTTTGACTTGTCATGTCTACAGTGATAAGGAAATCATTTTATGTTACACAGCTTATAAGCAAGGTTAAGGCATAGAGATTCAAGGATTCATTGCTCAGCTTTGCTCGTCTCTCATCAGGTCAGTCATAGAGTACAAACCCCCCTTTGATGTGTACCTGACAAGATGTATGCAGCAACTGAGCATCCATAGAGATTCCTCCCAAAAAGAATAGTGGGTATATAAAACATGTCCTAAAAGAACTGCCTCAAAACCCTGTCCCCTGTACTGTGTATCCTTCAGGCTGCTGAGAGATGATCTATGCATGGCCTTCAAAGCATCCTCTAATCCCACTGTGATGGACCTGTTGCACATCTGCAAATGAAATAGCATCATAATTACATGATCTATGGATCAAAACCTTGCCTGCAGCGTAAATATCCCTTGCTTGAGGGACAAGTATGTGTTTTAGAGACTATCCCTTCTCTGGAACATTTTTCTCATCCATGTCAAGCAGAGCTTTTCCCTAACCCATTTCAACGGTAACTTGGACCAGTAGATAAGATTCGGAAATTTACTCCTGGTCTGGCACATATGTCTGTAGTAGATAAAGGCATCCTGTAAATGCTTGACCAGTCATGCCCAAGTCTACATAAAACCAAAGAACAATCCTGGATTATCAACCTGCCAGATATATTTGAGAAGCAAGACTAGGCTTAAAATGTTCCCCAGGACTTGTTAGCCTAAATCACCTATGAGTGTGTTCTTCACTTGCACCAGGGGTATTTCAGATTGTTGTGGCTCTGTAGAACACCTGGTGTTGCCCTCTGTCTACATGCATCAGAGATTCCTAGTACTATAGTTGGTCAAAGGGTTGGAATCTGGCCTGATTTTCACCTGCCTTTTCTTATGGGCACCTCCTGTGTGTATCTGATTGGGATTCTGGTTAACTGGTACTCCTAGAGTGAGCATTGCACATCCTTGGCTCTCACATCTTACTGTAGTAAACAATGGGTCTCATTCTGGGGCTTTCTGCTTTATTAGCCCCTTCTTATATTGATTCATTTTAGAATCTGAAGTTCAGACCTCTTCAAAATGGCTTGACAGGTGGTTAGGAGAAAGTTGATTTGCCTCTATTACAGATGTTTCTGGGTTCTACCTATGCTGGGTCTTTTTTGGGTGAGTTTGATTCCATGTGAAGGGGTTTGAAGGAAGTGTATCTCTTTCTTGGGGAAGGGAGGCTCTTGAATCTTTTCCAGACGCAGGTCTGTGAAGTGGGATCCCATGGTAGACAACTGTTTTGCTTCCTGAGGAAACCTGGTAGTCTGTTCTCCCTGTATAGCAAAGGAGGGAGTTTATTGCTTTCCTTCAAGGGGTTATTTCCCATTCTTTTATGTAGCCCTTTGCTCTTTGGTGCAGGACACTAAGATCCATTTCACAACATGCTTACAGGGCCCATGTTTGGCTATTAGGACTCAACTCTTTCATTATTGGCCCTGAACTACTTTCCCTTACTAGGAAAGTGGTTCTTTAGAGTCCCACCAGCTGTTTATTAGTTATTGTGGCCCTTTGTATCCTGCTAGTATGGAGATCGGAGCGGATAAGAAACCAAAGGGCCAAACAGAACAACGGCCCATACAATGCTTGGAGGGAGAATTCAGGGCCGAAGTGGCAGCAACAGAGGAGCTTCAACCGGGCACAGTGGCGGAGATGATGGTGGTTTACGAAGATACAAACTACAGTGAGAATTTTACGGACAGCTTTATACTCGTTCACAACTATTCAGGTGACTTCAAATTGTTGAGCTACAGTGACTGAGTGTACTGTGGAACATGCCGATTTTCTCAGTAAAGGTGAAGTGTTTGTACCTTTGGCCCACTTTGAGATTGGCTCCCCCCTCATTGATTTGAAATTGTTTCTTAGAAGGCTGTATTTAGGGATGATTTTAGATAGACAGACTGTCTCGTTTGATCATGTTTTAAGGCGCAGTAGCACTTTTAACCTTTCTTTACCCCTGCCTTTAATTATCTTTGAAAAGATGGTTGAGTTGGATTTTAGGTCCCTTATTAAAAACAAAAATAATTATTCTAGCCAAGGAAATTCAAGTCTACAAGAACACAAATTGTTAACGGAATTGGCTAAGAATAAAAGGGTAAGGGTGATGAAGCTGGATAAAGGGGGGGGCGGGATGGTTGTCATGAACAAGGATGAATACTTACACAAAATGATGGAACACTTAAACAACTGTGACCTGTATAAGGAAACTTCTTTAAATTACATTAATTTAGTGTATTGGAGAATTGATTTTTTCCTGCAGGACATGGTTGATGCAGGTGAAATCACTGGGGACATTCACAAGTTTTTACAAGTTTTACATCCAGTGGTGCCTTGTATCTTTGGGATCCCAAAGATTCACAAAACCACCACTGATCCACCTATACTTCCCATAGTCAGTGCTCGTAAGTCCAAAACCCTCCCCCTTGGCGTATATGCTTAACAATGTTTTAAAACCTTTTGGTTACATTTGCCAAGATTTTGGGGATTTTTTTATTAAAATTGAAGGAGGTTGAATTTTTCAAGAATTGTGTATTTCTAACAGTGGATGTCCAGGAACTATTTAACGTGATACCTCATGAATTGGGGCTTGAGTGGTTCCATGAATTTTTATGTGAACACACTGAATTTAACAATGACAAAGTGAATGTATTAGTTTCTTGCATGGAAATGGTTTTGAAATACAATTTTGTGTTTCTAGAGGGACAGTACTACCATCGAACTAAAGGAGTAGCTATGGGGGCCTCATGTGCCCCAATTTTCGCTAACATTGATTTATTACAATGGGAAAGAAAAATTTTGTTTACCCACTTTGAAGTAAAGCCATGGAGGCTGTATTTGCGCTTCCTGGATGGCATTTTTATCGTTTGGGATAGGCCTTTGTCAGATATAGAGGGGTTCATGGAATTTATTAATGTTTCTACCCCCTTTTTGAGGTTTTCTCTCACACCCCATCACGAGTACATTAATTTCTTAGATGTCACTATTTCCAAGGATTATGAAAGTGAGAAATGGGTTAGTACCATCTATAGAAAACCCACTTATAGTAACAGCTTACTTCACTTGGGAGTAACCACCCCTTACATCAAAAACTGGGAATTGTAAAAGGTCAATTCGTGAGGGTGGCCAGAATGGTGTCTTTGCATTCTCAGTTGGCAATGGAATGTGAAAAACTAAGATATGCTATTTAAGAGGGGTTACCCTGAAACTTTGGTCACCGCCATTTGTGAAGACACTATACAGAAAGGATGAATGGGGACATAGTGCCATTAATATCATCCAGTTATACCACAGTTCCAGTGGCAAAAAAAGAGGGGCAATGTGATTCTGTTATGAAAAATCATGTGTTTGTCACTGAGTATTGTAACCAAGCCCCCCTTATTAGAGACATTTTGTTTAAAAACTGGCCTATTTTTTCCCTTTTCAGAGATACCAAGGAAAAATTGCAAGAGGGTCCCAAGGTGTTGTTTAGGAGGGGTAAGACCATTAAGAATTTTTTTAGAACAAGCCCTCACATATAGTGAACATGGTCGTAGCAACAAGAGAGCAGGTACATACAAGTGTGGCCATTGTAGGTATTGCCCTGATATTTTGGTGGGCGATCACATCAGTATAAAAGGAATGTTTATCAAGTCCAGAGGTTTTGTAATTGTGAGAGTTGTGGGTTTGTATATGCTGCTTTCTGTCAACTGTGCCAATGTTTTTACGTTGGCAAATCCAAGAGAAAAATCAAGGAATGTATATACGAACACAAACATGACATTAGAAAGGTGGATTGCAGTAGTGCTTTGGCCAAACATCACAAGGAGTTCCCTGCCCGCTATTTTCGCCTTTTTGTACTTGAACAAGTGTTGCAAGACACTAGAAGGGGTCCTTGGAATGACATTTTAGGGGAAAGTGAACTGCGTTGGCAGCTCAGATTGGATGATACTAACCATCGAGGCTTAAATGAGGGATTGTCTATAGCCAGTATATTAAGGCTCAAGTCTTATGTGGTATAAACTGGGTTTAGTTTTTTATTTTCATTTAATGTTCCTTGACGTATTCAACATTATTATCTTTATTTTTTGATTATAAATGCTTTACAAGGTTTAGGGATCATTGTGGTTCAGTTTATTATGTACTATGAATTTTTGTGGGGTGTGGTTATGTTTCCAATTTATGGTTTTAGTTTGTTTTAACATTTGGTGTGTATTGGTGCTTTAAGAATTTTTATTAGAAGCAATGATGTACCATGTGATACTGGGGAGGGGTAAAAAAGGATGGTGTGTGCTTTTGGCAATTTGATTCTGATGAAGTAACTTGTTTACAAAAGCACATAATCCTGGTCTGCATCAAATTTGCTTGCTCCTACATCTGCCTTCGTTTTTTTCTTTGGGGCTTCTCTGCTGTTCGTGCGTTAGATTTTTGTCTTCAGTGTTTTGGTTATTAGATCCTGCTGGGTTTGCCAGGATCCTGTCTGGGTAGCTGTGAGCTACTAGGAGCTCTTCTCCTGGTTCCAGTAGGTTTAAATATTTGTTGTATGATTCACTGTTGCAGAAGTCTTTACGTTTGGGGCTTCTGCCATAGAAGGACTGGCTTTTGCCCTTTTTGCACCCTTCCTGTTTAGGCTGGGCAGATGCTCTCCCGCCTGGACATTGGCACTTAAGAGCTATAAGAAGCATGTACTCCCATGTCATACTTGCATACACTGTTGGAAACTCCTGGTGTTCTAGCTGGTGTGATTTTCAAATAATCTGGAAATATATCGCTGATTGATGAGTATATTTCTTGGCATCTTAACCTTTCAGAGTTCTGCATTGTCTTAATTTTGCCTGACTGAATTATTGTTTGCCTGACTGACTTATTTTTATATATTTTCTGGAGTTGTTTTATGTTTCTCATCTGTCCTGAAACTGTTTCTCCCCTTTCCCTCCCACCCTATTCTTGTAGAGTTGTTATAGATGGTGGCTTTGCAGTTGCCCGCCCCTACTGTAAATTTGATCTGGGACACCCTTCCCTGTCTGGTGTTCATTCTACTTAATACAGCGAGAACATTTGAGAAGGCCAACTCACTTAGGTTCTTAACTTCTGCTCTTCCTTCCTCTCTCCTTGTACTTTACTAAACAAAAAAAAATTGCACTTTATTTTGCTTTTTCCTCTTCTTAAAAGTACTCAATTGTATTTATTTTGCTGCATTTATTACTACTTGGTAGTAGCCTGATTAAATTGTAACTGTTATTCTAAGCCTTTCAGTTTAAGCACTTGGGCTTCAGATCAGTTGTTTTACATTAAGAAGGTTTGTGGTATGCACTGTTGTGGCAGAACAGGTAGCTTACATCCTTCTAAATTGGGAATTGCTGATTGAAGGCTCAGTGTCTGTTATTCTAAAAGTGTATTAGTTCTGGTTTAAGCACTTGCACTTCAGACCAGTTATTTTACATTAAGAAGGTTTGTGGTCTGCTCTCTTGTGGGAGGAGAGGTTAGATTTTGCCCTTCTGTGCTGGGAATTTCTAGTTAAAGAATTATTGTGCCTGTTTATTTGAACTGTTTCTTTCTGAAATTTGTGCACCTTGTTTGCTGTAGCATAGACTAGATTCAGCCATGCTGAATCTAGCTTTGTTTGTATAACTTGAGCAATAATCCAAGCCATCTTTTTTGGAGAAGTTTCTCCTGCACCCTAGTGGCAGGAGTGTGCAGTTAGAACTTGTCTGACTGAAGACTGCTGGACCAGGGCTCAGTTTTGAGCTTTTTTACTGGTTAATTGGGTAATTTGTTTAAATTAGTTTGCTTGTTTTCTATTGTTATATATATATATATATATATATATATATATATATATATATATATATATATATATATATATATAAATTGCACTTTATTCATCTGCATTTACTGTATTTGTGTTTCTTCCTACTTTATTGCATTTATTCTGCTGCATTTATTACTGCTTGTTAGTAGCCTGTTTAAATTGTAACTGTTATTCTAAGCCTTTGGTTGAAGTACTTGGGCTTCAGACCAGTTGTTTTACATTAAGAAGGTTAGTGGTCTGCACTGTTGTGGCAGGACAGGTAGCTTACATCCTTCTAAGTTGGGGGTTGCTGATTGAAGGCTTAGTGTCTGTTATTCTAAGAGTGTATTAGTTCTGGTTTAAGCACTTGGGCTTTGGGCCAGTTATTTTACATTAAGAAGGTGTGGTCTGCACTTGTGGGAGGAGAGGGTAGATCCTGCCCTTCTGAGCTGGAAGTTTCTGGTTAAAGGCTTATTGTGCCGGCTTATTTGAACTGTTTCTTTCTGAAATTGGTACGCCTTGTTTGCTGTAGTATAGACTAAATTCAGACCTGCTGAATCTAGCTTTGTTTGTATAACTTGAGCACTAATCCAGACCATCTTTTTTTGGAGAAGGTTCCCCTGCACCTTAGTGGCAGGAGTATCAGTTTTCTCATTTGCTACTGTTATATTAAAAAAAAAAAATACACTTTATGCATCGCCGCTTAGCTAGGGTTAAACTATTCCTGGCACCATAAAGTCTGCTCTTCAAATTTTCCCTTAGAACTACCCTTTTTTTTAGTTGTAGCACTCAAATCTGTTTCTTTGAGCTCAGCACTTGTTCAGAACTCGTTGTAAGCACTAAATAAGCTACAAATTACTACAGCACTCAACCTTCCTCATTTGTCTAGAGGAAAACAGTTTTTAGTACTTGTTCGGTATATACTTCTCTGAGGTTCAGGCTAACACGGGGGGATTATGGCTGACAAAGTTTGCAGATGACTGCAAACTGGGGGCCATAATCGAATCTTCAGCTGACACAAGCATCCTCCAAAAGGGTCTCACAGAGATGGATGCTTGGTGCCAGAACCACGGCCTCAAGCTAAATGCTAAAAAGTGCATAGTCATCCCCTTTGGGAAAAACAAGGTGCCCACAAATTACCTCATAGGTGGTAATCCATTAAGTATGGAAGAAGTAATTAGAGATTTGGGGACCAACGTAGATAGTAATCTCTCCTTTGATAATCACATTGCCAAAGTGGTTAGAAAGACCTTCTATATAGCCCACCTTATCACGAAAGGGTTTGCATCTAGATCAAGAGAGGTCATTGTGCCTCTCTACTCGTCACTTATCAGGCCCATAATTGAATACAATGCCCCTTTTGGGATGTACCTTACCCAACACCTGCAGCAACTGGAGAGACCCCAATAGTACCTCACCAAGAGGATCATGGGCTACAAACAGATGTCCTATGCAGCTCGACTAAAGAAACTCCAGCTCTACTCAGTGTCGATCTATGCCTGACGTACAAAGCCATGTCAAACCCAGAATTAATGGACATGCTCCACCTCAAAAAATCCAAGTCCCTTAGAGCTACACGCTCCAGGGACCTAAGCATCAGCACAAAAATAAATAGGACATGCTGGAGGGACAGATTCATTTATCAGAGGCTCCCCTCACTCTGGAATAGAATCACAATTCATGTTAGACATAGCCCCTCGCTGACCCTCTTAAAGCGAAATTAGGACGTGTGGATGGGAAATCCCAAATTCACCCCTGGGATCTCCCCTGTGTCCCTGCTAGACAGAGGCACAGTAAACTAATCTTAAAAGGGTACCTTCTGTGACCTACTTTACAGAGGCACAGTAGGCTAATCTAATAGGGAGGCGGAAGCCAAATACACTCTGGCTAGGCTTATAAATGCCCTAGGGAAGATAGCCTAGTATCTACCTATGAACCTAATAAATAAGCACCTATCCAGGCATGTCTAAGGGTCAGCTCCTGGTGTTTTCTCCTGTCTGCCTGATGAATCTGGTATCTTGGGGCAATGCAGCAGTTGCCTCATGTACACAGGCAACCCTCTCCTCCTACCACCCAACACTACAACCTGTGAGAGATGCATTTATATAGCCAAACTGGAAGCAAAGCTCTCTTCACCCAAGACTGGACTAGACAGTCAAGAGGAGAAGGTAAACACTTTCACCACACCACACTCATCACATAGTCCCTCAAAACCTACACCACCAAAACACACACATAGCAACACAAAATACACACCTATATTCATGGAGGCTCTCAATAAAAATCTCCTTAAGCAACAGAGACCTCCAAAGCAGAAATGCAAGCAACCTCCACCCCTCCAACACAACCCAAATGACACATAACCCACAAACTCAAGTGTGCCACTCAACCACAGCCCATAAGCATAACAACGTACCGGACACTCTAGTCATAGGTGACTCTATAGTCAGGCACACTGATGTTGTACTCAGCAGGCTAAACAAGGAGACAGTTGCTGTCAGCTGTCTGTCAGGTACCAGGATCTGCCACATAATGCACGCACTCAGGTCACTCCACAACAAGTACAAATATGACTCTGTCATTGTCCATGTTGGTGTGAATGACCTGAGACGTACCTCCCTGGACTACATAAAGAGACATGGAGGAGCTCTCCAATCTTGTAGCCCAGGTAGTTATGACCTTAGCCCTGGTATGCTTCCTGCCATCACTCAGAATGATACCACAGTACAAGGACAAAATGATGGACTTCAACAATTGGCTAAGCTTCTGGTGTCATTCTAAGGGGATCCAGTATCTGTCTGCCTGTGACGACATGATTGACAGACCATGATGCTTTGCCAGAGATGGTCTGCACCTGTCGCCCTTGGGATTCCGGATACTGACTAAGGCTCTTGCCACCCCTATAGTGCCGTTTTTAGGCAAAGTTCAAATGACAAATTCACCACCATAACAGGTACAAGCAAACAAAATCTGAGGGTGATGTTACTCAGTGTTAGAAGTCTAAACCTCAAAATGCATTCACTCGAAGCACTCCTTAAAATGGAGAACATCGACATCTGTGCAGTGGCAGAGACTTGGTTCAAAGCTCCAGAGAGCACCCCTGCATTACCAGGCTATAATTCATACCACACAGTTCGGCCACCTAACCTGGACCAAAACACTAAAGGTAGAGGCGTGTCCATTTTCATTAAGGATATCCACACCTCCAGGCTAGTTGCTCAGCATAATGTATCCAAGATTATCCAAGTGCAACTAACTCTGGGCAAGACTGCAGTCCAAATTGTAACTTGCTACAGATCCCCCACCATGCCCCAGGATTCCCACTCCTCATTTCTTGATACACTGGAAAATATTAGGCTACAACCCAACACCCTAATAATGGGCGATTTCAGCTACCCCACCATTAACTGGGAAAACTACTCGTGTACCAACTCTTTTGCTCAACATTTTCTGGAATTCACAAATTCCAACGCCTTGGATCAACTTATCCACACCCCCACCAGGGGCCGCAATATCCTAGACCTGGTCATTACCAACATGGGCGACCGGTGTTGCACACCTGAGGTCAATTCCTTGTTAGTCAGATCCGACCACAAGCTAATCAGCCTAGATATCCGCATCCTGCCCCCACCCCCATTAGGGAAACCACCGTAAAAATTTTCTCCAAAGCCAACTTCATGCTTCTTAAGACAGAAGTGGCAAACTTCATGACACCCATGTAGACGGACAGTAGAGATACGACTGCTGAATCCAACACAAATCCACTTTATAAGCACTTACACAAGTGCATGGATCGTGCTATCCCTAGCAGAACCAAGATGCTATCCTCCAAAAAGAGGAAGCCAATCTGGTGGTCCCCTGCCATAAACAAACTCTACAACAGAAGAAACAAACTGTTGAAAAAAAAAGAGTAAAGTCCCATGATTGGAGGAACTCCCTGTTCAGCCTCAGTAAGAAGCTGAGATACCTCTTAAAATCCTCCAAAGCTAGTTATGAAAACAAAATCACCACTGATTCTAAAGACAGCCACAAAGCACTGTATAGCTATGTCAAGAATCTCAAAGGTAACACTCAGACCTGCTCTGAGTTTACAGCACAATGGCACTAAATATACAGAACCAACTGATATTGCCAACATCCTGGCAGATAGGTTTAGTCCTAAGTTTACCCCCCTCTCACCCTTTAAAGGGCCCATCTCTATACCGGAAGAATGCAGAGTTCCTGTAATTATGTCTGCACAGGTAAAAAACACACTCTCCAAAGCCAAGAACACAGCATCCATGGGACCTGACAACATCCCAGGCTGCATTCTGCATGTACTACAGAATGAACTGGCACCCCACTAAGCACCATGTTCAGTCATAGCCTCACCTCAGGCTTTGTGACCACTGAATGTGCACAGCGACGGTTATCCCACTTCACAAAGGGGGAGCCACCACAGACAGCGGGAACTACTGCCCCATTAGCCTAACAAGCCTGGTCTGCAAGGCCATGGAACGTATCATCATGGAACTTATAAAGAAAGACATTGGTAATCTCCAAACTCTGGACTCTACCCAGATTAGGTTTGTAAAAGGCAGATCATGTCTCCTAAACCTGATAGACTTCTTTGAAGCAGTCACCAAAGCTGTAGAAGAGGGTAAGGTGGGTTCACACAGCCAATCTACATCTCACCAAGGCTTTTGACACCATCCCCCACTCTGGAATTATAGATAAACTCACTAAACTAGGTATGAATTTCTATGTCACAAGATGGGTTGCCAACTGGCTCACTGACAGAACCCACACTGTGAAAGTAGCAGACTCCAAATCTGACTTCAGACCAGTGACAAGTGGAGTACCACAGGGTTCAGTCCTGGGTCCTCTCCTGTTTGGTATCTACTTTTCTGAAGTACAAGCTAACACAGAAGGTCTTTGGCTAATGAAGTTCGCAGATGACTGCAAACTAAGAGCCATAATTGAAACTCCTAGCGATCTGGACATCCTATAAAAGGGCCTCACTGAGACAGATGCCTGGTGTCAAAGCCATGGCCTCAAGCTCAATGCCAAAAAGTGCATTGTCATCCCCTTTGGTAAAAACTCTGAAAACCATGAGATACCACATAGGTGGTAGTCTACTTAACACCGAAAGTGTGATAAGAGACCTTGGAACACAGATGGATAGTAGTCTCTCCTTTGATAATCACATCACCACGGTAGTCAGGAAATCCTTCTATGTGGCGCACCTCATCACAAAAGGTTTCTCATCCAGGAAAAGAGGTCATTGTTCCCCTCTACTCATCACTCATTAGACCCATTGTAGAATACAAAGCCCCTTTTGGTATGTACATCACAAGAAATCTACAACAACTGGAAAAGCCGCAGAAATACCTCACAAAGAGGATTACCAGCCTCAAACGGATACCCTACGCAGACAGTCTAAAAAAAATACAGCTTTACTCTGTTGCATATCGCCTACTCAGAGGCGATCTCTGCCTAACATACAAAGCTATGTCAAACCCAGAGCTGTTGGACATGCTCCACTTAAAGAAATCCCAATCCCTCCGAGCTACACGCTCTAGGGTCCTAAACTTTGTCACCACAATAAACAGAGCATGGTGGAGGGATAAATTACTGTCCCAGGGACTTCCCATACTCTGGAACAAACTATCTATATCAAACAAAGCTCCTTATTAGCACTCTTCAAGAAGAATCTTGATTGGATGGGAAATAGGAAATTCACCCCAGGGATCATCTCTGTGGCTCTACTCCTCAGGGGCACAGGAATATAATTTTCTTGGGTGGCAAAAGCCAGCGTACCTTTTTGGCTAGGCTTGTATAGGCCCTAGGGCCGATAACTTAGTACCTACCTATGAACCTAAACCTATATGCCGTCTTAAGTTCATTTCCAGCTGCAGTTTGTTAACACATTGATATGTTAGTGTCTCATCAGTGAGACAGCTTGACTTGGTTTATGGAGTAGACGGTTAGGTACCCTGTAAGGTAAAATCCATTTCATTGAAGTTTAGAGGCACTGAGGGCACTAGATGTCAGAGGCTGTTAATACAAATAATTGATTTCTGTATTGAAAACCAGTTCCACATAAGGATTTCTGTCTTCAGTGCTCATATGTCCAGGTGTGGGGCACCAGATCACCTATTGTTCCCACTGTGATCTGTTTAATAAGAAGAACTTAAAGCAGAGAGCTAAATGGTGTTGGCCTTGTCTTCCTCAGAAGCCCTGCTGACAGCACACCATACCTGAGAAAGACCCTTGAGAAAAGGAATTTGGGAGATGTGCAACACTTATTCAGAGACTGAAGGCCTCCTGTGCTGAAGAACATCAGGTCTAGTGATGTGCTTTTACAACCTTCTACTCTGATGGCTTCTTTTGGCTGAGGCCTCTAGTATGGCCAGTCTTTTGGCTGATATGCACTTTGACTATGATGCATCTTCCAGAGCCAAAACCATTCCATTATTGGTCGATACAGATGGCTTCCCCACAGACGTCTGGTACTGATGCCCTTTTTGTATACTGAGGGTAATGGTGGTTTTCCCTTGGTCATCGGAATTTTGCAGAACCAAGTTTGAGGTCAAGAGTATGCCCATTCCCATCCTGAGTTTTCTGAAGTGGTTGCCGCTCCAGGAAAGGGAACAAAGTCATCCAAATCCCAGATACTTATCATCTTGTTACAGCTTGAATTAGGCAGGTCCTGCTTTCTGCTTCCATCCAAGGTCTTCTCTCTAATGAAGAAAGCCCCATATTTTTTCTTATCAAAACCTGCAACCGTCCTCATTTCACTCCTCAGTGTCAGGGATCCATGCTCAGAAAAGAGGGAAACCTTCCTTACCTAAAAACTTTGATTCCTGTAATTTTGAGGTGGATAAGTTTGTATATGTCCCCCACATTTTATTCACCTCACCTTTAACTCACACCAAGTACACCTTGTCTTTTGCATCCACACCAGAGGACGTCTCATTGTTGATGCCCTCAGTACCAAAAAAAGGGTCACTTGCACTGGGAATCCAGGGAGTTCTTTAGTACCCAGAAAACATGCAGAAAAGCTATAGCCATGTAATAACGTACCATAACAGTAGATCTTTTACTTATCAGTGCTGCAGTATTTTTTTAATAAAGGGATATTCTACTGAGGATAGGCATATGTTTAACCAGTATATCAAAGCCTTAGGCCCTTCCAAGTGCTGTACATCAGATGCATGTCCTGCATCCTCAGAACTGTATTGGCACAGGAGAATTAGAGCAAACCAAGATGAACAAACGAAAGAACATGTGCATCCAGAAAGGGGAGAAGGGAGGACCTTCAGCCAGAGGGTAAGAAAACAGGCCAAGAAGGGGGGAAGGAGGGAGGGGACAGATGGAATACTGCAACCATGGAAAAACAAGACATCTACTGTTGTAAGTAATTACACAATTGTACTATGTCCTTCCTTATCAATGTTGCAGTATTCCTTACTAAAGGGGAGTACAAAAATTGGGATGGGATTAGAGGAGGTCCATGGGAAGACACTATCGGGTGGCAAGTGACACTAGAAGCAAGTAAACATCCAGGTCTAAATGAACATGTCTATTTTACCCCTTTTAAAATTAAAGGCAGCTAAACTATGAATGTCAGTTTAGTTGTAATATAATTTTGTACCAACAGATGGAGCTATTGTGTTATAAAATGTATTTTCCTTAATAATGAATAATTATATTATAAATATAAGATTTTAGAAATATAATTAAGTATTTATGTATGTATTTATTTATTATTCAATAGTATTTTTAATTATTTATAAGAACATGAAGATGTATAAATTATTTTATTTATTTTATTATAAATATGGAAAGAACTTATGAATATTTATGAGCCCAGAATGTGAATTGATTTGTGCATTCAAACTTAATTGAAGGTTTTCTATTGGATTATTAGTTTTGTTAGTGGTATATAAATAAGTGTGTTAAATTAGTACTAGCATCTGATGAAGTCCAGTGAATGTGACGAAAACGCGATTTATTGTGGAAGAGCGTTAATGTGGAAGTGTTTTGTGCGTGTTTGGTGACATTAAAAGTTTATTTTAACTTTTTGGAGATCTTCCTTCCTGTGACTGCACTTCTTTTGGTATTATTGGAGTACAAAAATTGCTGTAAAGGATGAGAGAAGGAAGGAACTGAAGAACTCTCCAAAAAAGCATGAATGGCTCTGGCAAAATGAGCTCTGGCCCTAGACACTTCACCCAACTTGTAGTATTTAACAAATGTATGTACAGGGAGCCAAGTAGTAGCTTTCAGAATAGATCTAGTATCCAGACTGTTGAAAAAAGCACCAGAAGAGGTCAACGCCCTGGTAGAATGAGCAGATCCAAGAAGAGGTGGTTCTGCATTAGAAACAGTTAAACCCAATTTCTTGTCATGAAACGAAACAAAGAGCTGCTCAGATTTTGTAGTATCTTTATTTTTATCCAGATTAGGTATGTATAAAAAGCTCAGATATTAAGTATGAAGAATCCTTTCACCAAAATTCTGAGATGAAGGGAAAAAGGAAGGAAAGTGAATGGCTGATTTAAAGACCAGTCAGTGACCACCTCGGGCATAAAAGGATCGGTGCAAAGAGAAACGTTAGACCTGAGAACAATCAAAAACTGGGAACTGCCATCAGAGCCACCAAAAACAAACAGTCTTCCAATTACAGAATTGCAAAGTAAAGGAAGTTGCAGGTTCAAAAAAAGGCTGAGTCAGTCTTTCTGGCACAAAATGACGGTCCCAAGAAGGTGGAATGGGCTTTCTTGAGGACCTAATGTGAAGGATGCCTTTTAGAACGGTATAACTTTAAACCTAGAGGAAAATAGTGTATGCAAGCGCAGATCAGCAGAAATGGCTGACAAATGAGCTTTAACCGATGAATGTGCCTGACCAGAACTGAGCAACTGACACAGGTAAGAAATAGTAGGAATACCCACCAAAAGAGGATCCTGTGTTCCAGACCAGAACTGAGCAACTGACACAGGTAAGGAATAACAGTAAGAATACCCACTAAAAGTGGGTCCTGTGTTCCAGACCAGAACTGAGCAACTGACACAGGTAAGAAATAGTAGGAATACCCACCAAAAGAGGATCCTGTGTTCCAGACCAGAACTGAGCAACTGACACAGGTAAGGAATAACAGTAAGAATACCCACTAAAAGAGGGTCCTGTTCATACCTGTGACACCAGTGAGTGAGAAAATCTCTTCATAAGATTTTCTAATAGTGGGTTTTCTGGCCTCCTGCAAAAGTTGAAGCACATCTTCGGAAAACTGGTGTTAAGGGATCAAAACCATGTCACTCAGAGTAAAATGCAGGGTGCAGAGATGAGGGTGAATGAGAGAGCCCTTATCCAGTGTGAGGAGATCCATCCTGTGAGTTATCTTATGATGATTACCCCTGGTCAGATGAAACAGAAGGGGGGGGGGGTTAATGCTATCTTGGCCAAAAGGGAGTCACATAAACCACTCTCCAGCCCATCACTTTCTACCCTGCACTGAAATCATTCTATTTACCAATTCTTTTGCTTCATTTCAACCTAAAACAGTCTCGCCCTACCAGGAACTGATTTTCTCTCTGCGCTGTAATGTACTATACTTTCCATAATCCAATTTTTTGTACTCTCTCCATGCAAAATGGTCTGCCTAAGCTGCAAAGGGCTAGTAGCTACTTGTTTAATGTTTACTTACAAAGAACTTATTTGACAAAAATGTCTTTTTCTGCAAATGTTCAATTTACCCAACCTCCGAAAGGGCTAGTAACCTTCTGTTTAAATGTTAACTCACTAAAAGCTTATTACATAATATATTATATTTCTGTAAATGTTTTAATTGTTCTGTACAAATCTTTGTTATTCTTTTGTAACATATAATATGTAACTTACAATATTTGGAGCTTTTCTCCCCGGACCTCCACTGAAAATGGGCTCTCTATGGCCCAGTGGACTTCCCCGGTCATCAAACTTAAATAAATAAAATCTGTCCCACATGATCTTGTGTAAGATCTTGAGCAACAGAGGAAGAGGGGGAGGGGGATAAGCATACTGAAACTTCTCCTTTCAAAAAAGACATGATGTCCAGAGGTCTATTCATCCCGGAACAGAACGTGGGAACTTGTGTATTTAGAGCAGACAACACATTGCTTGAGGAGTAGCCCACCAATGGATAATATCTGGGAAAACCTCTCTGTGAACCACCATTCATGAGGATCTGCCCTGGACTTGTTCAGTTTATCTGCCTCATAATCATGCTCCGAGGGAACGTAAACTGAATTAAATGATGATCGAATTTCTATATTAGCGAATCGACGGTCAGCACTGACTACTCTTGTCCATGAGGGACATAGGTGCCCCTCCCTGGGTGGATTTAGGGTCTCCCATCCAGGTGTCCCAAGTTTCGCTTAGAGTCATTGAGGGGCTCTGCTACCCGTGAATTGGGAGTTTTTTTCCAGAGGACTGGCAATCTCTGGGAGACATTATCTGTTTCTCCATTTTGTCCTGTTAATGTCAGGCTAGGTTAAGTTCCCTGGACATAGTATCTTGTGTCATTTGACTTGCGGATGTGTAGCATTTATTTCCATTAGGGCAGGGTCAGAGACTGCTCTGTAGGCCAGACACAACTCGCCTCTCAGCAGCCTGTAAGATACAGAAAACAGTGGCAGGGCTTTTAGTCTATCCACTCAAGTTATGCTTTTGAATGCCCTGTATTTTCTTTGTGGTCTTTCCTGTTGCTGCAGTTGTCTGGTGAGGTACATACAGAAGGGAGCATTATAATCTTAGTGGCCCGATTAGGGTTGAGTACAGAGGAGTTTATAACATCCTTGGTCTTCGATGCGTTGCCCTACTTATGAAATGTACAATGTAGAAGGCTTTCCTTACCATTTAAATTTAGGGGTGGATATACTTATTCTGTATTTAAGTATTGAAATTATTGTTTTCTTCTCTTTTGTATGGGTACTGGGAGTATGATTTTTTTTAGTTTTAGTTGTCATTCTTTTACTTGTATTTGTTGTTTTTACTTCTGTGTGTAATCTGAAGAAAGAGCTGATGCACAGAATTTCATTTATGTTACACGTGTGGTCCTAAATGACAAAGTTTACTTTGAATCTTGAGTCTAGTAATCAAAGTTTAGGTTGTTATCAATCTGTGTACCCAAATCTCTCACAACTGGGTTTGAGTTTAAGGGAGTTACTGTCTGTATTGTAATTAGCAGGGACATTCTCTGCCAAAGGGGATGATGATGCACATTTTTGCGTTTAGCTCAAGTCCATGGCTTTGGCACCAGTCATTTGTCAGTGTTCGCACCTTTTGTAATATGCTAGCATCATTAGGAGATCGGTAATTGCACCCAGTTTGCAGTCCTCCATGAACTTGGTAAGCCACCGGCCATCTAATTTTGTCTGGACTTCTAAGAAATAGATTCCAAGCAGTAGAGAGCCCAGCACAGAACCTTGCAGTACACCACTGGTAACTGGTCTCCTGGTAGAGGTAGAATCCCCACCTTTGACTGTATGCATTCTGTCAGTGAGCCACTTGGCTGCCTATCTAGTGATGTATGGGTTAATCCCCAGCTGAGGGTGTTTCTCAATGATTCCTGAGTGGGGGATTTTGTCAGAAGCCTTGGCTAAATCAAGATAGGCGGTATGTATTGTTTTGCCTTCATCCAGGGCTTTGGTGACATTCTCGAAGAAGTCCACCAGGTTTAATAAACATGATCTGCCATTACTGAAGCCAAATTGGGTCAGGTTGAGAATTTTAAAGTCACATATGTCTTTTTTAATAAGGTCTCTCCCTTTTTAATTTCTCCAAATCTTTTGGGTTTCTAATACCATGACGGGAATGGACCCTATTCCTAAGACAATTGTTTTACCCTTTGATGTCAGCCAAAAGTGCTGTTCGCAGTACCCGCAATATGCCCAGTATGCAGTTCGTACGGAGTTACATTTATTGGTAGCATAATCTCTTTGTATATCCTCTGTCTGGAAATTCTAGGCTTCTTTCTTATCCTCAGTAATACACTCTGTCTGTATGGCTCTTCTTTGGCCCATCAGTTTTTGTGATTTTTGTGGATTGCTGCTTCCCTCTACACCGGGGGGAGGTCCATGATGAGTCTTTCCGTGGCTTTGCAGGTAAGGCTGGTTACGCTTAGGGATCTGTCGTTCCCAGGGTCATTTGATGGACCCCCCCCCCTTTGTGCAAGGGGATTACTGTTGCTGTTTTCCACTCTGCTGGAACAAAGCCACTGCTTAAGCTGTGGTTAAAGAGACTGCCAAGTGGATCTGCAAGGTCCTGTTTTAGGCTATTTAGTAAGCAGCTTGGGATGTTATCTAGTCCCATAGAGGCCATGTTTTTGGCCTTGGAGAGTGTGGTTATGGCCTGCTCTTTGGAGATACTAGGTAGAGGACTGGTGGTTGGTATGTTTTGGGGTATGACTGATGAGGATGGGGGGGGGGGGTTGAAATTTGCACCAAATCTGTCAGCTAGCAGGTTGCCAATTTTCTCAGGTTCAGTATGAGCGGTACCATCCACTACAAGTTTGACACAAAGCTGGGCCTTCCCTTTTAGATTTCAGATGTAGGTAAAGAATGCCTTGAGGTTATCCTTAGCTAGGGATGATAATTTAGCTTTGTAATTAGCTTTAGAGGACTTTACAAGATATCTGATTTGCTTGTTCAAGATGTGGAAGGTGTTCTTCCTCTGCTGAGTCAGTTCCCTCTTGTTTTTAGACATCAGTTTCTTCCTCGTTATGTAATTTATTTATACTTCAGGTACACCTGGTTTTGATTTGTTTAGGTACAGCCGAGTTTAGGCAGTTGTATAAGTGGTTATACAAGGAGTTTGTGTATATCTCTGTATATGAGTCTTTGTTTGCTGTGTTAGCATGGGGTTCAAAACCATTTATACCAATGCTTAGGTTGTAGTTTTCTTTGGAGAAATTTTTCAATATTTTAGCTCTTGTGGGGGGAGTCAGGTCTGATTGTTACTTCAGGCAAGACCGATTTATGATCAGACATTACCGGGGAGGGCAGCACACAGATGAGTAGTAAGTCTAGGACATTTGAGCCCCTTGTGGGGGTACAAGACTATTAGAGCATTTGTATTGACAAAGTCCAGGAACCTCAGTGCGAGCATGTTAGTGCTTGTGTGCGTCTCGTATATGTCTCCCAGTCCATGGAAGGATAGTTGAAATCGCCCATGACCAAGGTGTTTTGTGTATAGCAAGTGACTGTAGTAAGTCCAGGTAGGCAGTGTGTTTCTCTTGGTTCATGGTGGGGGACCTGTAGCTAACAATGATGTGGAAGGAGGTTTTACCCGCAGTTAATTGGACTTTTAGTAGCTCAAGAGAGTCGTAATGTTTAACCAGTCTTGAGGTGCATTTGTCCTTAATAAAGATGGATACACCTCTGCTTTGGTTCTTACATGCTCATTTTGAGGTCCAAACTTGTGGAAGGCATTGTAGCCTTGCATGTCTGGGGTGCTGTCCGTGGCCTTGATCCATGTTTCTGTGACTGTGCAGACATCAGCATCTTACAAGGTGAGGACAGCTTCCAGGGAGTGTAGCTTCCTGTTTAGACTTCTAGTATTAAGCAGCATGACCTTAAGTTTGTCTCGAGTGGATTTTTTTACTTTGGAAATTTTATTGTGACATTGTCTAAGAAAGACACAATGGGGGAGGTAAGTACCTTTGCCAGTAACAGACAGCCAAGAGGTGACAGGTGAAGACCATTCCTGGCAAAGCAGCGTGGTCTGTCGACCATGTTTTTCCAGGCTGAAAGATACTGGATCCTCTGGACTGACACCAGAACCTAAGCCAGTCATTTTTTATTTATATTGAGGCATTATCCTGGGTTGAAGGTAGAATGCTGCTTAAGGCTAGGGACATACCTGCTTGGGACACGCACAGTTTTCAGTCATGTCTCTCTTCATATAGTCCAGAGAGGTACGTCTCAAGTCATTCATCCCAACATGGATTATGACAGAATCATATGGGTATTTGTTGTGGCGAGACTTGAGTGTGTGCATGATTTGACAGATCCTGGCACCTGACAGGCAAGCAAAGTGTGACCTTTTCCTTGTCCTGCGTGGGGATTGAGGCATCTATGTCTCACTGTGGAGTCCACTATGACCAGGACATTTGGTTTTGAATCTAGCCTATGCTGTGTAAGGCAGTGGTATTACAAAATTCAAAGTGCAGAATAACAGAACAGCAAAGATCAGCAGAAATGATGCAGCAATTTAGTTAAAAGTTTACAAAGTGTAATGCAGGTATAAAATGTACTTATTTTTGAGTTGAAATCAGTGCCTTGTATTTCTGTTAAGATGCACTCAAGATTTCATGCTAAAGTTGCCAAACTCTGAGCAGCCCCCGTAAACTTAGCATCTGTAAACAGCTCCTGAATGTGAGAAAGAATTAAAAAAGTTAAGCCTGGATTCAGAGGTATTTCATGAATTCAACACTGAAATTTCTGTTTGAGACAAGGCAAAAGAGGAATGTGAAGTTCCAGAGGTTGACTGTTAAAATTAGGTTGTCATTGATACCCTTGAAGCTTCCTTATGTGGAGTCTGGTGAAAGGAACCATAGGAATGGCAGAAGCCATATATTCTTGAGCTCACAGATACTTTCTTGCAGATGACCCCAGTAGAGGAAGAAGGGAGTGGAAGAGTTGTCCACAAGGTGACCCTGGGAAGAGGAAGAAAACCCATCATAGTCAAGGTTTGAATCCTGCATCCCAGGAAATCTTTATCCTGCAAAGGGGACTTAGACTATTTCAGATTCAGAGTAAGCCCCACACTTTGCAGCAGATATATGGTAAAGCTGAGATTCTGAAGAAGCTGCTGGAAAGGAGCTTGAATGAGAACGCCATCCAGATAGAGAAAAATTTAGATACCATGGTGTCTGCAGTAAGCTTTGACTGGAGCAAGTCCTTTGGAGACTCTTGGAGCTGTATGAAGACCAAAAGGCAAAGCAAAGAACTAACAATGAGATGAAGAAAAAGAAAACCATAACAATTTCCTGAAGAGATGGTGTGAAGATGAGCATTCTTCAGGTCCAGCGAGACAGAGCAGGGACTGGAGAGATGGAGAGATATAACAGCTTGAAAGAGGGAACCCTCAGAAAAGTGTTGCGAAAGAAGACATCTAGAGTAAGCCTCCAAGAGCCCTCCTTCCTGGGGACCAGAAACTTCCTTGAATTAAACCCTTGTCTCCCTAGGAGAAAAGAACAGGCTGAATAGTTCCATAAGCCAGAATGCCCTGAAGAATTTGGCAAGGTATAGGCTGAGGAATCTCTGAAAAGTGTAGAAAGGGTTTCCAAGCCATGAAGCAGACTTTTTGTATTATGGAAAGAACCCAGGAGTAATGATGTTCTGCAGCTAGACCAGGAGTAATGATGTTCTGCAGCTAGACCAGGAGTGATGATGCTCTGCAGCTATACCAGGAGTAATGATGCTCTGCAGCAGGAGTAATGATGTTCTGCAGCTAGACCAGGAGTAATGATGTTCTGCAGCTAGACCAGGAGTGATGATGCTCTGCAGCTAGACCAGGAGTGATGATGCTCTGCAGCTAGACCAGGAGTGATGATGCTCTGCAGCTAGACCAGGAGTGATGATGCTCTGCAGCTAGACCAGGAGTGATGATGCTCTGCAGCTAGACCAGGAGTGATGATGCTCTGCAGCTAGACCAGGAGTGATGATGCTCTGCAGCTAGACCAGGAGTGATGATGCTCTGCAGCTAGACCAGGAGTGATGATGCTCTGCAGCTAGACCAGGAGTGATGATGCTCTGCAGCTAGACCAGGAGTGATGATGCTCTGCAGCTAGGCCAGGAGTGATGATGCTCTTCAGCTAGGCCAGGAGTGATGATGTTCTGCAGCTAGACCAGGAGTGATGATGTTCTGCAGCTAGACCAGGAGTGATGATGATCTGCAGCTAGACCAGGAGTGATGATGATCTGCAGCTAGACCAGGAGTGATGATGATCTGCAGCTAGACCAGGAGTGATGATGTTCTGCAGCTAGACCAGGAGTGATGATGTTCTGCAGCTAGACCAGGAGTGATGATGCTCTGCAGCTAGACCAGGAGTGATGATGCTCTGCAGCTAGACCAAGAGTAATGATGCTCTGCAGCTAGACCAGGAGTGGTGATGCTCTGCAGCTAGACCAGGAGTGATGATGCTCTGCAGCTAGACCAGGAGTAATTATGTTCTGCAGCTAGACCAGGAGTGATGATGCTCTGCAGCTAGACCAGGAGTGATGATATTCTGCAGCTAGAGGGAAACTGGAATCTGGCTAAGGGGCCTGGAAGGATAAACATCAAATAGATATTGATTTGTCAGGAAAAGCAGACTTTTGAGCCTTGAAATCCTGAGCAGAGTTTTCTTAAAACATCCTTTTGGAAGATTTCTTGCACCTTAAGGGAAGCTTCTGTTGCCTATGCACAAAGGAAGACGTAGATAATTTCATTGAAACTTGGGAGTAAGGGGAAAAATTGTTTGCAGTCATACATAACCTTCCATTTAAGCTCTGAAGCTGCAGAACGAAACACATTCTGGGAGTCCAAGAGAGTATCCAACAACTTGGCTTTTATATCATCAGGAAGAGGTTGTAACCTAAGCCAGGAGTACCTGCATAAAACATCAGCAGTAGCATCATAACTGTATGTGATAGAATGGTGAGCTACCTGAGAAGCAGAATTTAATTAAGAAGTAGCAGAAGTCTTTGCTTCGGACTCAGGCATGTCAGTCAAACCAACACCCAGTTTAGACAGAAGAGCCAGTACATACCTGTTCGTATTGGTCTTTTAGTTAATGGCTCTGAAATCCAAAGTGGCCATAGTATAAACTTTGTTTTCATACCTATCCATAGCCCTAATGTCCTTGTCAGAAGGAAGAAGACCGCAATTTGGAAGGTTCATCAGCAGAAAGAGAAATGATTGCAGGGACAGAGGAGATTCCCCATATAAAAACTTGTGAGCCTTGGGCACTTTAGGTGCTGGAGACTGGGATTGAAGAGCCTGGGAAGCTACAATAAATGTGTTCAGAAGGGCTTCTAACACAAGAGGGACTGCAGAAGGCCTGGAATAGTCCATTTTTAAAAGGACATAATACATTTTGTGGATCTCAGACATTTGGGAGCAGTCCCACTGAAAGTGTTCCATCATTGTACAGTGAAGTCACCAAAGGAAAACAAATTGGTAGTGAAATCCAGAAAGAGTATCCTCACTGTCCGACACAGAGAGCAAGAGGAGAATGGATCTCCGGAGAATGTTGTAGGGACTCCTTTCCAGAATCCAATTCCACATATTCATTAGAAGAGTCTGACTCCCTTGGAGGAGTAGAAGAAAAAGGAACAGCAGAAGGCACAGACGACTGTGGAGGGCTTCAAGGCTATAGATGCCTTAAAAAGACCCCGAGTGAAACCTTGCTACTCTTTGGGGATCCTCAACCACAGGAGCTACATGCTTGAACTTCTGCTTTTTCTTCAGAAGAACCTCAGCCCTGATGAGCTTAGGTGGTTGAGATCCCAACTGGACTTTGAGGGAACCAGGAACCTGTTCTCTAACAAGTATCTGGGGAATCCCTCTAGGCTCTTCTGAAGTAATCAAACACTGCTCACTATTCTCATCTGTAGCAGAGACATGCTCACCCTCATTGGATGTGTGAGAAACCAACCCTGTACTGGCCTTCAGCTAGGTCACAACAGAGAGAGAGAGCTTGCTGTGGAACCAAATGACCATCGGGTACTTCAACCCTATGGAGATGTCCAGCAGGGTCTCAACAACTTCTTGTGAGGCTGCTGAACATCCAGGCAGGTCAACTCAGAAGCCTTGGTTTCCTTGACAAGTAATATCAAACGTTGTTTTTGTAGGAAAACAGAAAGGGAGGACAGCTGCTACAAAGGGTCTTGGGTACAAAAGCATGACAGTACACGGAGTATGATTGTGGTCTGCACCTAGGCAGAAAAGACAAATGTGTCCATCTTTAAGGGGAATCTGCCTCTCACAGTTCCTGACACAATACTTATCTGCCGAAAGCTCAGTAGCTGGAACAATATGATAAATGACTTGACAGACTGAATTCAAATAGCATTTGTACTAGTGGCAAAGAAGTTTTCAGGATTAGGTGCCCGTACGTCACTTATATACCTTAAGTACTGTATGTAGGACATAGGTCTAACATACAGCATCTGGTAGGGTAAAATATCTCTTTAGTAATGAATACTGCAAAAATGATAAGGAAGGACACCATCTGGGTTTACCAGAGCCAAAGGCATTAGCCATACGTCCAGGCATTAAGGCCTTAGGGGATGCCTTCAGCAGTGCACCCCTGGAAATGATTCCCAACACCTGCTCCCAAGAAGCCAGACTGTTATATGTGATGGTTTATTCCTAACCAGGACGTCCATGTGGTGTGCTGTCCCTTGAAAGCCTTGTATGGATACTCGGGCTGTCCCCCCACCTGCAAATAGCAATACAAAAGAATATCCCAACAGAATTCCCAGGCGTGGACTACCTAGTTGTGTCTTCTTTCAGCCTTACCGTCTTGAAATCCTTGTATGGATACTTGGGCTGTCCCCCCACCTGCAAATAGCAATACAAAAGAATATCCCAACAGAATTCCCAGGTGTGGACTACCTAGTTGTGTCTTCTTTCAGCCTTACAGTGTAGGTGATAGCCTACAGTTCTGTAATTATTTTATTTTTATTATCTTGTGTGTATTCCTGTCAAGTTATATTTGTAAAGGGTCACAGGTTCCAACTCCGCTTGTTAAGCCAATTCCAGCCACACCATTTCAAACATTAAAACTGAGAAGTCTCTCCACTTAATAGACATAGGAAGGAAACGTATGTAGAAAGAAAGATAGAGGACTGACACTATACCACTTAAAAGTCTACCACAGTACTAGAGACAGGCAAATTGGTTGCTATAAGTTACATTGCCCACTTAAAAGCTGAAGTGGAAACACAATTTTGGTATTATTTTTTCAAAGTTGACAGGGTGCAACTTACCTACTGTAAGCTTTTAGTGTACAACCTCACTGTGTTAACTGATTGGCTCTTACTAGCTACTCCACTCCGCAGCTGGCTTTCTGTAAATCTCCCACAAGAAACTATAGTTCTTGGTGACTTTAATATTGACTGGAAGTGCTGACTGAACACCCTACTTACCCATATTAACCTAAATGGCTTTTCTCAAACTATTACCTCTCCAACCAGGATTAACAAACCCAATAATAAAGTACCTTAGATTAGATTCTCACAAATAATCCTAATCAAACATACAAAGTAGGGACCCTCCCAGATGATTTCTGACCAGTCAATGACCTATATTATCAGGCATAAGATCAATATTACCTGTACAAGTACATTCAGGACAATACGGACCAAAAAAACATTTTAACCCAGAACTTTTCCAAAGTGAACTTAAGGCATGTAATTGGTCACCAGTAAAATACTTTAATTCCAAATTGTTAGCCATCCTAGACCACCATGCACCAACACGCTCTGTCAGAAATAAGACTAAACCTGCCCCATGGCTCTCAAAAGAAACCAAGCAAAAAATTCAATGCACCAACACGCTCTGTCAGAAATAAGACTAAACCTGCCCCATGGCTCTCAAAAGAAACCAAGCAAAAAATTCAATGCACCAACACGCTCTGTCAGAAATAAGACTAAACCTGCCCCATGGCTCTCAAAAGAATCCAAGCAAAAAATTCTTCTTGGAAACAAATCCTGGACTAAATGGAGTACTACTCAAGACCCAATAGACCAACTGAGAAATAATACAAAAAAACTATTCTCTTAGATAAAAAAAACTTCTACTTCCAGCTCCAACAAACTCACCAAAATAAGCCACAAAAGGTTTTGGGCAAGCATTAACAGACTTCTACACCCAGACCAATCCATTACACCAAACCCACAAGGCACTAACTTTGAGAATCCCACTCAAACCGCCAAAGCCTTCAATACCTTTTTCACAGAAGCCATCCATCCAATCTCTTGCCAGTCAACTATCCCCAGACAGCTCAACTCTGCCAACTTGCACTACTAGCTCACTCCCTTAATTTCAGTTGCAATCAGTTCCAACTTCTCTCATCTGCACCCTTCTCCAAAAACTAAAAACAACCACCCCCCTCAGCTGACCAACTACCTCTGCAGAATACCTGCAAAAAGCAGCTAAAGCCATAGCCTATCCCATTTCCATACTAATTAACAGAACCATAACTGAAGGTACCATCCCAACTATCTGGAAAATCTCTCACATTATCCCCTACATAAAGGTGGTAACTCAAATGAATTTTCAAACTATCGTCCCCATAGCCTTACTTTCTCCATTGGCAAAAATAATGGAAAAGTGCATCCATAGGCAACTGTTATACCACCTAATCCAAAATAACTTACTTGCTGTCAACATGGATTTAGGCCATTCCATAGTACCACCACTGCCCTCTTATCCTTTACAGACTACATAAACAAAAACCGTAGCATTAACATTCTTTTCTCTGCGCTCTTTATCGATCTTTCTAAAGCTTTTGATATGGTTATCCACCAGCTACTTATAAATATACTCAAATCCCTCTCACTTAATGCACTGGCTATAAAATGGTTCCAGTCATATTTAGACAATGGACAGCAGGCTGTGCTATGGGATAATTATCTACTCACCTCCCCATTAACCTTGGTGTCCCTCAAGGCTCCATATTAGGCCTGTTACTATTCTCCATTTCCAATGACCTACACTCAGCACTTCCTCAAGCTGCATGTATACAATACACAGATGACTCAACAATAATATGCTCAGCTAATTTACCATCTGAACTATAATCCCTAACCCAAAAGGCATTTAATGTTGTTGTTGTTGTGTCGTTCGGCTTTTCCCGGTTAGGGGTCACCACAGCGGAACTCCGGTCCGCTAATGATTGGTAGTTGATAGTTGAAAAATGTTTTTTTTACAGCGCTGCCTCCTCTTGAACCCCAAAAAAACAAAACTTTTACTCTTCATTCCTACCCAGAAGTCCACCCCAGTAGATTTTACAGGCACATCTAATAATGGCACTCTCATATCTCCTGACCCAACCACCAAACTCTTAGGAATAAGAGTAGACTGCAAACTTAACTTTGCTACTCATATTAACACAATAAAAACAGTCAATAAGAAACTGGGGTCCCTCTATAGAATCAAACCCTACCTTACACCATTAGCTAGAACCACTATAGCCCACACTCATTTAATCACCACACTCCTCTATGCTTCACCTGTATATACTAATCTGTCAAAAAATAACCTCAACAAACTGACAATCTCCTACAATAATATAGCTAGATATGCCACTGGCACTCCATTTAGATCCCACCATTGTCTTAATCCAAAGCAGCTAGGATGACTAGAGCTACAAAATCAGCTTCAATTTCACCAGCTTACTATTGCCCATAAGACCCTTTACCAACCTGCCAATACTCTAGTCTTATTACCCCTTACAAAAATCTTAAAAAATAATGCTCATCAAATAAATTACTTGTTTGCACAAGTAAATCCAACAACTTGGCAGGAGACTCTCTGTTCTCTAACACTGCTGGGAAAAACTGGAACCTACTCCCCTGTGAACTTTTATCACTGTCTTCAACATCACTCTTGAAATATAACCTGAAACTATACCTTAGGACACATTGGTTATGCCCCTGTACCAACCCCGACTAGCTCGCCATCTTTTTATTTACTGGATGCTGCTCTCCTTCAACTCTTCTGTATTAACGCCAGTCTTTCTCCTTCATAACCAAAGAGTCCATTATCTTGTAATTTAAGCTAATGTATAAAGAAACATCATACTAATGCATAACGTTTTGTTTAGTGTTTGTGCTAAGTTTGTTAGTAAGTAAGGTATTTTACTATTATCATTTATTACGTTATTGTACTGTGCCAACATTTTTGTAATGGTGTGTTTTTGGAGCTTATCTCCCCGGGCCTCTACTGAAAACGTACATGTATCCAGTTAGACTAGCCCGGTCAACAAATGTAAAATAAAATCAATGTAAAATAAAAAAATAAATAAAATATTCCTGTAAATGCCTCTTCGAAAATCCTGTTGCTAATTTAGCTGTGGTGTCCATGGATGCCAGCAAGGGTCTGATGGGATTTAATGGGGTTTTAGCTAGCAATCCACTTCTCAGTGACAGTGAGAGTACAATACTTGAGAAGTTTGAAAAGGAAGTGTATACTTCTGATACCTTAGTCTTTAGGGCCCTAAACTACCCAACATGTATTGAAGCATTAAAAGATTCTGCGAAGCTCTTCTATCTCAAGTGAAAGACAGCTCTGGAGAGATTGAGGATAAGGCCTTGAAAGACAAGATGCTAGAGTTATGCGAGCCCACCTGCTAGGTTGACAGAAATTCTGTCATGTTTATTTGTGATGCTATGGGTGCATTTTTCTGGGCAGCAGCCACTGAGTTCCGTCATGTACCACAAGAGAAGGAGCTCCTCTTTGGTCTCTTGCGGAGGAAGTGTGTAAGGCACTGGATAGAAAAGAGAAAGATCATGCAGTCTGTAAAACGATTTGCACTTCCATGTGCATATGTACAGCTCAGCTGTTCCACCAAAACTTTTTCACTAAAAGCAGGACAGAAAAATCCAACCAGTAAAAAAGGCCATTTTAAGAAAAAAAAATAACATGATCAGAAATGGGTGCGGACTGCTGCATTGCTACTCACTTAAAATAACATGATCAGAAATGGGTGCGGACTGCTGCATTGCTACTCACTTAAAATAACATGATCAGAAATGGGTGCGGACTGCTGCATTGCTACTCACTTAAAATAACATGATCAGAAATGTATGCGGACTGCTGCATTGCTACTCACTTAAAATAACATGATCAGAAATGGGTGTGGACTGCTGCATTGCTACTCACTTAAAATAACGTGATCAGAAATGGATGCGGACTGCTGCATTGCTACTCACTTAAAATAACGTGATCAGAAATGGATGCGGACTGCTGCATTGCTACTCACTTAAAATAACATGATCAGAAATGGATGCGGACTGCTGCATTGCTACTCACTTAAAATAACATGATCAGAAATGGATGCGGACTGCTGCATTGCTACTCACTTAAAATAACATGATCAGAAATGGGTGCGGACTGCTGCATTGCTACTCACTTAGATTATTTGTAGCTCTTAAAGTTGCTGCAGGCAGATCCATTGAGTTAGACTACCCATAGTTCATTGTTTGCACTGGCTAGGTAGAAACCACATTATCCTATTAGGTAAAGCTATTTGGTTAAATTTCCACTGTTACTGATTTCCTTGCTGATTGTAAATAGTCGTCAGTTTTACTTCTCTGTTTTGCACTTGTGACTACTGCAGTAGTCACAGCTCAGTCTTTTATCTGGTAGCCATATCCTATTTTATCAGCTATCTGTAGCCCAGTCAGTTATCCTCTTTTGTCTTATGCTAAAAGTAAGTTATTAACCTATCCTGTACGCCTTCATCTGCAGTGGCTAGTATGAAATCCTGTAACCAGCCTGAATAGGACTAGGTATTTTGAGACAGTGTAATAACTGCCTCATGCTTACAGAAAACTGTGTTACTACCTCACAATGATTCATTATGAGTGGGGTGTAAGTATTTACTTAATTTGGAGGCTACTTTCTCATCTCTGAGCACATGCGCACAAATACTGCACAAAGCACTTCCACTAAACCAGCTTCTGCTGAAGTTGTTGAGAACATGGCCTAAGCCTGCCAGGCTAAAGACTAAGAAACGTTAGACATTACTTACACACAGGAGCTCACCCACTTTCACCCTTCACACTCACACCTGGGATGCATAACTCAGATAGTCGCAAAGGTGCAGACTCCAAGTCCTTATGGCCCAGTGAGACTGCATCAAACCATAGTAATGTTTTAGAAATAGGTGACACTGTTGTCAGGCATACAGACATCACCCTCACCAGGGTGAATAAGAATAGTGTTTACAGCTGTCTTTCTGGAGCCAGGATCTGGGAAATAACAAGGGCTGTTAGAGCCCTCCATCCTGACAAATATGATTATCACCTGATAGTAGTCCACACGGGGGTGAATGACCTTAGATGCTGTACCCAAAGAACATGCAGGAGGACATCCGAGACAGGAAAAAGGCAGTGGTCTTGAGTGATATTTTGCCATCACTTAGAATGATGCTAAGATTCAAAGACTTGATAATTGGCTATGTGGTTAGTGTCCTTCCAGGGAAATCTAGTATGTGTTCACTTAGGATGAAATGGCTGACAAGCCCTCCTACTTTGGCATTGACGTCTGCACCTCTGTTACCAAGGGTTTTGCATTCTGGATAAAGCCTTTGCTGCCGCATAGTGCCTTTTCCAGGCAGAGCCCATCTGAGGGACATTGCAACTTGGTAAATTGTTCTTTTGAACACATTTATATGACCCCTAGTCAGTGGCAGGAGTCTTAACAAAAAATGGCAGAACTCTAGGCTCTCCTGCAGCCTGAACACTTTGTATGTGTAGTTACAGAAACATGAAGTCAGATCAGTGAAAACCCTCCCTGTTTTCTTGGGCATAATACCTATCACATATTAAAAAACACTGGCAATTGTGGGGGAGTTATCAGTATTTGTCTAGGATATCATCACCTCATGACAGATACCTTGGGACTCCACATTTGAACTCATAGAAGTCCAAATCACTATAAATAAGACTAATTACCACTTCATAGCTAGCTAGCTATAGAACAGCCACCATGTTCTCTTCTGATAATGATAGCTGTCTTAATTGGAATCACCATTAAACTCAGGATCTTTCTGTTGGGGGAATTCAACTATCCATTAGTAAACTGGCTGACCTAGACTGCCAGTGGTCAGCAAGCCCAGTGCTTCCTTGATATTATAAATGTTAGCTTTATTTCTCAATAGTTAACTATCCTAATAAGTACACTGATATCCATAATCTAGTCTTCACAGTTCTTGCACATGTCTGTGTGTGTCATCTTGCCTTGTTAAATTGGATCATAACTGGTGGTTCTTCCCCCTAGGTTTGGGACTTCTCAGAACCTTCATTTACTCGATGACGCGAGCAAATTCTGCTGTTCTCTTCTCCAAGGGGACCCCATTGGTAAAGCTTCTTGCTGCCTGTGCCTCTGACTTCGACTCCCACGTAAATAGTTATATTGATAATGCAGTCCCGGTTCGCAACAGTTATAATGGAAAGTTTAAAAACAAACTCCTGTGATTGAATACCCATATAAATAAATTATATAACAAGAGAAAGAAAAAGCGTAATGCTTATAAGAGTTCTCATTCTGCCTGCCTTATGAGTACACTTAAGCAAACTTAACAGAGAGCTTAAGGGAATCAGTAAGAAGATTGGAGCGGAGTATAAACTTAAAATAGCAACTAAAACTGAAGATGCACCCTCTTGTAAGGAATCTAGGCACTCTTGTTTATAATTCCTTATAATTTTACCATAATTTATCCACAGTAGTTTGAAAAACCTTTTATCTGGCCCATCTAATTTCTAAAGGCATCTCCATTAGTTCAAGAGAAGTCGTAATTCCCCCTTTACTCGTATCTTATTAGACACATTATTGAATATAATGTACCGTTTGACATGTATTTGTCTAAATACGTTGCACAACTTGAGAAATCTCAGATTCATAAGATCTGTGCCTAGCTTTTTGAGCCATGAAAAATCAAACCTTATTTGACCTCCTGTTCTTAATTAATGATACCTCAAATATTTGGTTCATAGGAGATTATTAGGCTAACAGCTACCTAGCCAATATAACACGATTTTACTCAAAATATGGCCCCTAGGGGCAAGAGGATGGCATGGATTTGTGCATGTGTATTTATTTCTTACAGACTGTCCCTGTTCATAAGGGACATAGGCACTACCCCGGGTGTGAAGTTGCAGTTCCCTATCCAGTTATTCAAATAGCATTGGAAGAGAGCCAGGGCCTGTTCCAAAGAAGGGGCAATCTCTGAGACACATATCTGTCTCTCCAGCATGTTTTGTTTTGAGTCGCTGACTAAGTTTAGATCTGCAGATCAGGTGACCCTTGTGATGTTTGATTTGTGGATATGTAGCAGCTCCATCAGGGCTGGATTTGTGAGTGCCTTGTTGGTCAGGTATAGGTCACCCCTTAATAGTCGGTAGGAGACAGAGTAAAGGGATAGGGCTTTTAGTGTATCTGTATGGTTCATGTTGTTTACACCATGGATTTTTTTTATGAGGAACTACTGAGGTTGCTCCAGCTGCTGTAAGTGCCTAGTCAAGTACATGCCAAGTGGCGTACTGTACTCAATTATTCGTCTAATGAGGGCAGATTACAGCAGGACTGTAATTTCCTTGGGTCTGGATGCCATACCTTTACTTATAAGTTGTGCCACATAAAAGGATTTCCTCACCACTGTGGACACATGGAGGTCAAAGTTCAGGCTACTATCTCCCTACCTAGATCTCTCACCTCTGACTCCACTCTGAGTGTGTTACTGATTATGTAATTTGCAGGGGTATTTAACTTTCCCAAAGGGTATGGACAATGCATTTTTTTTGCATTTAGTTTTAGGGCATTGTTCTGGCACCAATAATTTATCTGAACTGGACTCTCCGGAAGAATATCTGCATCATTGGGGGTTTCAGTGATTGCCCCTAGCTTACAGTTGTTGGCAAACTTTTGTCATCCAGAGGTCTTCCACATTAGCCTCGACTTAAGTATATTGTCAGCATGAGTGGTCCCAGCACTGAGCCCTGGGCACATCACTATTAACTGTCCTCTTGCTGGATCTGGATTCATCCACTTTAACCACATGTCTCCTGTCTATGAGCCAATTGCCTGTCCATCTGGTGACATAGGGATTCATGCCCAGTTTTGTGAGTTTATTTATAATAACTGAGTGGGGAATTGTGTTAGATGCCTTGCTGAGATTGAGGTAGGCGTTCTGTGCTGTTTTACTCTCATCCATGGCTTTAGTGACTTTTTCAAAGAAATCCACCACTTCCAATAGGCATGACCTGCCCTTGACAAAGCAGAATTGGGTTGGGTCCTGTGTTTGAAAGTCTGCTGTGTCGGAATTTATCAGGCCCATGATTATTCTTTCTATGGGCTTACATATAAGACTAGTCAAACTTATGGGTCTGTAATTTCCCAGGTCAGTAGATTGTCCCCTTTTATGCAGAGGGATGACTGTTGCTGTCCTCCACTCTATCAGGACAAAGCCAGTCCAGAGGCTGTGGTTAAATAGAGATTCTAATGGGCCTGATAAATCCCAGGTCAAGCTGTTTGAGGCAACCTGGTATATTGTCTGGCCCCATTGAAGCCGTATTTTTAGCTTTAGGGAGTGCAGTGGCAACCTGTTCTTTGGTGATAATTGGCGGTGGAGTTTTTTTTTTGGAGGGGGGGATTGTGTTTAATTGTCAATTGAGATTTGATCTGAATTTTCTGGGCAGCAAATTTGCTATGTCTTCCAGCTGAGTATAGATGATGCCATCTATAACTAATTTTGCATATCGTTGGGCGTTGCCCTTAAGATTGAGAATATAACTGAAAAATGTCTTATGGTTATCCTTAGCAGTGGAGGCTATTTTACCTCAGAGTCTGCTTTCAGAGACTTGACTAGCACCCTGATTCAGTTGTTTAGACTAATGAGGGACTTTGTTGTGCACATTGCTTCTTAGTTTCATAGTTTCATACTTTAGTACTAGGCTATCTGCCCTGGGGCAGTTATAAGCCTAGCCATAGTGATGTGGCTTTCACCACCCCATGTAATGGTACAAAAGTGTACAGAATAGATTTAGAATACTGTGCCTCTGTCTAGTAGTGACGCAGTGAAGACACCCTTACATAATAGAATGAGTTTACTATGCCTCTGTCTAGTAGTGACACAGAGATGACCCCCGGGGTAAATCTACGATCTCCCATCCACTCATCAAGATTTCTCTTGAAGAGAGTCAGTGAGGGGCTCTGCCTAACATGAACTGGGATTCTGTTCCAGAGCATGGGAAGCCTCTGAGTTATGAATCTGTCCCTCCAGCATGTCCTATTCATATTTGTGCTGAGGTTTAAATCTTTAGCTCTCGTGGTTCTGATGGATTTAGATTTTTTGAGGTGGAGCATGTCCATAAATTCCTGATTGGACATGGCCTTGTACGTCAGGCACAGTTCACCTCTGAGCAGGCGGTATGCTACTGAATAGAGCTGGAGTTTCTTTAGTCTGGCAGCATATGACATATGTTGGAGACCCTTGATCCTCTTGGTGAGGTACTTTTGGGGTCTCTCCAGCTGTTGCAAGTGCCGGGTGAGGTACATACCAAATGGGGCATTGTACTCAATCATAGGCCTGATAAGGGAGGAATACAGGGGTACAATGACCTCCTTTGATCTGGATGTGAATCCCTTCATGATAAGGTGGGCAAGGTAGAAAGTCTTTCTAACCACTTTGGCAACATGGCTGTCATATGAGAGGTCACTATCGACTTGGGTCCCCAGGTCTCTGATTACTTTTTCCGTACTTAGTGGGTTACTCTCTATGTGATAATTTGTGGGTACTTTGTTTTTCCCAAAGGGGATGACTATTCATTTTTTGGCATTTAGTTTAAGACCATGACTCCGGCACCAGTTGTCCGTTTCAGTGAGGCCTTTCTGTAGGATGTATGTGTCAGCTGGTGTATCGACTATGGCGCCTAGTTTGCAGTCATCTGCGAACTTTATCAGCCACAACCCTCCCATATTTGCTTTCACATCTGAGAAATAAATGCCGAACAAGAGGGGTCCCAGGACAGAGCCCTGTGGGACACCACTTGTGACTGGCTTCGAGTCTGACATGGCTCCAGCGATTTTGACTTTATGGGTTCTATCCTTTAGCCAGTTTGCAACCCATCTTGTGACATATGGATTTACATTTAAGCTGTTGAGCTTATCTATGATGCCTGAGTGGGGTATTGTGTCGAAAGCTTTAGCCAAGTCCAGGTAAGACTGTATGGACTGCTTTGTCCTCGTCAATGGCTCTAGTGACTGTTTCGAAAAAGTCAACCAGGTTCAAAAGGCAGGATCTGCCCTTTACAAAGCCGAACTGGGTGGGATCAAGTGTCTGTAGGTCCCCAATTTCTCTGTTTGAGTTCCATAATGATTCTTTCCATAGCTTTGCAGACCAGGCTGGTTAAGCTTATGGGGCGGTAGTTACCAGGGTCTGTAGAGGTGCCTCCTTTGTGGAGTGGTACCACTGTTGCTGTACGCCAGTGTTCAGGTACATATCCTGTAGTAAGGCTAAGGTTAAATAGCATTTTTATGTGCGGGTTTAGCTCCGCATGGAGTTCACGTAACACGCAACCCAGGATACCGTCAGGTCCCATTGATGCTGTGTTTTTAGCTTTGCTGAGGGCGGTTCTCACCTGGACATCTGAGATGACAGGGAGGTTACATTCAGCTGGGATAAGTATTTCCTCTTTTGGGGGTGAGGGAAGGGAGAAATTTGCACTGAACCTGTCTGCCAGAATGTTGGCAATATCTGTGGGTTCGGTGTATGTTTTGTCATTGTGAACTAACTCTGAGCATATCTGAGGGTTTCCGCCCAGGTTTCTAACATAGCAGAAGAAGGCCTTGTGGTTATCTTTAGTGTCCATAGCGATTTTTCTCTCAAAGTTGGCCTTGGATGTTTTTATGAGAGAACGTAGCTTTCTACTAGTGCTGATCAGAGATGCCTTCTCTTTATGGGATTTTGCTCTGACGTGCAGTAACTTCCTTCTTTTGTTATACAATTTGTTTATGGCTGGGGTCCACCAGACAGGACGCCTGCCCTTGGTGGAGAGGGTCTTGGTTTTGTTTGGGATTGCATGATCCATGCATTCTTGGAGATGTCCGTAGAAAGCGTTTGTGAAGGATTCAGCATTGTGGGATGTGGTTTCCACTGGCCCAGTGGGCTTAAAGGATACCATCTCAGTCTTAAGAAGTGTAAAATCAGCTTTTAAGAAGTTTTTCACTGTAGTCTTTTGTGTTGGGGGTGGAAATGGGATATGTATATCCAGGGTGATTAGTTTGTGGTCAGATCTCACTAGTGAGGGGTATACTTCCGGTGTGGAGCACTTTGTCCCCATGTTTGTGATGATCAGGTCTAGTATATTATCTCCCCTTGTGGGAGAGGTGACTAGCTGTTCCATTGCATTTGAATTTATGAATTCCAGGAACCTTTGGGCTAGGGTGTTAGGGCTAGAATAATGCACCCAGTCTATGTTAGGGTAGTTGAAGTCTCCCAATATGATGGTGTTTGGTGAGACATTCATATCCTCCAATGTCTTCAGGAAGGCTGAATGGGGTTCCTGAGATTGGGAGGGTGGTCTGTAACATGCTGCCAGTTGTATAGCAGTTTTGCCTACGGTTAGTTGCACCTGGATGGTCTCTGATGCTTCATGTGTTGCCACTAACCTGGAGGTGTGAGTGTCCTTGATGAATATGGACACTCCCCCTCCCTTTTTGGTTTGTCCTGAGTTCTGGGGCCAAAAAGCATGATACGAGGTATAGCCTGATAGTGCTGGGGTGCTCTCAGGAGCCTTGAACCAGGTTTCAGTGACTGCACAGACATCGATGTTCTCCATACTGAGGAGTGCTTCGAGAGCCTGCATCTTTTTAGACTTCTGGCGTTGAGCAGCATTACCCTTAATTTTTTTTCATTTTTGTTTTCAGGATTTTTTTTTTCTTTTGTTATACAACCTGTTAATACTTGGGGTCCACCAAGGTGGTTTGTTTTTGCTGTTTGACCTGGGTTTATTTCGGTCTGGTACTGCCATTTTTATGCAGTTGTTTATATGGTCACGTAGGGCTTTTGTGTGTGCCTCTGCATAGGTTTCTGGATTTGGGGGAGTTTAGAAACTAGCTAAGTCATCCTTTAATAAGGGGACAATTTACCTAAGAGAAGTTCTTAAAGTTTTTGGTGTTAGGTGTGGGGACTAGTTTTGCTTTATTTCAAGGGACACTGCTTTGTGATTGAGTAGACATAACACTGGGGGGGGGGTGCAGCACTCTCCCATATTTGTGTGTACTAGATCTAGTATATTTGTTCCCCTCGGAGTGCAGACTAGCTGCTTCAGGGCATTTGAATTTACAAAGTCAAGAATATTTTGGGCCTGCATGTTAGCGGTCATGTATGCCTCCCAATTAATGGAGGGATAGTTAAAAATCACCCATGAGTATGGCATTCAGCTGGATGGTGAGTGATTCTAATAACCTCAGGTATGAATCACAAAATCAGTAGACTATATAACAGGAGGAAGAAAATGTGGCAAAAATTAGGAGGTGCAACACCCAGCAGGATAAAAGCACACTCATCAAACTAAGCAAACAACTCAGAGGACAGATAGTCTACCAAAGTCAAATTTGAGACAAGTTTGGCCTCCAAGGCCAAGGGCAACCACAAAGCATTATTTAGCTATGTCCTCAACCTCAAAGGCAATACACAATTGTGTGCAGAGCTCATTGTAAATGGAGCCACTTATACTGAGGCAGAAGATATAGCAAACCTCCTGGCTGATAAATTCAGCTCCAACTGTACCCCTTTCACGCCCTCAACCTTCCCTCAGGAAATATCAAATACAACTCCCCCTACTGTCACTAGGGAGCAGGTCTTTCATGTTCTCTCTAAGACCAAGAACACTACAACATTGGGCCCAGACGATATCCCAGGATGCCTTCTAAATGGCATGAAACACAACCTATCAGGGTCTCTGGAATTACTATTTTAACTGTAGCCTCCAAACAGGCCTCGTGCCTCATGAATGGAGAAAGGCAACAGTCATCCCTCTGCACAAAGGTGGGCCATCTACAGACCCTGGCAAGTACAGACCCATAAATCTCACTAGTCTTGTATGTAAAGCAATAGAATTATCATGGAGATGATCAATAGAGATATAGTAAACCTCCAGAAACTGGGCCCAACCCAGTTTGGTTTCATCAAGGGCAGATCATGGTACTCAACTTGGTGGACTTCTTTGAGAATGTTACTAAAGCAATGGATGAAGGCAGAATTGTTCACACTGCCTACCTTGACCTGGCCAAAACATGTGACACAATACCCCACTTGGGCATTGTTGGCAAACTCAAGAGGTTAGGTACAAACCCATATCTCACCTGGTGGATAGCCAACTGGCTCACAGATAGGACCCAGGAAGTTAGAATTGGGGAGTCCACTTCTACAAAGAGGCCAGTCACAAGTGGTGTCCCTCAAGGATCAGTCCTTGGACTGCTCCTTTTTGGCATTTACTTCTTGGAAGTCAAGGCTAGTGTCAGTGGTCTCTGGCTGACTAGATTTGCAGATGATTGCAAATTAGGAGCTGTCATTGAATCTCACACTGACATTGGCCTCCGTCCCTGGTAACTATTATATTGACAACACATCCCTTAGAGTTGACCTAGTAGTCGGGGACTTAGGGGCACACGTAGTTAGTATTCTAGCCTTTGACCATCACGTGTCTACAGTGATGATGAAATCATTCTGTGTTGTGCAACTTATAAACTAACGTATGGCATCCAAGTCCAAGGAAGTCATTGTTCCACTGTATTCGGCATTCATCAGACCTATCATTGAGTACAATGCCCCCTTTGGTACATACCTAACCAGGCATATCCAACAACTGGAACGTCCAGAGAGGTTCCTCCCTAAAAGAATATAGGGCGTAATTTAAAATGTCCTATGCATACTTACTCAAGGCTCTATCCCTGTATTCTGTCTCCTACAGACATTTGAGAGGAGATCTATGCCTGGCATACATGGCATTGTCAGCTGCCACTCTGATGGACCTCCTGCGTACCAGTAAACAAACAGCACCTCTTTGGCCCTCTTCAAAAGGGAACCTTGATGACTGGATGGGAAAAAGGAAATTCACCCCAGGGATCACGTCAGTTGCCCTGCTAGACAAGGGTCCAGGGAAGTAAATAGTGTGGGAAGAAATAGCCAGGGAATTGTTATGGCTAGGCTTGTATAGGCCCTAGGGCCGATAGCCTAGTATCAACCTATGAACCCATTCTAAACACTTAAACTTGCCTGTGATATAAGTATTACCTGCTGGAGAGATAGATATGTATCCCAGAGACTACCCCATCTATGGAATAGGCTCCCCATCCATGTGAAGCAGAGTTCCTCCCTAACCCAGTTCAAGTGTAACTAGGAAAATTGGATGGGAAACCAGGAATTCATCCCTGGTTTGGCACCTATGTCTCTAATGGACACACATAACCTCTAAATGGTTCATCTCCCAGGCCCATGCTTACACTTAATCAAGGGTATCAGAACTTGTCAGAGATTTGGGATGCATGGCTAGGCTTAAAAAGGCCCTTGTGGTCGCTGGCCTAGTAAACTGCTATGAACCTGTGATGTATGGGTTTCCTGGTTCATAGTGGGAGACCTGTAGCTAGCAAGACTATAGTAATGTTTTTTTCCCATGGTTAGTTGGACAATGAGTAGCTCAAGCAGGTCTTATTCTTTGACCAGCCTTGAGGTGTGCTTATCCATTATATAGATAGATATATCTCTACCTTTAGCTCTTTTATGTTCAGTGGGTGGTCAGTGTATGGAATGCACTGCCATAGTGCTTTCTGTGGCTTTTAACCATGTTTAAGTAACTGCACAGACGTCAGCATTCCCAGGGTGAGGAGAGTTTCCAGGGAGTGCAGTTTCTTGTTGAGACTCCTAGCACTAAGCAGTAATACCTTTAGTTTGTCTTGAGTAGCTTTTATTATGTTGGAAGGTTTGTTTGGCAATGCCCAGAAAGAAACTATAGGGTTGGATTATGTTTTAGCCAGTATCCAAAAGTTTGGAGGTAACAGGTGAAGACCATCATCCCTGGCAAAGTAGCATGGCATATCAGCGATGTCCTCCCAGGCTGACAAGTATTGGACCCCTTTGGAATGACACCAATAGCTAAGCCAATTGTTAGTCGATCATTTTCTTATGGTATTGTGGCTTCATCCTTGGAGATGGTAGTATGCCGCTCAATGCTAGGCTCATACCTGCCTGTGACACATATTTAGGTTCATAGGTAAGTACTAGGCTATCTGCCCGAGGGCATCTATAAGCCTAGCCAGAAGGTGTTGGCTTTCGCCAACCCCCTTAGATTAGTTCCCTGTGCCTCTGTCCAGCAGAGTCATTAGTTCCCTGTGCCTTTTGTCCAGCAGAGCCACTGCAGAGATCCATGGGGTAAATTTTCTGTTTCCCATCCATTCGTCAAGGTTTTTCTTGAGTGTTAGTGAGGGGCTCTTCCTAATGTAGATTGGAATCCTGTTCCAAAGTATGGGGAGTCTCTGGGACAGGAGTCTATCCCTCCAGCACATCCTATTTATTGTTGTGTGAGGTTTAGATCCCTAGAGCGTGTGGCTCTCGGGGATTTGTTTTTTTTTTTTATGTGGAGCATGTCCATCAATTCTGGACTGGACAAGGCCTTATATGTCAGGCAGAGATCACCTGAGTAAGCGGTATGCAACCAAGTACAGCTGGAGTTTCTTCAGTCGGGTTGCATAGGGTATCTGTTTGAGGCCAGTAATCCTCTTGGTGAGTTACTTCTGTGGTCTTTCTAGCTGTTTTGTAAGGTACATCCCAAATGGGGTGTTGTACTCTATGATGGGTCTGGTGAGTAATGAGTAGAGAGGCACAATAACGTCTTTTGTTCTAGATGCGAACCCTTTTATGATTAGGTGAGCCACATAGAAGGATTTTGTAACCACCTTGGCAATATGATTATCAAAGGAGAGATTACTATCTACTTAGGTCCCCAGATCCCTTATTACATTTTCTGTATTTAGGAGACTACCATGTATGTGGTAGTTCTCGGGTACTTTGTTTTTTCCAAAGGGGATGACTATGCACTTTTTGGCATTTAGCTTGAGGCCATGATTTTGACACCAGGTATCCGTCTCAGTGAGACCCTCCTGGAGGATGTCTGTATCAGCCGGAGAGTCAATTATGGCTCCCAGTTTGCAGTCATCTGCAAACTTGGTCAGCCATAGTCCTCCTGTGCTTGCCTGTACCTCTGAGAAGTATATACAGAACAGGAGGGGTCCCAGTACTGAGCCCTGGAGGACGCCACTTGTAACCGGTTTAGAGTCGGATCTAGAGCCTGCAACTCTCACCATGTGGGTTCTATCCGTGAGCCAATTGGCAACCCATCTTGTGATGTAAGGGTTTATGTTCAGGCTGGTGAGCTTGTCTGTAATACCAGAATGGGGAATGGTGTCAAAAGCCTTTGCAAGATCTAGGTAGGCTGTGTGGACCTCCGTTCCCTCGTCTAAAGCCTTGGTAACCGTCTCAAAGAAGTCCACTAGGTTTAGCAGGCATGATCTGCCCTTAACAAAGCCAAACTGGGTAGGGTCCAATGTTTGGAGGTTCCCAATGTCTGTTAATGAGTTCCATGGTGATGCGCTCCATAGCCTTACAGACCAGGCTAGTCAGGCTTATAGGGCGATAGTTCCTGGGGTCCGTTGTGGCTCCACCTTTGTGGAGCGGGATAACTGTTGCTCTGTGCCACTCCACGTAGCCTGTAGAGAGGCTGAGTTTGAACAGTGTGTTTAGGTGAGGGGTTAGTTCAATTTGGAGCTCATGTAAGACACAGCCAGAGACACCGTCCGGTCCCTTTGAAGCTGTGTTTTTGGCTTTGGATAGGGCTGTTTTTAACCTGTGTGTCGGTGATTGCCGGGGCTCTACATTCTTCTGGTATGGTTATGGGCCCTTTAGGGGGTGAGAGGGGGGTGAAGTTTGCACTAAACCTGTCTGCCAGAATGTTGGCAATATCAGTCAGTTCAGTGTATTTTGTGCCATTCTGCAGTAACTTAGAGCAGATCTGAGAGTTTCCACTTAGGTTCTTGACATAGCTAAAGAACACTTTGTAGTCATCTTTGGAGTCCTTGGCAATTTTTCTTTCGAAGCAAGCCTTGGATGATTTTATGAGGGATCGTAGTTTCTTGCCAATACTGATCAGGGATGTCTTCCCATCTTGGGATTTTACTCTTTTCTGTACTAGTTTCCTCCTTCTATTGTATAGCTTGTTTATGGCAGGGGTCCACCAGACTGGTTTCTTTTTCTTGGAGGAATGAGTCTTGGTTTTGCTTGGGATAGCATGATCCATGCATTCTTGCAGGTGCTCATTGAGTGCCTTTGTAAGGGATTCAGCAACTTGGACAGCGTTGCCCTTTAGCATGGGGGCTGTGAACCTTTCTACCTCGGTCTTAAGTAACGTGAAGTTTGTTTTTGAAAAGTTTTTCACGGTGGTTTCCTTGATTGGGGGTGGGGGCGGAATGTGGATATCCAGAGTAATTAGTCTATGGTCTGATCTAACCAGCGAGGGGTTGACCTCCAGTGTGGAACACCGGTCACCCATGTTGGTGATGACCAGGTCCAATATGTTGTCACTTCTGGTGGGGGTGTTGGCCAGTTGATCCAGGGCATTCGAGTTTTTATAAATTCTAGGAAGCGTTGGGCAAGGGAGTTAGTACTTGAGTAATTCTCCCAGTTAATGTTTGGATAATTGAAATCACCCAATGTTAGGGCGTTTGGTAGGACCTTCATATTTTCCAGTCTCTCCAGAAATGTGGAATGGGGGTCCTGGGCCATGGTCGGTGATCTCTAGCAAGCTACAATTTGAATTGCAGTTTTGCCCGTTGTTAGTTGCACATGGATAATCTCTGAGGCATCGTGCTGCGCCACTAACCTGGAGGTGTGGGTATCCTTGATGAGTATGGATACACCCCCACCTTTTGTGTTTCGGTCCAGGTTCTGTGGCCGAAAAGTATGGTATGAGTTATAGCCTGGTAGTGCTGGGGTGCTCTCTGGAGCTTTAAACCAGGTTTCTGTTACTGCACAGATATCGATGTTCTCCATACTGAGAAGTGCCTCGATTGCATACATTTTGAGGTTTAGACTTCTGGCATTGAGTAGCATTACTCTTAGTTTTTGGTTACTTGTGCTATTTATGGTGGTAGGTTTGTCTTTTGAGCCTTACCTAAAAAGGCACTATGGGGGTGGCAAAAGCCTTGGCCAGTATTCGAAAGCCTAAGGGTGACTGGTTCAAGCCATCTCTTGCGAAGCAGCTTGGCTTGTCGAGCATGTCATCCCTGGCAGACAGATACTGGATCCCCTTTGACCGACTCCAGAAACTTAGCCAGTTGTTGAAATTGATCATTTTTTTCTTTATACTATGTCATCTTTCTTGGTGAGGGCAGGATGCTACTCAGGGTCTGGGTCATACCAGCCTGGGCTACGTGATCAGAGAGCTATTCATGTCTCTCTGCATATAGTCCAAGGAGGTACATCTCAGGTCATTCATGCCCACATGGACTATGACTGAGTCGTACTGGTACTTAAGGGTAAGTGACCTAAGTGCTGGTGTGATCTAGTGAATCCTGGCCCCTGGCAGGCAACTAACTGTAACAGTCTCCTTATCCAGCCTGGTAAGAGTGACATCAGTATGTCTCACAATGGAGTCTGCTCTGACCAGAATATTGGCTCGTGGAGTGTTTCGCCTTGGGGCTTGGTAGCTGAGGCACAGTGAGATGTGGATTTGTGTTGTGATGGGAATTGTCTTGTTTGTGTACTTACGGAGTTTGAGGACTGTGCATAAGAGGCCTTTGAGGTTTGGTTAAATTGCATGTGAGCACTTCTGCATATGTGGGTTGATGTGGTCCTTTGTGTGTATGGTGAGTGATGTGTGCGAATCGCTGGCAACCTGTTTGTTGCCTTGTATGTCTTTATGTGAGAGTCTAGCCTCCAATGTGAATGTGTAACTACATCTGTCACATACTGTATTTGTCTGTTCAAGAATTAAGTGGTTGTCTGTGTAAATTAGGCAGTTGTTACACTGCTTCACGATACCCATTTCCACTAAACTGGATGCAGTGACAGCTGGAAGGTCCCCATATATGGTTGCAGGCCCTGATGTGTACTTGAAAGGAATAGGAGTGGAGAGTGTTTGTAACTAGGAGTTGAGAATGTTTGTAACCAGATGAGAGAAGTGTGCTTATGTGGTGTAATCGGCAGCCATCCTAACCAGAGATGCTGCCCAGCACCAAATCAGATGCTCTCTCAGCAGCAGTAGTCCTGTGTGTTATAAGGTAATTAGCACAGTAAACTTTCACAGTAATGAAAATAATCTGTTTTTCCAGATGTTTGCATCTGTACAGGGCACTGGCACAGCGAGCAGCTCCATCCAAATGTGCTGAGTTTATACCAGCACTGGAAATACAGAAAACTTACTCTGTGCCCTCTGGCTAATACAGTGACTAAACTCGGAGCCCTTCTGTGTGCTTCCCAGCTCAGACTGACTGTCTAAACACACGCTGCCTCTAGATGAATAACCCCAGTCCTGCTGATGTAAATGCACAGTAAAGAAATGTCCAGAAGCATGTTACCACAAACAAACTTAAAGATACAAAATGCTACCACAAACAAAGGTAAAAGATAAAGATACAGCAGTGCACTTTAAACAGCTTATAAAAGTATGCTTATTTATTAAAAGTACTTTGCTTTGTAGAAATGAACCAAGAGCCTCTCAGTTGTACAGCATTTATAAAAACACTAAAAACAAGGTAAGCTGATTAATAAGCCCTCCAGCCAGTAAAACTACATACAGAAAACTGTGGTTCACTAATCTGAACAAACCAGCCTGCCACCCAGTGCACTAGATAGAAAATGCATTGACGTTTTGACGTAAAAACACAGAAAAGTGAGCAGTGTATTTTTACACTCTATCCGATATCTAGCTGGATAATGAATTCAGAGCAAGTAAATCAGTAGAACAAGCAACGAGAGGCAAAATGCACTTTTTTTTTAAAATAAGCACAAGGAAAGGCAAATAAATAATTCAGGATATGAACTGCTGTGTGGAAAGAGAGGAGCTTATAAAGCTCAATTTACAGTAATTGTGGGCAGCTTAAAATCACCATATTTAAAAAGCAGAACAAGGAAGGGAAAGTGGGTTGGAAAAATAACTAACGGGAAGTCATCAGCAGTGTTTGTAGTTTATGCAGGCTTGGAGTCTTCTCAGAAAAGACAACGACCCAGAAATTCGTTGTGTATTTAAGTATCACTCAAGAGACAGTTTAACCTATAGAAAAAAATGTGAAATGTGCAGCCTAGATAATTTTGTGTCTGTCTTTCACATAGAAAAAGAACACCAGGCCAAGCAGATTTCTTAAAACAATGACACTGATTTTGAATATGTTACTAGATCCTTTTTTTGCAAGGTGCCATATAGGTAGTAACACCAAGGCACAGGCTTCTACACAAGACTGTTTCTAGTCCCAAGAAAAGACAGACCATGGAGACTCATCCTAGACCTGGTAGGATCAATTTCTAAAAGTACCCAAAATTCAGGATGCTAAGCTTGCAACCCATGTTGCCGCTTCTCTTTCCTCAGGTGTTTGTGGTCACACTGGACCTGATAAATGTTTTATCTTCATGTAGTCTTATTAGTTATTGGCTTCTGCAGGATTAGGGACATTTACATTTACTTGTATCTGAATGTCTGCCTGATTTAGGCATCTACCCTAGAAGAGACAGGGAAAGCATTGCACCTCATCTTGACCTGCTTCCAAAATCTGTGACCCTGAACCTGCTGTAGTTACACCTGCTCTTGACAAGACAAATCTTGCTTCTAGGAGCCCATTTAGAAAAACAAACCAAGGAAAGTTACGCTGTAATGGTTGTGTCCACAAAAAACATCACCTTTTATTTACAAAATTAATAATCACTTTCATTTTACTGCTGGTAAAACTTCATCAGATAAATGCTATTTCAAACAATCCATTTAAATAACATTTAAAAGTCACATGTACAAAACAAAATCCAATAAAATTCATCCAAAAAATCCCACACATCTTTAAAGACTTAATTGATTGTAAAAATAAAAACTTTATATTTCTATATACATCTGATAAAATGCTATATTTATTAAAAAAATCATACCATAATTCTTATTGTAGAACAACAAACTCTCTAAAATACTGATAATACTATGGTATCTGCCTTTTTTTGTGCCTTAAGCTTCAGTAGGGGAGCAATACATGTTTGCTCTTTCAGCCCCAGCCAGTTGTGTTTATTCCAATAGATCTGCTAATACAGTTCCCTTAATTTGAGCATGATTGGCCATGGGCCCACCTCTAGGGTCAGGTTTTAGCCTCTCCAAAACTGTAAATTTAAAAATATGATCAGGGTACTCCTTAATATGCTTAAGTAGACCATTGTTTGTTTTTCCTTTTCTAATTTCATAAATATGCTTATATATATGATCACAAAGCTTGCGCTCTGGTTTACCTATATAGAACCCTTCGCAAATTTGGCATAGTGCTGTATCTACTGTACCTGTGATTTCACAATCCAGCTTCTCTTTTAGGTGAAAAACTTTTCCTTGTATGCTAAAATGGTCCCCCATCAATATATGTTTACAGTTAATTACATCTCCCACATTTTGTCATACCACAGTTCACTTCACTAATTTTAGTCCCACTCTCAAAATTATGTTTAAAACTCAGACCTTTTTTGTAAATAATTTTCGGTACTTCCCTGCCCTTATCTCTGATGGACCCATCCTCTCGAAGCATGTCCCAATTCTTTGTGAGAATCTGTTCTGTTAGAATCAATTCTAACCTGCAGTCCAAACTTCATCCTGCTCTTTTGCCTTTTCTTCTCTAGTTATTTGCTCCCAGAACCTTGGTTCCTTTGCTAGTATCTCCAGTAAATTCCAGCCCCACTTGCCTGTTTTTTGTACCCCAACTTGCACTCATTGCTATTGGTAAAATCTCATTTGATGTCTTTGTTTCACTGTTGCAGTATTCTTCACAGTTCGGATCTCCTGCCAAGGATTGGCCAATGTCCGGCCAGCATACCAAAGCCTTTAGGCCTTGCATGTGCAGTTTGTCACATGTATGCTCCCCGTTCAGGACATAGGGCATAAAGGTGACATATGGATGCAGTGACCCAGAAATTAATTGCCAAAGAAGAGAAAAGTCTCCATAGAACGAAAAACACCATGCACATCAAGAAGCAAAAAATGCAGACGGAAAAGGGAGACCACTGGGTAGCAGGGGAATGAAAAGAAAAAAGGGGGTTGGAGGGAGGGACTGAATACTGCACCAGTGAAGAGAAGGACATCTAGTGTTATGGTAAGATTTTACACACGTGTCACTGTTGCAGTATGGCGTTGCAGTATTCTTTATATCAGCTTTAATAAACCATTCTAATGACTGCACTGGAATTTTCATTTTCTCTGCTGTCTCTGTGAAGGTTGGAAAAGTCTGAAAGATTTGTACTATCATAGTGCTACAGAATTAATTTCCCTCCATTACCTCTCAACCTCTTTGCTTAAAAAGTCTGTACAAAGCCAAAAATAAAGGGGAGGACAAAGGCTCACAAATAGGGACAGATTTTAAATATTGTTCTTATAAATTTCAGAAGTTGCTAGAATAAAAGAATGTATGTTAGCATGCATTTTCTGAAGACTATGAAGTCTGGAACTTAAATTCATGTCTTTATTTAGTGACTTAGTCTTCAATGATTTGCCAGAAAACCAAAAATGTTATGAAAAGCAGAACAAAAATACGAGGCACCGCATTTAGAAGCACTGCTTGTGAGTACTGCAGAGGAGGTGAAATGTTCAGACAGTATGAACACTGAAGATAGTCTGTAACAGTAAGAGCATGCCTTTGTCCCAGGGTAGTCAGTAACTTACAAGATACTTTCACAGCAGTTCATTTCAACAAAAGAATCTATGGGCTGTTGTGAGTCGTCGTGGTGTTAATACAGTTTTGCTCCTATCCTTTTGAATAGCTTTTCTGGCAGATTGAAGGGTCCTTGCCACATCTACAGGGTGAACTGTAGTGAAAGTTGATGTTAATTAGGGTTAACAGGTAAAAAAAAATAGGAGTTTCTACAGTAAATATGAAGGAATGAATGTTCCTGTGTAGCCAAGCTACCCGTAATGAATACAAAAGTGCTTTAAATGTATGAAGGCATCCATTCTGTGTAAGTAGTCGGGTATATGGGTGTTTTTTTTCATTGTGCTGTCTCTTAGTTTTATGTTTATTATGTTTTTATATGAATGTTTGCTTGTGAGGATACCATTGAATACTGTGCTGCACTCTAGTATAATTGAATTTAATATCAAGAATAGCATTAATTGAATTGATCTCGACCTTATGTGGAGGCAGAACCTGTGTAATTTTATGTCTGAATTTTTTGTTTGAAGCTGTCATTGTGGTTAATCTTGCAAGTAAGGGGCATGGGATTCATCTGTTAAGTATCTGGAGAGATAGGTAAAATCTTTAATTCTTGGAGCATAGCCAAAGAAGTGGTGTGTGGAGATTTACATAACTATTAAAGCTGTGTAGCATTCACTTTTAATGTCTGCTTTTCGTGTCTGAGCTGTAGAACAGTAGAGCTGTGTTTTACTTGGTCAAGGGCTTGCATTTGAAGAACATTGCCTGTAGCTATTACTAGTATGAAATGGCCTTTTAACAGTTAAAACAGAAAAAAATGTGCGCATTTAATCCTTATTTCCAGTTAATGCATCTCATGGAAGGTATCTTTGTTAAACTGCCTGTTGCAGGTGTACATGCTTCATGAAGTTAAGAAAAAAGTACATGCATTTTTTTTTTACTTGATTACATTTTTGGTTACTCTAGTGCTTTTTTCCCGAGAAAGCAGTTAAAGAATTTCATATTGATTGACAACAGAAATGGATGCCATGTTGTTGTGAACATCAGCGATGCTTTAACCACATTTCTGACCAAAGTACATTTTCAACAAAGTTGCAGTATGATATTAAGATTGTACACTTTCTGTCCTTCCTTGTTTGTTTGTTCTCATTGTGAAGATGACCCTTGGTCTTGGAGTCTGTTCACTTAGTATGTGCTTAAGCAGTTGATTTTTAGTCCTTTATCTGTCATTGCACCAACATGGATAGTACCACTTTATCTCCACTTGTACAGGATTTCAGCTTCTATTGACACCTGTCAATGTGTTTACCTAATGGTAAACGTTCAAGTTTTTTCAACTATTTAGAAAAAGTGGATTTGCAGCCACCACTGAGGAAATCACTGTCAGCCAGCTGTAACAAGTAGGAACATCATAGCCCGAGTTGTGGATTTCAGCAGGAGATTTGAATTAGTAATCTGTCTGGAGACTACTTACCGAAGTTCCTTTTGTTGTGTCCTGGCTTGGGCAAGGCTACATATTCTTGAACAACACTGTGGCCTATTTGCTGTATATTTCCTTGGGGAAATACTTCAGTTAGCCACTTTTTAGAATGGTTTCTGTGGATCGTGAAGGTTCTCTCCCCATTACTGTTACAGCTCCTTTTGAAATCCATTTAGATGTGTCTCTGTGGTTAGAATCTTGCCACACATCTGCTTCAAGTGTCTAGGACCCAGCATGTCTTAAGATAGCTATATTTGTTCATCAAGAACGTCTGCAGATCTTACTTTGTCACATCACAAGGACCACGTATTAATACAGAAGTCTTATTCTAAGGAAGACCGTACGTAGCTGATTCAGTTAACATTTGCATGCGCGGTGCGATGCAGGATGCTCATTTTCCTTCGGTAACATGAAAGCACTTTGCCATGGACTCGCTGACTGAATAATTTGTTTTTGTTTATTTATTGGGTAACTGTCTTAGTAGTAAGTGACTAAAAAGGATGCCATTCAGGAAGCACAGGCTAACACAACAGGAGCAGGAGAGGAAAAGTGGTGTTATTTTAAAGATCGGGAAGACAAGAAAGCAGTGCACCAAAGGTTCTTATTGAGGTACATACTACAGAGTGTTTTGAGAATGATGGTAACACTTCATTTATAGGCATATTACTGAGCAGTGAAACGATAGAGGCATTCTGCAAGTAAATAAAAAAAGGAAGATGGACAATGGTAACAAAATGGCAACTCTGTTAACCAGTGAAGAAAAGAAGCAGCCCCCTTTTTCTTGGGGGGGGGGGGTGGGAGTGTTAAATGTAGAGTTCTGGCTAAATTTTCTAAACTTAAAGATAAACAGTATATTGCAACCTGATGAAATTCAATCCCTGAATTTTAAAAGAAGTGCTTATAGGTTCATAGGTTGGTACTAGGCTATCAGCCCTAGGGCCTATACAAGCCTAGCCATAAAAATTCCCTGGCTATTTCTTCCCAGACTATTTACTTTCCTGGACCTCTGTCTTAGCAGGGCGACTGATGTGAACCCCAGGGTGAATTTCCTTTCTCCCATCCAATCATCAAGGTTCCTTTTGAAGAGGGCCAAAGAGGCGCTCTGCTTGACATGTATGGGCAGTCTATTCCAGAGTCTGGGGAGTCTCTGGGTCAGGAACCTATCCCTCCAGCATGTTTTGTTTATTGTGATGACAAGGTTTAGATCCCTGGAGCGTGTGGTTCTGAGGGATTGGGATTTCTTTGTGTAGCATGTCCAACAGCTCTGACTTTAGACATGGCCTTGTATGTTAAGCAGAGATCGCCTCGGAGTAGACGATATGCGACAGAGTATAGTTGGAGTTTTTTAAGGCGGTTAGCATAGGGCATCTGCTTTAGGCCTGTGATTCTTTTAGTGAGGTATTTCTGCGGCCTTTCCAGTTGTTGCAGATGTCTTGAGAGGTACATACCAAATGGGGCATTGTATTCTATAATGGGTCTAATGAGGGATGAGTACAGTGGGACAATGGCCTCCTTTTTTCTTGATGAAAAGCCCTTAGTGATGAGGTGTGCCACATAGAAGGATTTCCTGACTGTTGTGGCAGTGTGGTTATTGAAGGTGAGACCACTGTCCACCTGTGTCCCTAAGTCTCTTATCACACTTTAGGTGTTTAGTGTACTGTGTGGTAATTCACGGGTACATGTTTTTTCCCCAAAGGGGATAAATATACATTTCTTTGCATTGAGCTTGAGCCCATGGATCTGGCACCAAGCATCTGTTTCTGTAAGGCCCTTTTGTAGAGTAGCCACATCATTTGGGTATTCAGTAATGGCTCCCAGTTTGCAGTCATCTGCGAACTTTGTTAGCCAGAGTCTCTTAGTGTTGGCTTGTACTTCAGAGAAGTAGATGCCAAACAAGAGATGTCCCAGGACTGAACCCTGAGGTACTCCACTTGTCTGGAGCTGGATTTGGAGTCAGCTACTTTTACAGTGTAGGTTCTGTCAGTAAGCCAGTTGGCAACCTATCGAGTGATGTAGGGATTAATGCCCAGCTTAGTAAGTTTATTTATGATTCCAGAGTGGGGGATGGTGTCAAAGGCCTTGGCGAGGTCCAGATAGGCTGTGTGGACTGCCTTACCCTTGTCTACGGCTCTGGAGACTGATTCAAAGAAGTCAGTCAGGTTCAGGAGACAAGATCGTCCCTTCATGAACTCAAACTGGGTGGGGTCCAGTGTTTTAAGGTTGCCAATGTCTTTGTTTATAAATTCCATGATAATACGTTCCATGGCCTTGAAGATCAGGCTTGTCAGACTGATGGGGCAGTAGTTCCCGGGATCCAAGGTTTATCCCCCCTTGTGGAGTGGGACAGCTGTAGCTGTGTGTCACTCAGTGGGCGCAAAGCCTGAGGTGAGGGTATGATTAAACATGACACTTAGGTGAAGTGCCAGTTCATTTTGTAGTTCATGTAGTACACAGCCTGGGATTTCATTTGGTCCCATGGATGCTGTATTCTTAGCTTTGGAGAGTGCATTTTTCATCTGTGTGGCCATTATTACCAGAATTTGGCAATCTTCTGGTATTGAGATGGGCCATTTAGGGGGTGAGAGGGGGGTGAAATTGGCACTGAATCGATCTGCCAGGATATTGGCAATATCCTTGGGATCAGTATATTTAATTCTATTCTGTTGTAGCTCAGAGCAGATCTGAGCATTGCCATTTAAATTCTTGACATAGTTATAGAGTGCCTTGTGGTTGTCTTTGACATCTTTGGCAATTTTATTTTCGTAACTAGCTTTGGAGGATTTTATGAGGGATCTCAGCTTCTTACTGAAGCTGGTAAGGGAGTTTTTTGCATCCTGGGATTTTCCTCTTTTCTGCAACAGTTTCTTCCTTTTGTTGTAAAGTTTGTTTATGGCAGGGGACCACCAGATTGGCTTCCTTTTTTTGGAGGAGAGCATCTTGGATGTTCATCATGTTACACTGCTGCAGTCATTACACTTGGGTTATCCTGCCGTCAGGCGGTCCCTCAGTCGGCCAGAGTTCCAAAGTCTTGGTCCGGCGTCGGTTGCTGTCGCTTCTTCCCTGACGTCAGTGTGCCAGGGGTATGTAAGATGCAGCCAACGCCATTTTCTTCAGTCTTTCTTGCCACGCGGTGCCCGAAACAAAAGCAGTTTGCAAGTGCCGGACGGCTGACTTCTGAGATTTTCATTCCGAATCCAGAACCGAAGTCTTCTACAAAGCTAAGTACCCCGTTGGGGAAACTTTTTTTTGCCTCAGACCGATGTCAGTAAAAGTTAATAATTGTATTTCTTGTGGGAAGTAAATACCTCATAAGAATTTCCATTCTTATTGTGTCCCATGCCTAGGCCCAGACCACAACGTCACAGGTTGTCTGTTCTGTGCTATGTTTAACATCCGCATTATTAAACGACAGTTTGATTTTGCCCGACATTATTTTGGCAGAAAATTCAATTACACCATGCCGTCAGAACAACCGACGACCGATATACACAAAAAGTGCAAAGACAAGGACAGACATCCGAGGCCCAAAACTGACGAAGCCTCTTCTAGGCCAGTCGCCGGTTCTCCGGTTTTCAGCGAGGCGCCTTTGCAGCCCATGACGACTGCTACTTTGGAACCACAGGCCGCCTTGACTCCCACGTGGAGATGACTGGGCCTTTGGATACACCAGATTTACGGCCTACCGAGACTTACCCTTTAGAGGGATCCAGAGCAGCTGAACAAACCTCACAGGTCTACTCAGCTAACCATTAAATCTTCTGCTAAGTCTAAAACCCCTTTAAAAACAAAGAAACAACTACAACATTCACCAGGACAGGCCTCCATGCCTAAGAAACAGATGCTCAAAATGGCCGAAGACCTAATTACTCTGATCAGGGGGTCCCACCCTCCTCCTGATAAAAGGCCTAGACAGGATGCAGACTATGACTCATCCGACCAGGTGTCCATCTCTTCAGATTCATCCTCAGACCAAGGATACTCTTTACCACCTTATGAGGATTCTGATGCTGAGGAATCAATTCCTTCAGCCTCTCCACCAGAGGACTACTCCTTTGGGGAAACCTTACATACCATGAGGGAGCATTTCCATTGGGAGGGCCAGGATTATTCAGAATCCAAGAAAAGGCTCAGAGATTTTCTTTTATTACCTCAACACAGACCCCTTGCTATTCCGCCAGTGTTAGATATTGTGGATGATGTGTAGTCTGAATCCAGTTTAAATCCTGATCCTTTACCTCCTGCTCCAGTTAAGCCAGACAGATACTACAGAGTCCCTGACTCTCCACAAATTTCTTTATAAAAGCCCTGTTGCTGACCCTGAAACTATTTCCCAGGGTCCCAAAGGGGTAAAGGCCTCTACAGCAAAAAATCCAGTCCCCTCTGACAGAGATTCCAGAGCATTAGACAGATGGGGAAAGAAAGTGTATACATCTGCAACTTTAGCAATGAGGGCCTTAAATTGCCAGTTTCACATGCTTAAATATCAGCAATATTTGATGTCTCAGTTGAAACAAAAAATGCTTCCAAATTCAGGTCTTCCTAACTATAAGGAAATGCAGGATTTATTGCATGCAGCTGAACAAGTGGGAAAACATACTTTGCAATGTGGTTTTGATTCATTAGAGGCCTCCTGTAGAGCAGCAGTTACAGGGTCCGTCATTCGAAGACATGCTTGGTTAAAAGAGCAGACTTCAGATCATGTTAAAGCAAAATTATTGGATGCACCTTTGCAGCAGGATGTTTTATTTGGAGTTGAGGCAGAAGAGGTATTAAAGAAGATGGAGGATAAGGCAAAATCTATGCAAACGGCGAAGGATTTCTTACAGGTTCAGCCTCCTCGATTTAGCAGAAATTGGCCAACAAAAAATTGGTCCTTTCCAGTTACAGGCAGACCTCAAAGGGCCAGATACAGATGTCCAAGAGGCAGAGGTCTGCCACAGGGTTCTTACAGGCCTTGACAATGGGGTGCTGCAACCCAGAAAGAAGGAGAAGACCGGCCTCAACTTATAAAAAAACAGCTCCAATGGCTTCCCACTACAGCTGCCAAGCACTTCTCTCTTGGCAGCCCCCTTGGGGAGGAAACTAGCTCTTTTCTTTCACAATTGGCATATGATCACCAAAGACAAATGGGTTCTCAATATTGTATCTCAAGGTTACAGGTTCCACTTTCACACTCTGCCAAGGCTAAAAGGAATGCCAAACTGCCACCAAATCAGTGGGCAGAGGCTCAAAGACAAATTACAGCACTCATGGACATGAGAGCTATTCAAAAGGTACCAACACAGGAGCAAGGACAAGGATTTTACTCAAGACTCTTTCTGGTTCCCAGAAAGGATAAAGCCTGGAGGCCCATTTTGGATCTTTCTTCTCTAAATACTTACCGGGATGTTCCAAAATTCAAAATGTTGACACTACAGCAGCTTCTTCCCATGCTGGGCAAGAAAGCTTGGCTCGTAAATTTGGACCTCAAGGAGGCATACTTGCATGTCCCTATCGGACAAAATTGCAGAAGATACCTCAGATTCTTAGCTGGTTCAATGCATTACCAATTCTCTGCACTGCCCTTTGGCTTATCTATTGCGCCCAGGGTCTTTACAAAATGCCTGGCACCAGTAATTGCATTTTACAGACAAAAAGGAATTCAAGTTTACCCATACTTGGACGACTGCCTTATTCAAGCAGAGAGCAAAGACATTCTTCTAAAGCATTTGGCGTTTGTAAAAAAGATTGCTAATTTACCTAGGGTACACAGTAAATGAAAAGAAGTCAAAACTAGTGCCCTCACAAGAGATAATATTCCTGGGTACCAGCTTAAATACAACGACCCAGATGGTTTAACTCATGCCAGACAAGCAAGGACAAACTAACTGATGGCAACAAAAACCCAACTCCCTGCAAGAAAAATTCTGCAGGCCTTGGGGTACATGGCATCTTGCATACTACTATAATTCCATATGCCAGACTGCATATGAGGAAACTACAGTGGTACCTAAAGAGTGTCTGGTCTCAATATTGTCACAGTTTGGAAACAGTAATACCACTTATTCCTTGCCTTTAACAGGAGTTTCGATGGTGGGCTCAAGCCTGTCACCTCAACAAGGGACAGCCTTTCACTCAACCCACAGCCAGGCAAACATTGACAACAGATGCTTCGGATTACGCCTGGGGAGCACACATGGCAGGAAAATGTATTCAGGGCAAGTGGCCCGCAGAACAAAGGCATCTTCACATCAATCAAAAAGAGATGCTAGCTGTACAAAATGCCCTTATAGCTTTCAAGGACCTTCTGCATCCAGGACAACTACTACTAAAGACAGACAACACCACAGTTATGTGGTACATAAACAAGCAAGGGGGCACTCATTCGTATCCCCTCTGCAGACAAGCCATGACCTTGTGGAACACAGCTCTAACCTATCAAGTTCATCTGCAAGCACAATTCCTGCCAGGAAAGAAAAACACTCTGGCAGACGACTTAAGCAGGAACATCATGGATCCGCACGAGTGGAAATTACATCCACAAATATTCAGAATGATAACACAAAAATGGTGGAGCCCGGACATAGATCTATTTGCATCCCCAGTGAATTGCCAGCTACAGAAATTCTGCGCAAGGACTTACCACCCACAAGCATGGAAAGTGGATGCCCTCTCATTCAGCTGGAAAAACCTACAAGTATATGCTTTCCCACCACTACCTCTCCTTTCAAAGGTACTCCTAAAAGCCAGACAAGAAAAGCCAAAGATGATCCTGATTGCTCCAGACTGGCCACGCCAGCACTGGTACCCAATCTTAAAGAACTTAGCACAAGGTCCACCATGGATTTTGCCTCAAATCTCACATCTTCTGACTCAGCAAAACAATCAGATACTTCACAGCCAGCTCAAGACTTTAAACCTGGCTGCATGGCAGATTCCTTAGTCAAGCAAGCAATGCCTCTCTCCAAAGCTGTTATGGATGTCATTCTGGAGGCCAGAAGGCCTAGCACCAGGAAGGTCTATTCGGATAAATGGAAGAGATTCTGTGCCTGGAACCAGGCTCACAGCCTTGACCCTCTTGTCCCAAATATTCCTCAGATACTACAATACTTAATGGAGATGCTGGACAAAGGCCTCTCCTTTTCATCCATTAAGATCCACGCCCCTGCCATCTCTGCTCATTACAACACAGACCCACCCATTTTTTCTAATCCTTTGCTAAAACAGTACCTCAGAGGGGCTAAAAACATAAGACCGCCCCGTAGAGCGCCAACTCCAACTTGGGACCTCAACTTTGTCTTGGAAAAATTAACTTTACTTTCTTTTGAGCCAGCTAACTCAGCAGACTTAAAATATGTCTCTTGGAAAACTGCTCTGCTCCTGGCAATAACCTCAGCATGAAGAGTTTCAGAATTACAGGCACTAATGGCAGTGGAACCTTTTATCATTTTCCACCAAGACAGGGTGTCTTTAAGAACAAACCCTACTTTTATGCCAAAGGTGGTATCAAGTGTGGCTCTAAACCAAACTATTCACTTGCCAACTTTTTATCCAAATCCACAGAATAAAGGGGAGAGACTTCTGCATTCCTTGGACATACACAGGCAGTTATGCTTCTACTTGGACAAAACAAAAGCTTTCAGGAAAACTGAGCAATTGTTTGTAGCATGTGTTGCAGGAGCACAGGGAAAATCCATTTCAAAACAGACCATTTCAAAATGGATAGGACACTGTATACATTTCTGCTATACACACCATGGGAAAGCTGTACCTAACAGCATTAGGTCTTATTCCACCAGGGCAACAGTCACTTCAACTGCCTACCTCAGAGGAGTACCTACCAAGGACATTTTGGAAGCAGCAACTTGGAGTTCTGTACATACCTTCACCAAGCATTACCATTTGCCTCTTTACTCTAAATCCAGAGCTGACTTTGCCACTGCAGGGCCTTATAGCCTTCCCTAATGCCTTATAGAACCAGCCACCCAACCTCAGCTTTGGGATTCTACCCAAGTGTAATGAGTGCAGCAGTGTAACACGATGAACATAGTACAGTTTTGTACCTGCCATAGATGTCCGAGTGTATACACTGCTGCAGTCTAGGTTACCTTTCCTCCTTCCCCTCTTCCTTGCTGGTAGTTACCTAGGCCTTCTACTCTTTGCTACCTATGGGGAGTATTTGCTGGTAACAAAGTTTTTGATTGCTTTTCTTATGTTTGTTTTATTAGCAATTTACTTTGCCTACCTTTTTGGGGGCACCTGACATCTGGTGCAAGAAAAACTGAAGAAAATGGCGTTGGCTGCATCTTATATACCCCTGGCGCACTGACGTCAGGGAAGAAGCGACATTGGAACTCTGGCCGACTGAGGGACCGCCTGATGGCAGGATAACCCAAGTGTAATGACTGTAGCAGTGTATACACTCGAACATCTACATTTATGGTAGGTACAAATCTGTACTTTCTATTTGGGATGGCACGATTCATGCATGAGTGGATGTGCTCGTACAGTGCCTTAGTGTAGGACTCGGCATTTGGTCGAACTTTCAGTTCCCATCTGCATGGGTGTCATGACGTTTGTAACTTCTGGCTTGAGTAGCATGAAGTTGGGTTTGGAGAAGTTTTTTATTGAGGTTTCCTTTCTGGGGGTTGGGATGTGGATGTTAAGGGTGATTAGCTTATGGTCTGACCTGACCAACGAGGGGGTGACCATAGGTGTGGAGCATCGATTTCCCATGTTGGTAATGACCAGGTATAGGATAATTGTAGCCCCTGGTGGGACTATGGATTTAGTTGATCCAGGGCATTGGAATTTATGAATTCCAAGAACCGTTGTGTAAAGGTGTTGGTACACATGTAGTTTTCCCAGTTAATGGCAGGGTAGTTGAAATCATCCAGTATTAGGGTGTTTGGTTGTATATTAATATTTTCCAGTATGTTTAGAAAGGTGTAGTGAGAATCTTGGGGCATGGTGGGGGGGGGGGGGTCTGTAGCAAGCTACAATTTGGATTGCAGTCTTACCTAGTCTAGTGTTAGTTGCACCTGGAGAATTTCAGACGCATTGTGTTGGACAACTAACATGGTGGTGTGAATATCCTGGGTGAATATGGACACTCCTCCACCTTTAGTTTTTCGATCCTGATTTGGTGACCGAAAAGTGTGGTAAGAGTTGTAGCCTGGTACTCTCTGGAGCCTTGAACCAGGTCTCAGTTACTGCACAGATGTAGATGTTCTCCATTTTTAGGAATGCCTCGAGAGAGTGCATTTTGAGGTTTAGACTTGTAGCATTACCTTCAGATTTTGCATGCTTGTACCTGTAACTGTGGTGGTTTTGTCCTTTGAACTTTGCCTAAAAAAGGCACTATAGGAGTGGCAAGAGCCTTAGCCAGTAACCTGAATCCCAGGGGCGACAGGTGCAGACCATCTCTGGCAAAGCATCATGATCTGTCGATCATGTCGTCCCAGGCAGACAGATACTGGATCCCCTTTGAATGACACCAGAAGCTTAGCCAATTGTTGAAGTCAATCAGTTTGTCCTTATGTTGTGGTATCATTCTAGGCAAAGGAAAGATGCTACTCAGGGCTGGGCCACATGATCCGAGAGCTCTTCCATGTCTCTCTTCATGTAGTCCGGGGAGGTACGTCTCAAGTCATTCACTCCAACATGGACAGTGACAGAATCATATTTGTACTTGTTGTGGAGTGACTTGAGTGCATGAGTTATGTGGCGGATCCTGGCACCCGACAGGCAGCTCACTGTAATTTTCTCCTTGTTCAGCTTGGTGAGTGGGACATTAGTGTGCCTGACTATAGAGTCACCTATGACTAAAGTGTTGGGTACATTGTCTTGCCTTGGGGGCTGCTGCTGGGTGGCACACTGGTGTTGTGAGCTATGTGACACTTTGGTTGTGACTGGTGTTTGTTTGCATTTCAGCTTCGGAGGTCCTTGTTGCTTGGGCAGGTTACAGTTAAGGGCCTCTGCATATGTGGATTTAGTGTTGCTATGTGTGGGTGTTGATGTGAGTTTAGAACCACGAAATCCCACTAACGTGAACGACCAGATCACCGATTTTTTTCCTAGAGAAAAAAAAATTGATTGGCCATTGCTATGAAATTGCCCTTTACCCCACTATAGTGTGTGCTTGGAGTTTGTATATTTATAGAGGGGTTGTGGGGGGTGAAGCCCCCCACATTGTAATGATTTAGGTGGTCTGTTGTATTTGGTTGGTATGACCTGCGGTCACATTAGTGAGATTTTGCGGTTTATTGTTCAATGTTGCCGTATTTGCTGGAAACAGCTTTTGGCAAGATAATATAGACCCCATTTTTAGCACACTAAACTGCTCCCCTATAAGAAAAACCTTTTAAACACTGTTAAAGTTCATGGATAAAGTTCTACCTTCGTAATGCATTCAATTTCAAAACACTAGATACAGAAGTCAGTTAATTGAGTCCTGGCCAGTGATCAGCATTAAGCAATAGTTGCCACTAAAGTTCTCTCAGTTCCAACCACAATTGCCAGGGACCACCTCTTGGATTTTTTTGTTAGTTGTTCCAAAACCATAAATTTAAAACTGTGGTCACTACAATAATAATATTGGCATAAGGCATTATAAACCAGATAGTTATTACAATTAATGGAATAATGCTTCCCTCTAACAATAAAAGAATGTCTGTTGCAGATCCATTAACAGATATTGTATAGACTACACTTATTTGTCCCTTTTATGCCTATTAATCCTTCCTTATTTCCTTTTAAATTAAGAATCTCTTCCAAGTAGTTTTTTAAATTTTTGCCCCTTCAAAATACTTTTTTTGGTCTACCAGGGTCCACTTCTTGTAAGTCCCCATTTTTATGTAACAATAACCAGTTCTTATTAACTGTCCATCAGATTATTTTACTATGCAAATTAAAATCTGTAATAAAGGTAGATGATGTTTAGTGCAATCTCGCCTACATTCTTACCCTTTTGTTTGGAGCCGAACCTCGGCTCCGACTCGGCCATACTCTAGCTCAAAGTCTTCAATTGGCTCGTGGCTAAGAGGTATCCCATTCTGCAACGCGCCCATCCCAGATCTTGTTTGCCGCTCGTTACGCTCAGACGTGGTCTCGCTCTTGGACGTGGTTTAGTATAATTTTTTCTTCTAAATTTAAACAAATTGTTGACCAAAAAGCTATTTTCATAGCTACCTTGTGTGTAATGTTTCTGCTGTTTGTGTGGCCAGTTCCGTTGGCCTTGTGGTATCCCGTTCGCCCCTTGTCTCCACGGGCTAGGCCCATTTTTCAGTCAAAGGACCTTGTTTTCCCTACTGTCCAGTTGTAGTTTTTCCAATTTGTCGGTATTTTGTTGTTTCTGTGGTGTTAGTCTCTTGTTTCCTGGGCTAGGCCAGTTTAAATTGGAGGACCTAGTCCTCCTCATGGTTGTCCGTGGTCTAGGCTGTTTCATTTAGATGCTCTAGTTTCTCCGCGCCCTTCTGTGTTTGGTTTTGGTGCAAGGGTGTTCCTGTGTTCCCCTGTGTGGTGTGTGGAGTTTTCTTGTCAGCATGTCTAAGGATCCCAAAGAACACAGGCCTTCGGGCTTTAAAAAGTGTGTAGAATGTAGTAACAAGATGCCTTTAACAGATGGGCGGAGTGTGCGTGTACTGCTTGGGGGCTATTCATCTCCAAGAATCCTGCTTGTTCTGCCACACTTTCAGTACCCTTGTACTGCAAGAGAGGAAGAACAAGCTTATCTTAAAAGGACTACTGAAACCTTCCTTTGAAGAAGACTTGGAGAGGTCTTCTAGTTCCAGATCCTCTCCTTCCAAACCGGACAAGAAATCGGAGAAAAAATCTACAAAAAAGCGCTCTCTGGCTCCGTCAGTTTCCTCCAAGCCACCAGAGAAAAATCGCTAAAACTACTTTTACTTCTTCAGCTCCATTGGCTTCGGTCCCAACAGAAGGCAGTACACCGACTATGTGGACATCAGCTCCCAGTATCTTGGAGCCGGTGATGGATATTCTAGTTCGGAGCTGGTCTCCAGTTCCTCGACCGGTTTCTCCGTCTCATAGGTCTCCTTATGTAGAGAGATCCAGATTTCTGACCTTATCCTCTAGGTTGATGATGATGTCGATAGAGTGGTGCAGAAACTGTTCCAGTCATCGGTGCTGGCTAAATTGTTTTCGGTTCAGGCCCGGTCGGCCCCAGAGCCCATCCTCCCTTCCTCTTTGGCTGTTCCTCCTCCAAGCCTTTTTCGGCTTTTGGTGCCAGAGCTGTCAGTTCTGTCGGATGCCTTGAGGTCAGTTCCAGTAGCCCCCTCTGGCCTCTCAGCTCCGATCTCTGCTCTGACCCCATCGGTGCTGTCCACGGGTCCAGAATTCTTGGTTCACCGGTCGACCTGAGAGGGAGGTCTCTGATCGATCTTCGGCTCCTAGCCTTCCTCTCGGTGCTTCAGCTCTGGTGAGCTTGGGGTCCGAAATCTGCTTCGGACATCTCTTCGGCTCCGAGGGTTACTACCGTATCTTCCACGGTCAGTCGACCTTCGGAGCCAGGGGGGGTTCAGCTTTCGAGGTCATGAGGAGCGTGCTGGCCAGGTCGTCAGCTGCATCTTAAGGCACCGACACTCTGCCCCCTCCGCACCGGTATCAGTCTCGGATCACCCTCTATCCATGGACAGCGAAGACCCAAGGCCTCAGGATAGCTCCATGAGTGGTCCCCATACTTGCTGAGGTCTCCCCGGAGTTTTTGCCTGAGGAGCCCCCCAGAAAGAGTGTGTGCAAGAGGAAGCTCGTTGACTCCCAAGATGAGTCTCTCACGTCTGACACTGACCTCGAGGAGTCAGAAGGGTCCCCCAAGTCGTCTTCTGAAGATATCTCTTTCTCAGATATCGTGGAAATCTTGAGGCAGAGAGGCAACTGGCCCTCCAAATCCCCTTCTGAGGAGGAGTCTATGTTCCTGAAGGCCTTCGGGTTTCAACCCTCCACCTCTTGGGTTTCTCCCCCGTTCGATGAGCTACTGGATCTCATTTGTCGGAAGGTGTGGGAAATGCCAGACACTGTGGAACCTGTCCCTAGGAGACCCAACAAGTTTTTGTCTGCTCCTCCAGACAAGGATTTTCTTATGAAAGGCGTTCAAGTAGATGCCATGGTGGTGGCAGAAGCCACCAAGAAGGAACTTGCTGAAACTTCATCTACCGTCCATCCCCCTAACAAGGAGTCTAGGGCCATGGACAGGTATGGGAAGCATGTGTTTTCCTCAGAGGCCTTTATACTGCGGTCACTGAACTATTTGTCGCATTTTACACGGCTCCAGAGAGATATCCTAAAAGAGCTGGGAGAATCCGTACAGGGTAATGTTTCTGATGCTGTGGTTCGAAAGGTCAGTGCTCAGATGTCTACCCTAAATTCCATTACCAATTCCTCCATGAGGCTGATCTCGTATGCAGCCGATGGAGTGAGCAGGGCTGCGGGTTCTGGAGTCTGTCTTAGGAGACACTCCAGGATGCACCTGTGCAACTTCGCTGAGGCTTTCAAGTCTACTTTCACCAACGCCCCCTTTGACGGTTCATCCTTATTTGGAACCAAGGTGAAGGACACTCTCACTAGGTGTGAGCAGGAAGGAAAAACCATGTCTGCCATGGGAGTCAGTTTTTCCATGCCTTCTCGACCTTATCCCAAGGGCCAGAAGGGTGGAAAAATGTGGTTCAGAAAGTCGCATAGGTTTTTTCATGACACACAGAGTGATTTCCCCCTCCAGAGGCAGGGGAGGGGGTGGAAATTCAGGTAGAGGAGGCCCGCGTAACTAGGGGGACCGCAGTTCCTTTCATGGTTCTCCCTACCACCGCTCCTGAGGGGAGGCCCGACTGTGCATCTCTGGTGCCAGTCGGGGGTCGCATTTCTTTATACACAGAAGCCTGGCGAGACATCACCCAAGACGAGTGGGTATTACAGATAATTTCCAGAGGTTATCATATTCCCCTTCTTTCTTATCCCCCTCCAAACAAAAGAATCCCAGACGTTCCACCCAGTCACAAGGATTTCACAACTTTAGAAGCACAAAAGTTGCTGTCAAAGGGAGCCATCCAGCCTGTCCCCGCAGACCAAGTAGGATTTAGGGACTTACTCTAGATTCTTTTTGGTGCCAAAAAGAACAGGGGACCTGAGACGCATCTTGGATCTCAGCCGTTTGAACCTTCATGTAGAGAAGTCAAAGTTCCGCATGGTCACGTTACAGTCAATTCTCCCATTATTAGGGAAAGATGTGTGGATGTGCTCCATTGACCTTGAGGATGCTTACTATACCATATCAAGATGGACAGGGCATCCAGAAGTCACTTACGCTTCTGGCTGGGAGCCAGTCATTTTCAGTTTCGCGCCCTGCCCTTTGGTCTCACCACAGCCCCCAGGCTGTTCACCAAATGCATGGAAGTGGTAACGGCTCACTTGAGACGTCAGGGATTCCAATTGTTTCTGTACCTGGACGACTGGTTCCTGTCTGCCACCACCAGGCATCTACTGCTACAGACCAGGGATGCCACTATTGCCCTGTGCAAAATTCTGGGAATTACTCTGAATTGGGAAAATTCTGCCTTGTTGCCCTCGCAATGTGTTACCTTTATCAGCGCCAAATTAGACACTGTGCTCATGAGGGCCTTCCTACCAGAAGAGAGAATTCAGGTTTTACAGCAGCAGGTCTACGCTTTGCTACCATTGAAGAAGGTCAAGGCAAAAGTGGTCCTCAAGTTATTAGGGACCAGGGCTGCCACGATTATGCTAGTTCCTCTTGCGAGACTACACATGAGGCTTCTTTAGTGGCTGCTTTTTGCCCAGTGTCCTCTACAGCATCTCCCGCTCTCCTATCTTATTCTGATTACAGACAAGTGCAAGCAGGATCTGCGCTGGTGGCTTCAGACCAGCAATCTCAACGCGGGCATATCTTTCGTTCTTTCTTCTCCAGTTGCTATGGTGACCATGGATGCCTCCCAGATGGGGTGGGGGGGGGCATTATCTCAGCAGGACAGTCCAAGGCACGTGGCAAGAGCACGAGACCCATTTGCATATCAGTGTCTTGGAGATGAGAGCGGTGCTATTAGCGCTGCAAGCACTTTAGGGCTTTCTTCCTCATGGGAAAATTGCAATCCACTCAGACAACATGTCAGTGGTATGGTATCTGAACAAACAGGGAGGAACCAAGTTGTATCCCCTTTGCAGAGAAGCACTTTGAGTGTGGCAGTGGGTAGTGTCTTCCCAACGCTTTCTAGTGGCAACACACATACCGGGGAAGTCCAGCATGATTGCCGACAAGCTAAGCAGAGCTATTCTGATGCCTCTCGAGTGGTACCTGAACGAACAAGTGGCGGAGCAGATTTTCCGCAGATGCAGTCAGCCTTGCTGCGACCTATTTGCCAGCCCCCTCAATGCCAAATGCAGCAGCTACTTCACCCTTATCCCCCGAAGGGGGAGGCACCCAGGGACGCTCTAGTTCACAATTGGCCCTCTGGTCTTCTGTATGCCTTCCCACCAATCCCCCTGATAACGAAGGTTATTCAGAAAGCACAATCCTTGGGAAGCAAGATCTTACTGATTGCACCACACTGGCCTTGTCAGATTTGGTTCCCTTTTCTCCAACCTTGTCTAATGGATGATCTCTGGATTCTGGACCCAGAGCCAGATCTGCTGACTCATATATCAGGGCAGTTCTATCCCTCCATTCAGACCCTCAAGTTGACAGCATGGCTGCTCCAGTTCCCCTAGTCAGGCCTCATGATTTTTCCCCGGAGGTGGTTCATATTCTTCTTCCCACAAGCCTTTTACTAGGAAGATTTATTCCAGTAAGGGGAAGAGATTATCCGTTTGGGCTCATGAAAGGCAGATTGATCCCTATACAGCTCCCATTCCATCAGTTTTAGAATTTCTTTCTCAACTGTTCAGGCAGGGATCAGCTGCGGCAACTATCAAAGTGCAGTTGGCAGCCATTTCTACCTTTCATGTTACTAATGAACCCAATCTAATGGCGCACAGACTTTTTAGGGCTTTTCTGAAAGGGACTATGCGACTTCGACCTCCAGTCTTTGATCCTGTAATGTCATGGGACCTCAATTTTGTGTTACAGTGGCTTACTTCACCTCCCTTTGAGCCCGCAGCTACTTGTGACATTAAATTTTTGTCTTGGAAGACGATCTTTTTGATAGCCATCACTTCGGCTAGGCGGGTGACTGAGCTCCAAGCTTTATGGTTCGGCCCCCTTACTTGGTATTTTGCAAGGATAGGGTTTCTCTAAGGCCTAATCCTTCCTTTATGCCAAAGGTTTCTTCAGTTGTAAACCTCAACCAGTCCATTGAGCTACCTGTGTTTTTCCCTGAATTCTCTAACAGGGCAGAATTTAAGTTTCATCAGCTAGCTGTTCACAGACAATTGCGTTTCTATTTACATAGAACTAAAGATATTAGGAAATCAGATCAACTCTTTGTCTTGTTCCCAGACAATAGACTTGGGTCTCCAGTTTCTAAAGTAACTCTGTCCAGATGGATTTCTAGTTGCATTTCCTTCAATTATACTTCAAATGGCAAGGAATTACCCTTTAAAGTGAAGGCTCATTTTACACGATCGGTGTCTACCTCTACTGCCTTTCAGGCTAGGATGTCTATGGATGATATTTAGCTACACGGGCATCGCCTCACACCTTTATTACTCACTACAAATTGGATCTGATATCAAGAGGCAGATCTTCCTTTGGTTCCACAGTGCTCAAGAGTATTTTCCACTGAGCCACCCAAGGTTTAGGTGCTGGGGACGCTGTCCCAAGGGTAAGAATGTAGGCAAGATTGGACTACATAGCATCAAGAAGTTATGTTCGATGTATGTAGTCCATCTCACCTCACATTCTTACTAACCCACCCACCTACCCCCTCCTGGAGTACCTAGAGGTTTAGTCTCTGGTTTCAGTATCCTTTTTTGTTGGGTTGGTTCTTCCTTTCAGCGTGTTTGTGTGTGTAAGTGAGCTTGCAGCAAACAAGATCTGGGATGGGCGCGTTGCAGTATGGGATATCTCTTAGCCACGAGCCAATTGAAGACTTCCAGCTAGAGTATGGCCGAGTCGGAGCCGAGGTTCAGCTCCTAACCCAAGGGTAAGAATGTGAGGCAAGATGGAGTACATACATCGAATGTTATGGTGAGTACATAACTTGTTTCAAAAAGTCCTGGGTTGCCCAACCCAGAGTAAGAAGTAATCAGTACTGTTGCTGTACCACAAAGCTCCCCAAGAGGGGGTTAAAAGCCTTCATATTTCTTTTAATAATTACCTCATTTTTAAGGTAAGTAACTAAGTCCTGTGGATAGCCTCTTTTAATAAACAGCTGTTCTAAAAAATAGCATTCATCCAAAAAAATCTTTTTCATATGAGACCATTTTAGCCATCCAAACAAATTGTCCTTTTACCAGAGACAACTTTTGGGCAAAAGGATGGCACTAGAAAAGTTCAAGGACTTAGAATAAGTTGGTTTACTATAAATTTTAGAAAAATAGCACTCCTTACTAGTATTCGTCTGTAATAGAACATTCAAATAAGAAATACTAGTTCTGTCCTTCTGTAAGGTGAATTTTAAAAACTCCGTAGTTTGATTTATTTACTCAAAAAATTCATCCAAGCATTCAGATGAGCCAGACCAAAGCAAAAACAAAACATCCAAATATCTTGGATAATATCATAAAAATTGAGCATAAGGACCTGTCACTAAAAAATCAGAGTCATGAAATTCAGTGGCGATCTTTGTTAAAAATTCCCGAGAGTCTTTACAGATTTGGATTTCATCTAACAAAATCTTATCTTTAACTTATAGTAAATAAATTTTGAGCAGGCTTGTGTGATACAATGTCTACTGTCCACAGTAGGTTGCATTGTTGGGTTATATACATCTTTATGTATTTTTGGAATTCCAAAAAGGGAGGGGATAAGTGGGAATGAAACATTTATGTAACTGAATTCTTCAATAAATAAATAATGGATGTTACCTTTTATCGTTCTGTGTCCTTGGTTCACCTCATTCAGAGAAACCTACTCATACACACTGTTGTGGAGTATACAATCCATTATTTTTCTAAAGTCATATTGTGTCATCACCATGACCCAACCCCCCCCCCCCCCCCATCAGGTTTCATAAATCTCAAGCCCGACTGCTTAACATTCTTAAGAAAGGTGTATTCAGACTTGGTCAAATTCCTTTTAACAATGTTTTTCTTCTTAGTTAAATTCCTAAGGTCAAGTTCGCACATACGATAGAATAGTTGCAACATAGGATTCTGATACAGGGACTAAATTCTTAAAAAGAAGTTTAAAATTCACCTTCCTAACAAAACACTTAAAATTGATCAACACTTGAGCGATATTCATGTCTCGTGATGGAACAAACGTTAGCCCTTTTGCTAATAATTGAACTACTGTGTTGTTTTTTTCACTGAAATTAAAAATGTGAAAATCCCCCTCAGCATTGCTGATAATTTTGCAACGTTGAGGACAAGTATTTAAACTGTCCAAAGGTTTGCTGGTTAAATCCAAGTGTGCAATCAAGCTCAAAGTGGGCGTGTGCGATATTTGTTTTTCCATTGGTGTTAATGGGGAGGAGGATAAATCCCAGGGAGGCAATCAAGCCCAAGATGGGTCTGTGATGCTTGTTTTTCCATTGGTGTTGATGGGGAGGAAGGTATCCTGTACTGTTTTTTGATTGGTTCTGGTAATTTATTGGTTCCCTTGAGTTCATCTTTGCTTGTTGATGTTGTTGCTTTTGCTTTAATCTTTCTGAGCGCCAGAGAGGAGGATAATTTGCACTATGTGCATAATAAAACTGTTGGAAAGAAACCCCTCCGTTGTTTTGTAGAACATTGTCTGCAGACTGATCATACGCAATACTGTTATGGTCAGAACGATTTGAGGAAAAAGCTTGTTGTTTTTCCCATACTTCAGAACGTGGAGTATCTAGGTAGGCAGTACCAGCCTGATATGTATAACAATCCCTTTCTAATTTTTTAACATTTTGTAATTTAAGTTTCTCCACCTGTAAATCAATGCTGGAAAAAATACGAACATAGTCAAACTGGTAATGGGCATAATCACTGTCTGCTACAATACGCTGTTCATCTGTTGCATTTCTGTAGTTAATTGTTCTGTCATTCTCTGATTGTATTTCATTAATAGTTCAAATACTCCAAACCATGTCAGTCAAACAAAGCTAATAAATCACGTTGAAGTGAAGAGTCTTTTATGAGGCCTGTGAGATATCTCCATAAATGAAGCCCCTTAGGGACTTGGGTCACTTTTATATTAAAAATTATGAGGCAGTGTCAAGGACTGTTGAGAGGTTAGTCAGCAGTCGGTGTGAAAATACAGTAAAGAAAGGCTGAGACCCTGAATTTCAGAGAAGATAATCTGTACTAGATTAGTGTATGGCCTGGAAGAACTTTTTGAGGGAAGCAAGACAAAAGACTCAGAGCACCTCCCAGAGAGTTACTGTAGGAAAGCAAGGCAAAAGACTGACAGCGCCTCCCAGGGAGTTACTATATATATATCTAGTTAGAAATACAACAGTTTTGGCAGAGTGCACAGTGTTAAAGAACAAAGGGGCACAAATGAAATAAAGGAATGACGACTTTGGGTTGAGTTAAGAAGCATTATTTACATGAAGATGATACAGTGGTCATTTCAGTGCCTGTGGATTCAGAAACAGTGTAGAATGGACGCAGAAGCATGTGACTGTATGGATGTGTAAGTGAGTTGTTGGAAGAAGACCATCTGCTCATCCAGTTCCACCTAATTGTTTTGTGTGACCTCATACAGTTGCTCTTCTGCTTTGCATTTTTTTTTATTTTGTTTCACCATTGTAGCTACTGTTGAAAATGGCAGTGGAGTTCTTAACCAGATTATTTAATGAAATCTTGGAAAGTCAGAGGATGCCTGAGGAGTGGAGAAAGTGTTTTGGTACCCCTTTTTAAGAATAAGGGTGATGTGCAGAGTTGTAGTAACTACAGAGGGATAAAACTGATCAGTCACAGCTTGCAGTTATGGGAAAGAGTACTGAAAGCTAGGTTAAGAAGGGAGGTGATGATTAGTGATCAGCAGTATGGTTTCATGCCAGGAAAGAGCACTACAGATGTGATGTTTGCTCTGAGGGTGTTGATGGAGAAATATAGAGAAGGTCAGAAGGAGTTGCATTGTGTCTTTGTTGACTTGGGGAAAGCATATGATAGGGTGCCTAGAGAGGAGTTGTGGTATTGTATGAGGAAGTCAGGAGTGGCAGAGAAGTATGTAAGAGTGGTACAGGATATGTACGAGGGTAGTGTGACAGTGGTGAAGTCTGCAGTGGGAGTGACAGATCCATTTAAGGTGGAGGTGGGATTACATCAAGAGTCAGCTCTGAGCCCTTTCTTATTTGCAATGGTGATGGACAGGTTGATAGATGAGATCAGACAGGCTGCCATGGACTATGATGTTTGCAGATGACATTGTGATATGTAGTGAGAGTAGGGACCAGGTTGAGGATACCTTGGAGAGATGGAGATGTGCTCTAGAGAAGACAGGAATCAAGGTCAGCAGGACTAAGACAGAATATGTGTGTGTGAATGAGAGGGAGGGTAGAGGAATGGTGAGGATGCAGGGGGTAGAGGTGGCAAAGGTGGATGAGTTTAAGTACTTGGGATGAACAGTTCAAAGTAATGGTGAGTGGAAGAGAGGTGAAGAAGAGAGTGCAGGCAGGGTGGAGTGGATGGAGAAGAGTGTCAGGAGTGATTTTGTGACAGACTAGTACCGGTATGGGTTGGGAGGGTGGCCTAATGGTTAAGGTGTTTGCCTTACAAACACAAGGTGCAGGGTTTGAGTCTCACAAGGGATAACTGGCTAGGCTTAAAATGGCTCACAAGGGCAGTTTGCCTAGTACTAACCTATGAACCTATGAGTGAAAGAGAAGTTCTACAAGAGGGTAGTGAGACCAGCTATGTTATATGGGTTGGAGACAGTGGCATTGACAAAAAGACAGAAGTCAGAGCTGGATGTGGCAGAGTTAAAGATGTTAAGATTTACACTGGGAGTGACGAGGGTGGACAGGATTAGGAATCCGTATATTAGAGGGTCAGCTCAGGTTGGACGGTTTGGAGACAAAGCCAGAGAGGCGAGATTACATTGGTTTGGACATGTACTGAGGAGGGATGCTGGGTATATTGGGAAAAGGATGCTAAGGATGAAGCTGCCAGGTAACAGGAAAAGAGGAAGGCCTAAGATAAGATTTATGGACGTGGTGAGAGAGGACATGCAGGTGGTTGGTGTGACCGAGCGATATGCAGAGGACAGGAAGAAATGGAAACAGATGATACTCTGTAGCGACCCCTAACAGGAACATCCGAAAGAGGAGAAGAAGAAGATTGTAGCTACTGTTGCTTGAATCTCATTGCTTCTCTGTCTGTTCTGACCCCCATCTAGGTTGTCTTCTGGTTTTATCCTTAGCTTCCAGCTGCCTGCTGGGGGGGTCCCCCTTGGATTCTGGCTGCCTTGAAGACAGTGGAGCACCACTGCACCATGTTTCTTGGGCCACTGCAGAAATATTGTATAAGTGCTGACCAACCCTAACTTTTGCACGTCATGCTTTTTGTGAAATCTATGCTGTTAAGGTGTTTCCTTGCACTGTGAGCATGCCTCACATGCAGCTAGGCTCACTCATATGTCTAAATTTCCTGATGTGTAAAATCTTCTAAATTTTACTGGTAAGTATCCCCTTAATGAAATATGCAAACTCTGCCTTGGACCCAAACCATTCCTCAGCTTCATTCAAGGATCTTTGGTCAGGAAAGGGCCACCTTTGGCTTCCACCATTGAGAGGGAGCAAAAAAGCAAAGACGGCATTGGTGGATGTCACCTGTATAACAGTTATATAAGGAAATATGAGGTATAACAATATCAGCACAGTTGTGAGAGAAGAGTACTGAGCTCTGATAATCGAGCCACTTGTTTGACTTTGCCAGTGGCAGAGATCCCTGTATGTTATGACTGCAACACTGACCTCACTTGACTATATACAATGATGGTAACTTACCTACATGGCTGTACTTTCTATGTTAGAAGGTGCTATATTACTGTGATAACATTTCACATTTGGCCCCGAAAAAGGTCAATGCCATTTACAAACTACTACTAGAGCAGGCAGATCTCCTCCCCAGGTGTCTGCCAACTCCTAAAGAACCACTGCATTTAGTGTCTTGTCCAACAAGAAGTCTAGAACTTTAAATGTGGTGTGACAAGGGCGTGTGTTCCTTTGTTTCCCTAGGGCTGCAGGTTTAGATGTGTGCTTAGGTAATAGCGTGGCTGAGAATTTCTCCCCTTTAGGAGGCACTCCGCAGCAAGATTTTAGAAGTCCACTTTCCAAGGAATGTGTTCTTTGGCAAGGCACTCCAGGACTTGGTTGATAACCTCTTGAGGAAGAAATTGAGCTTTTCGCTTTGGAGAATCTGTATTGCCCCCAAGGCCACTTCTGCATCTTTCTCTGGAAAACAATTTTAAAATGTTGAAGCCTCCTTGATAGCTGAGGAAGACCCTCAAGTGTCACATTGTCTTGTTCCCTTTTGCTGCCAGGAAACTGCCCAGATTGCTTTCCCTGGAAAGTCAGTAATACCCCTAACTGAATGACCACAGGGGACTAGTGGGTTCTAGACAGGGTACCCTTCACATACATAATAGAGCTCTGCTGGTGAATCAGTACATATCAGCAAGTCTCTTTGGACAGGCGCAGACTGTACTACTAAAAGGGGCCTTAAAAGCTCTTTCACTTCAGGAAGAGAATGAAGTTTTTTTTTTTTCCTAAAGGTTCCTAAACTTGAAGGTAATAGACAAATTTCATTTCATTCATTGCTTTGGCAACTCTTCCACAACATCTGGTATTTTTGGATGTTTTTCTTTAGATTTCTGTTGCAGTATTCACTTATAGAACATGTCCTGCCAAAGATACCTTAAAGCCTTCCAGTCTGCAAAAGCTTAGACACCTTCCTTCCTATTCATCCTGTACTTGAGATTACTTGCTAGTACTTAAGATGTACAAGAGAAAAAACCTTCAGAACTTTATTAATGAACAACTTGAGTCGCAGTCTGTTTTACTGTATGGTCAACTGCTGCAGCTGTTGTTGACATAAGTATCCCTTTGGTGACTCTACTTGGTATTGTGTTTTTCAGAGAAACTTTTTTGTGACTCTATGGCTGACAGATTCCGTATAAAGAACATTATTTTTGTCTTTTTTTTTTTTTTTTTTTGCTTAATTCTAAACACAATTATAAAAATTGTTTCATTTACCAGTCTTTCATTTCCAAGACCATAAGGAGTCATCTTAACTGTCTAAAATTGTACCCTAAGAACAGGCAGTTAAAGGCTTTAGCAAAAGCTAAGATGGCACTTGAGTCATCTGCCTCGGGCGTCCCCCATCAGCCTAAAAAAAGGTTAGAAAATCAATAGAAGAGGCCAAGTCTTCTGAGAAATCTGCTTCTCTGTTGGTCAGTCAGACATCTGTGATGACGTACATGACCAATCCTTAGACGATCTGTCATATCTTTGCCCACTGTTGGGATCCCTCAGTAGGCTGACATAGCACAGGGCTTTAGCACCTCCACATCGACTGACCAGACTGCCAGTTTGGTAGTGAGGAGAGAACTTAGTTTTTCCTGTTCTGATGCATACGTAATGAAAGTGCTAATTCAGATAAAGATTCTTTCAATATTAATACTGAGTCAAGGTGACTTATTTTGAAGATTTGAAGGGATTTAATATGCAAACTTTGTAACTTCCAGATAGAATCTGAGGTTAATTCTCCTCCTTGAGCCACAACATATCCTCAAGCTACTCCCTTTAGCATCAATTTCAAAATTGTAGGGATACTGTGTCTTTCTCTTCCCTTTTTGAAACTCACAACCACTTTGGATTTAATAGAAAATGGATGCCTACATTCACCCACATATGTGGAGGTTCTCAACAAAAACATACCCAAATAAAGGAGACCTCAGAGGCAAAAACATGCCCAACCTCCACACCACATACCATGCATAGTCCACACACCAGTGTCTTCCAACCACAAAGGCCTAACCATAAACCAAACATATTAATCGTAGGACATTGTGAGAGACGCACATATGCCTCTCACCAGGCTCGATAAGGAGAAAGTCACGGTTAGTTGTCTGTCAGGTGCCAGAATCTGCAATATCACACATGCACTCAAGTCTCTCAATAACAAGTACTGTTATGATTCTGTCTAGTCCATGTTGGTGTGAACGACTTGAGATGTACCTCCCTGGACTATATGAAGAGAGACATGATCGAGCTCACTGAATATGTCCCATGCAGGTATGTCCCTAGCCTTAAACAGCATCCTACCATTACCCAGAATGATGCCTTAATACAAACAGAAAATGATTGGCTTTAACAATTGGCTTAGTTTCTGGTGTCATTCTAGGGGGATCCAGTACCTGACAGCCTGAGAAGATATGATTGATAGACCATGATGCTTTGCCAGAAATGATCTGTCTCACTCGAGCATCAGGCTTCTGGCAAAAGCCTTTGCCTCCTCCATAGTGCCTTTTTAAGGAAAAGTCCTGAGGTCGATAAAACCAACATAAAATTTTCAACAAAATGCAAATCAAAGGTCATGCTGCTAAATGATAGAAGTCTAAACATGACACTGCACTAATTGCAAGCCTTCTTAACCCTGAAAGATGCTGACATTTGTGCAGTCACAGAAACCTTGTTCAAAGCTGCCGAGAGCACCCCAGCCTTACCTGGTTACTCATCCTATCATACATTCATACCCCAGACTGTGGACAGCAATGCCAAAGGAGGTGGAGTTTCAATACATATTAAAGAAACACACAACTCCAGGCTGGTCAAAATCGCACAGGAGATACTCCAGGTGCAGTTAACTGTTAACAAAATCCTTATTCAAATCATAGCTAGCTACAGGCCCCCTAATTTGACTCAAGATACTCACTCCACCTATCTGGACCTCTTTGAATCTATCAAGATTCAACCCTTTACCCTGATCCTGGGCGACTTTAACTACCCAACCATAGATTGGAAAAACTACTCATGCCAGAACGCAAATGGTGAAAGATTCCTTGATTTTCATCATTGCAAATGCCTTGGAACATCTAGTCAGTACCCCTACAAGAGGTGATAATATCTTGGACTTAGTATTAACCAACATGAGTAACCACTGCAGCACACCCTACAGTATTATCCTCCCTGGTAAGAACCGACCATAAAGCGGTCACTTTCAAAGTCAGCATCTCCCCTGACCCCCCTCTAGCTAGGGACAAACAAAAAAACTTCTCCAAAGTTGATTACAGCCACCTGAGGGATGGTATAAATAGCTTCACAGCACCCTCCCCTTCTGTTGGAACTGGCACAAGTGTCCAAATCTACACCAAAGTACTATAAGAGCACTTGTATAGATGCATGGAATCAGGAATATCTGACTGGACAAAATCATCCTCTGCAAGGAAGAGTAAACCATCTGGTGGACATCTGCAATAGATAAACTATATAACAAAAGGAAAAATTGCTGTTCAGAATCCAGAAGGAGCAGGTGCCCAACTGGAAGCAATCTCTCCTTAGCCAGAACAAACAAGAGCACTAGTGAAATCCTCTAAAGCCAACTTTGAGTCCAAATTGGCCCCATCTATTAGAGATGGTCATAAAGCCTTCTTCACATATGTCTACAGTCTCAAAGAAAACACCCAGATCTGTTCAGAACTGTTGGTCAAGGACACCACATACACAAATGCTGTAGATGTAGCCAATCTAGTGGATGACGTATTCAGTGAAAGCTTCACCCCTCTGCCCCCCATCAGTAAATCTGGACATCCCCAGTACCTGGCCCCCTCCCCTCATCTCTAGGGAACAGGTAATCACTGCTCTCACAAAGACAAAAAATACAGCCTCCATGGGACACGATAACATCAGGTATGAACTTGCAGCACCATTAAGCACCCTATTCAACCAAAGCCTGAGTATCGGCTTTGTCCCAGCTAATTGAAGGACAGCCACTGTCATCCCTTTACACAAAGGTGGCATGTCCACCGATCTGGAAAATTATAGACCCATCAGCGTAACTAGCCTGATCTGCAAGGCCATTGAGCAGATTATCATGGACCTCCTCAACAGGGACATTGGCAACCTCCAAATACTCGACCCCACACAGAGTTTGGCTTTGTCTAGGGGAGGTCATGTCTGTTAAATCTGGTCGACTTCTTTGAGATAGTCAACAAAGCCATGGATGAGGTGAAGACATTGCAGACCGCCTACCTTGACCTGGCCAAAGCCTTTGACACTGTTCCCCACTCAGGCATAATAGATGGTCTGTCAACTAGGCAACAATCCGTATGTTATCAGATGGGTATCAAACTAGCTCACTGATAGAACCCACTTAATCAGAATAGGGGAAGCCACCTCAAGCAGTAGACCCGTAATGAGCAGTGTACCCCAGGGATCGGTCTTGAAGCCTCTGTTATTTGGGATATACGTTTCTGAGGTGCAGGCCAAAACCAGTGGGTTATGGCTGACCATGTTTGCAGTTTACTGCAAGCTCGGTGCTGTCATGAGTTCCCCCAAGTGATGTGGACGTCCTCCAAGAGGGTCTCAACCAAACAAATGACTGGTGCCAGAAACGTGGCCTCAAGCTGAATGTCAAGAAATGCGTCATCATCCCCTTTGGGGAGAGTGAAGTCCCCACATATTATCACATTAATAATGTCCTAAGTACACAGTTTGGTCAGTTTGGGGACCCAGGTTGATAGCAACCTGACTTTTTGTGTATTGATCTTTCTCTTTCTTCTGTTTCGGGTTAGTTTCTTAAAGGCATCTTACATATTAGGCTCCTAGGAAACCATTCCCTTCTCCTTGGGGCCTGAATTTGTTTCTAGAAAAAATAACAAAACCTCCTTTTGACCCTCCTGCTTCCTTGAAATTCTTAACTTTGAAAACTGTATTCTTATTTGCTTTAACTTCCGTCAAAATGGTTTTGGAGTTGTAGCCATACGTGTTCTATTTCTTAGTCTTCCACAAAGACAAGGGTTATCATGACATCCAGTACTTCCTTTATACCTAAAGTTGTTACAGAGCTGTTTCTATGTCGAGCCATAATGTTTCCTGCCATCTTTCCAGTCCTAAAAGAGATAGTTCTTCAGTTGTTGGATATGCACAGAAGACTAAGATTCTGTCTAAAACAGAAAAAAAAATGACAGCACGTCTGATCCATCCCATTATCTCTGATGAATCATTATAGGTTTATAGGTGTTTACAAGGCCAATGACCACAAGGGCCTTTTTAAGCCTAGCCATGCATCCCTAATCTCTGACAAGTTCTGATATCCTTGATAAGTTTAAGCAAGAATTTAGAAGGTGAAACATTTACATGCAGGGGCCTGGGAGATGAACAGTTTACAGGTTGACTGTGTCCATTTGAGACACAGGTGCCAAAAGAGGGATGAATTTCCAGCTCCCCATCCAGTTGTCCAAGTTGCACTTGAATTGGGGTTAGGGAGGAACATTATGTCTACCAGTTTCTAAACTGACAGTTTATAGATGGCTTTCCCATTACATTTCCTTTTGTTACCTTTTCCATTGCAAATCCTCTCAGAGAGGTTAAAGCTCATTTCACCAAAGCTTATGACCTCCTCAGGAGCCTTCTTCAAATGCTTAGATTCCATTTTAGACTATATCGCCTGGTCTTTTCTGTTCACACATTCCCAAAAAGATTTTGTTATTCTCCAGCTCCATTTCTTCTACCTCTAACCCTTCCTCTTGAGAGCTTTGGGAATTGTTTCATAAGTGAGAAATACCACAAAAGTGATCTAATGAAAAACATAATACGGTCAAGGATGAACTTAGTAGATGTTTGAAAAGATCGATTTTGCAATATACATACTATCCCTCTATCCTCCCTTTTCATTTCTTTCTTGGCTGAAGTAAATTTCTTAAGATGTTCTTCGTGTTTCACTGTTGCAGTCATCACACTTGGGTTATCTGCCTGCAGGTAGCCCTCAGTCGTCCCGAATACCAGAGTCTTGGGATTTCTCTGTCGGATGCTGTCGCTTCTTCCATGACATCAGGTCATCAGGGGTATAAAGCAGGCAGCCAACGCCATTACATCAGTTTTTCTTGCCGAGGAGCCCGAATCAGAAGCAGTTTGCAAGTGCTGGTCAGCCGCTACTTGAAATTTTCGTTTTTCGAGTTTCAAACCTGAAGTCTTCTAAAGCTAAGTACACCATTGGGGGTCCTTTTTTCTTGCTCTAACCAATGTCAGAAAAAGTTAACAATTGTCTTGCCTGTGGAAAGCAAATACCTCACAGAGATTTTCATTCTTACTGCGTCACCTGTTTATGTCCAGACCACGACGTCCCTCGCTGTAGGTTTTGTGCCTTATTTAATGCCCGAACCATTAGTCATTGGGCTATTTTTGTCGCTAAATTCTTTTGCTGTCATTCTCCGTATTCCGAAATGGCTTCGATAAGCCATCCGACTACCGATCTTCCGAAAAAAACGTAAAGATAAAGACAGAGAGACTGCATAGGTCCAAAACTGCAGACGATGCTTCCGTTAAGCTAGTTGCCAGTCCGCTGGTACTCAGTGAGGTGCCTTTGCAGCTCCTGATGCCCACTTCTACAGATTCGCAGGCCTCTGCTGAGACCCATTCGGAATCCGGTATACCACGAGATGCTTCTTCGACTATGGAACCTGCAGATGTCTCTACCTTGGATGGGTCTGCAGCCGCTGTGCAGGCACCAGCTTCTGAGGGTGTATTCCAACCTACCGATGTTCAAATTAAACCGATGGCTTAATTTTTAGCTAAAACTGCTGAGTTTCTTGGGCCCAGAGTACGCACTATGCCTAGAAAACCAACAACCAAAGCACATGCTCAAGTTCCCATGCCACAAAAACAAATGCTTAGAATGGCTGAAGAATTTATTACCCTAATTAGGGGAAGCCAGCCTTCCCCTGCTAAGAGACAAAGAACTGAGTTTCATTCTGATTCTACAGACCAGGAGTCAGATGACTCTGACCCTTCTGATTATCAGGACATGCCCTTAACCTATGAGGATTCAGATGCAGAGGAATCCATTCCCTCTGCCTCCCCTCCAGAGGATTTTTCTTTTGGTGAAACCTTGCATACTTTAAGAGAGCATTTCCGCTGGGAATGCCAAGATTACCCTCAGTCCAAAAAAGAGACTCAGAGAATTTTTAGAGTTGCCTCAGCACAGGCCTCTAGCTATACCTCCTGTCCTGGATGCTGTAGATGACTTCATGGAATCCAGTCTTACTCCAGACACTTTACCCCCGGCCCCTAGAAAACCTGACCGGTACTACAGAGTACCTGATTCTCACAAATTTCTCTTCAAGAATCCTACTGCGGATCCAGAGACCATTTCCCAGGGACCTAAAGGTATTAAGGCTCTCTCTCTCTCTCTCTCCCTCTTGTCTTTCGGCTTTTCCCGGTTAGGGGTCGCCACAGCGGAACTCCGGTCCGCTAATGATTGGCAGTAGATTTTTAGGTGCTGGCTTGCCGAGCCTAACGCACAACCTTCAACGAAGGAACACCCATTCATGCATGTCGCCACACAGAAGACGCTCTAACTGAGAATCGAACGGGCAACGTCTAACTGTGAGGCAACAACGCTACCGCAGCACCACCACCGCAGTACCTAAAGGTATTAAGGCTACTACAGCCAAAAGCCCTACCCCTTCAGACAGGGATTCCAGGGCTTTAGACAGATGGGGTAAGAAGGTGTATACCTCCGCAACTCTTGCCATCAGGGCATTGAATTGCCATTTTCACATGTTGAAGTACTAGCAACATATTATGGAACTAAATAAGCAAAAAAATGGGGTTACTTTGAGATTGTGCAGAAAATAAAGATTTACAAGAGTTAATGCATTCTGCAAACCAAGTTAGTAAGCATACTTTGCAGTGTGGCTTTGATGCTCTAGAAGCATATTGCAGGGCTGCAGTCACTGGGTCTGTACTGAGAAGGCATGCTTGGCTGAAGGAACAAACATTGCCAGATCATGTCATATAAAAATTACTAGACATTCCTTTAAATAAGGACTGTTTGTTTGGCACCAAAGCAGAAGAGGTTCTTAAAAAGATGAAAGAAAAAGCTAAATCTATGCAAACTGTTAAATAATTCTTACAAGTGCAGCCACCTAGATTCAGTAGCTATTGGCCTTCTAAAAATTGGTCCTTTCCAGCCCCTTCCAGGCCAAACCCAGGGGAAACAGGCCACCCAGACTACAGTCTCAGGGTATGCAGAGATCTAAACAATGGAGTGCTCTCACCTCAAAAACAGGGAGTGGTAAGCCATCCCCTTATGGAAAAAGCTTACAATGACTTTTCAATTATCCTTCCCAGCCCTTCCCAACTACTTGTGCCCCTAGGAGGAAAACTTGCCCTTCATGCAAAAAACTGGATGTCCATTACTCAGGACCAATGGGTCCCTAACATTGTATTCCAGGGGTACAGATTCTACTTCCATTCACTGCCAACCCCAAGCGGGTTTCCAGACCTTCCTCCAAACCAGTAGGCAGAGGCTCAAAAGCAAGTACTTTCCCTGGTCAATATCAGAGCTATTCAACCTGTTCCAGTAGAACAAAAGGGGCAGGATTTCTACTCCAGACTTTTCCTGGTGCCCAGAAAAGAGGGCTCTTGGTGCCCAATCCTGGATCTATCAGTTCTCAACACCTTTCTGATGGTCCCAAAATTCAAGATGCTTACCCTGCAACAGCTTCTCCCTATGCTAGCCAAGGATGCCTGGTTATAAACTCTAGACTTAAAAGAAGCTTATCTGCACATCCCCGTAAGAGAGTCATGCAGAAAATATCTACGCTTCAGGGCAGGCTCTATGCACTATCAGTTATCTGCACTTCCCTTTGGCTTATCTACTGCGCCCAAAGTATTCACAAAGTGCATGGCTCCAGCCATTGCATGTTGCAGACAGGGAAATATCCAAATTTTCCCACACTTGAACTATTGCCTTATTCAGGCAGACAGTCAGGAATTGCTACTTCATCACCTGGCATTTGTAAAAAGCCTTCTCACTTCATTGGGGTACACCATCAACGAAAAGAATTCACAACTGGTGCCCAGTCAAAAGATTGTATTCCTGGGAGCAATCTTTGACACAACTTCCCAGGCGGCATTTCTCACTCCAGAAAAACAGGTCTATCTGACCAACTACTTCAGACAAATGGCCACCAGAATCCAGCTCTCTGCAAGGAAAATACTGCAAGCCCTCGGGTTCATGGCCTCATGTTGTTGTGTCTTTTGGCTTTTCCCGGTTAGGGATCGCCACAGTGGAACTCCGGTCCACTAATGATTGGTAGTTGATTTTTACGTGCCGAGTTACCAGCCCTGACGCACAACCTTCAATGAAGGTACGCCCATTCACACGTCTCCACACAGAAGACGCTCTAGCTGAGAATTGAACCGGACAGCGTCTTACTGTGAGGCGACAACCCTACCGCAGCACCACCACTGCAGTATGGGTTCATGGCCTCATGTATTCTGCTAATTCCATGTACAAGAGGGCATACGATGAAACTTCAATGGTCCTTAAAAAGTCTTTGGTGCCAACATTCTCGGGACCTGGAAACAATCATTCCAATCATACCTTGTCTAAGGGCAGAGTTCCTTTGGTGGGCAGAAGCATGCAACCACAACAAGGTACTACCTTTCACTCAACCCCTCACCCCCCCCCCCAACCCTGACAACAGATGCATCAGACTATGCATGGGGGCTCACATGGCAGGCAAATGCATTCAGGGCCACTGGAGCCCAGGCCAAATTCTCCTGCACATCCCTCAAAAAGAGATACTAGCTGTACATAATGCTCTGACAACCTTTAATTGCCTAATCCTTCCAGGACAGCTGCTGATAAAAACAGACAACACCACAGTTATGTGGTGCATAAGCAGGGGGGAACCCATTCTTACCCACTCTGCAGGTTAGACTTGGCCCTGTGCAACACAGCCTTGAGCAACCAAGTGCATCTATAACCTCAATTCCTGCCAGGCAAACAAAATTCACTGGCAGACAACTTAAGCAGAAATATCTTAGACCCACATGAGTGGAAATTGGAGCACAAAACCTTCAACCTTCTAATCCAGAGGTGGGGGACACCAGAGGTGGACCTCTCTCCCCCCCCCCCCCGAGAACCACCAGTTGAGCAAGTTCTGCACTAGGAACTCTCACAGCAGGGCTTGGAAGGTGGATGCCCTATCCTTCCAATGGGAAAAAACTCTGTTTATGCCTTTCCCCCTCTGCCCCTCCTCTCAAAAATACTACTTGGCATCAAACAGGACAGGCCAAGGGCAATTCTTATTGCCCCAGATTGGCCACGTCAGCACTGGTACCCACTCTTATGCAGTCTGACAACAGTGCCACCCTGGCACCTTCACCAGACTCCTACCCTGCTGTCTCAGCAGGAGGGACAGATTTTGCATCCACAGTTGCAAACCCTAAACCTTGCAGCCTGGCTTATCCCCTGAATACACCACCAGCAACCCTCAGCAAACAGGTGCTGGATGTCATTCTTGAAGCCGGAAGGCCTAGTACTAGGAACTCCTATGCTGAAAAGTGGAAAAGATATTGTTCTTGGAATCAGTCTCAAGGAAAGGACACAGCAGTGCCCTCATTACCTCTAATCCTGGATTACCTAGTAGAGCTACTCCACAGAGGCATATCCTTCTCCATTAAGATTCATTCCTCTGCCATCTCAGGACATTATAATACTGAGCCACCTCTATTTTCTCACCCTCTCATCAAACAGTTCCTGAGAGAGGCTAACAACTTAAGGCCCCCTAGGAGAGCACCCACTCCTGCCTGGGACCTTAACTTTGTACTGGAAAAGCTCACGCTTCCCCCTTTTGAACCTGCTGCTTCAGCAGAGTTAAAATTCCCCTCTTGGAAAACAGCCTTGCTTTTAGCCATAACTTCAGCAAGAAGAGTGTCAGAGTTACAGGCGCTTATGGCTGTGGAACCCTTCATTATTTTCCATGCTGACAGGGATGTTCTTCATGTTTCACTGTTGCATCTGCTGGCAGGTTGCCCTCAGTCGGCCTGAATTCCAAAGTCTTGGGTCCTGCGTCGGTTGTTGTCTTCTCTTCCATGACGTCAGGTCGTCAGGGGTATAAAACATGCAGCCGATGACATTTTCTTTCATCTTTCTTGCCACGCGGTGCCCAAAGCAAAAGCATTTCACAAGTGCCGGTCGGCCGACTACTGAAATATTCGAGTTTGAGTTTCAGAACCGAAGTCTTCACTAAAGCTAAGTACCCTGTTGGGGAAACTTTTTTCTTGCTTTTTACCGATGTCAGAAAAAGTTAATAATTGTATTTTACTTGTGGGAAGCAAATACCTCATAAGGATTTCCATTTGTACTGTATTCCTTGCCTAGGCCCTGATCACAACATGCCTGGCTGTCGGTTTTGTGCTAGATTTAACCAACGCACTATTAAGTGTTGGTATATTTTTGCATCTAAGTATTTTGGAAACAGATTTAACTATCCAGAAATGTCATCGGATAGCAATCTGACTACAGGAGTACATAAAAAACGCAAAGAAACGGACAGAGAAAGGCAGTCGAGATCCAGAACCGACGACGAAGCTTCTCCTAAGCCAGTCGCCGGTTCGCCGATACTCAGTGAGGCGCTTTCGCAGCCCCTGATACAAGCTACCTTCGAGTCGCAGGCCTCTACCGACACCCATGTGGAGTCCGGCATGCCGCAAGATACTCAAGGTATTGGAACGATGGATGTATCTCCCTCGGATGGGTTCGGAGCCACTGAGCAGCCACCGGCTTCTGAGGGTGTTTTCAGACCTCAACATTTGTATATCAAACCGACGACAGCTGCAAAACCAAAGACAAAAGCAACTTCTAAAACTAAAAAACCGATGCATGAGCCACGTGCACAAGCCTCTATGCCTAAAAAACAGATGATCAAAATGGCCAAAGACCTTATTACCTTGATCAGGGGTACCCATCCCCCTCCAGATAAGAGGCCTAGGCAAGACACTGACTATGAATCTTCAAATCAGGTTTCTATTTCTTCTGATTCCTCTTCTGATCAGGAATTATCTATACCTCCCTATGAGGATTCTGATGCTGAAGAGTCTATTCCATCTGCATCTCCTCCTGAGGATTATTCATTTGGAGAAACCTTGCATACTTTGAGGGAGCATTTTCACTGGGAGAGTCAAGACTTTTCAGAATCAAAAAAGAGGCTCAAGGATTTCCTCCTTCTCCCTCAGCACAGGCCTTTAGCCATTCCTCCTGTTTTCGACATTGTGGATGATGTGTTTTCGGAGTCAAGCTTGACCCCTGACTCCTTACCTCCGGCTCCCAGTAAGCCTGACAGATATTACAGAGTCCCTGACTCACATACATTTTTATTTAGAAACCCTGCTACTGATCCTGAAACTATTTCACAGGGTCCAAAGGGAGTTGGCCTCAACAGCAAAAAATCCTACCCCCTCTGACAGAGATTCAAGGGCACTGGACAGATGGGGATAAAAGGTTTATACATATGCAACCTTGGCAATCCGGGCCTTAAACTGTCAATTTCATATGCTTAAGTACCAACAACATGTTATGGGATTGCTGAAACAGAAAATTATGTTGATTTCAGAATGTGCAGAAAATAAAGAACTGCAGGAATTATTGCATGCAGCTGAACAAGTTGGGAAGCATACTTTGCAATGTGATTTTGATTCTTTAGAGGCCTCCTGCAGGGTCGCTGTTACTGGTATGCCTGGTTAAAGGAACAAAATTTGCCTGATCATGTTAAAGCTAAATTGCTAGATGTACCTTTACAGCATGATTCTCTGTTTGGTATTAAGGCAGAAGAGGTTTTAAAGAAAATGGAAGACAAAGCTAAGTCTATGCAAACTGTTAAAGGCTTCTTACAAGTGCAGCCACCAAGATTCAGTAGACACTGGCCTACAGAAAATTGGTCCTTTCCTGTGTCAGACAGAGCTCAAAGGGGCAAATCCAGATACCAGGCGCAAGACTCAAACGGGTCAAAGCAATGGGGCGCATCCACCTCCAAATCTGGAGGAGATAAAGCGCACACCTACAGAAAGCAATCCCAGTGACTTCCCTCTGCCTACACCAAGCACTTATCTTTTGGCAGCACCCATAGGGGGGAAAGTAGCACTTTTTGCTCAAAATTGGCAGTTAATAACACACAAGGCAAGAGGGTACTAAACATCGTATCACAGGGATACAGATTCCATTTCCACACTCTGCCAATGGCAAATGGTTGGCCAGATCTGCCAAAAAATCAATGGGCAGAGGCACAGAAACCGGTTACATCCCTCATGGATATGGGGGCCATTCAGACAGTACCAGAACAGGAAAAAGGACAAGGTTTTTACTCAACTGTTCTTGGTACCCAGAAAGGACAAGGCCTGGCGGCCAATACTGGATTTATCGATTTTGAACATGTACCTGGACGTTCCAAAATGCTGACTTTGCAGCAGCTTCTGCCCATGCTGGACAAGAATGCTTGGCTGGTTACTTTAGACCTAAAAGAGGCATACCTGCATGTCCCAATAAGACAGTCATGCAGAAGATACCTCAGATTCAAGGCTGGCTTAATGCATTACCAATTCTCTGCACTGCCCTTTGGCTTATCTACTGCGCCCAGGGTCTTTACAAAGTGCCTGGCACCTGTAATTGCATTTTGCAAAGAAGTATACAAATATATCCTTACTTAGACAACTGTCTCATTCAAGCAGAGAACAAGGACACTCTTCTTCGACACCTGGCATTTGTGAAAAGGCTTCTAATATGCCTATGGTACACAATAAACGAAAAGAAATCACAACTGGTACCTTCTCAAAAAATAACACTCCTGGGTGCAAGCTTGAATACACCTGCCCAGATGGCTTACCTCACGCCAGACAAACAAAGGCAACTGACTACTTAGTTCAAACTGATGGCAACAACAACCCAGTCTTCTGCAAGACAAATTCTGCAGGCTCTGGGCTTCATGGCATCCTGCATCCTACTAATTCCATATGCAAGACTGCATATGAGGAAACTTCAGTGGTACCTAAAAAGTTTATGGAGTCAACATTCACACAGTCTGGAAACAATGATTCCTCTCATTCCCTGCCTGCAACAGGAGTTTCTATGGTGGGCAAAGGCCTGTCACCAAAACATGTGACGGCCCTTCACTCTACCCCCTGCCAGCCAAACTTTAAAAACAGACTCATCAGATTATGCCTGGGGGGCCCACATGGCAGGAAGATGCATTCAGGGCATATGGGCACCAAACCAAATGCATCTACATATCAACCAGAAAGAGATGCTAGCTGTTCAAAATGCCCTAACAGCCTTCAAGGACTTATTTCATCCAGGACAACTAATGATAAAGACGGACAACACCACAGTCATGTGGTATATAAACAAGCAAGTGGGAACACAGTCATACCCCCTTTGCAGGTTAGCCATGGCGCTGTGGGACACAGCTGTGAACTACCAAATACATCTTTAAGCTCAGTTCCTGCCAGGAAAACAAAACACTCTGGCAGACGATTCAAGGAGAAACCTTATGGAGCCTCGCGAGTGGAAACTAAATCCACAAGTCTTCAGCATGATAACAGAGAAATGCGGGAGCCCAGACATAGATCTATTTGTCTCTCCTCAAAATTATCAATTGAAAACATTCTGCACAAGGACTTGTCACAGACAAGCATGGAAAGTGGACGCCCTGTCCTTCAGCTGGAAAAACCCATCAGTTTACGCCTTTCCTCCTCTGCCTCTTCTTCCCAAGGTCCTCCTAAAAGTCAGGCAAGAGAAGCCAAAGATGATATTAATTGCCCCGGACTGGCCCCGCCAATACTGGTACCCAATCCTAAGGAACTTGTCTCAATACCCAGCTTGGACCTTGCCTCAAAGACTACAACTACTGTCCCAGCAAAACAATCAGATCCTGCATAATCAACTACAGACTCTGAACCTGGCAGCATGGCTAATCATGTAATCATACAAAATGACACCTCACAGTAAAGCTGTGATGGATGTCATTTTGGAAGCCAGAAGGCCTTGTACTAGAAAATCTTATGCTGACAAATGTAAGAGATTCTGTGCTTGGAATCAAGCACAAGGAACTGATACAGCAGAACCACATATTCCTCAGATATTACAATACTTAACTGAGATGCTTGACAAAGGCCTATCTTTCTCATCAATCAAAATCCATGCCTCTGCCATTTCAGCTCATTACAACACAGAGCCACCAATCTTTTCTCATCCTTTACTAAAGCAGTATCTTAGAGGAGCCAAAAATTTAAGGCCTCCTAGAAGATCACCACTACCTGCATGGGACCTCAATTATGTGTTGGAAAAGCTCACCCTGCCTCCATTTGAACCAGCTGCTACAGCTGATATTAAGTTCTTATCATGGAAGACAGCTCTGCTACTAGCAATTACTTCAGCAAGAAGAGTTTCAGAGCTACAGGCCCTCATGGCTATAGAGTCTTTTATCATGTTTTACCCAGACAGGGTGTCTCTGAGGACAAATCCTACTTTTATGCCTAAAGTGGTTTCCAGTGTGGCTCTTAACCAAACAATCCATCTGCCAACATTTTATCCAAATCCGCAGAACAAGGGAGAGAATTCTGCATTCCTTGGACGTACACAGACAGCTAAGATTCTACTTGCGCAGGACTAAAGCTCTAAGGAAAACTGAGCAATTACTAGTGTCATATGCTGCAGGATCAGAAGGAAAGGCTATTTCAAATTAGACAGTTTCAAAGTGGATAAGCCACTGCATCCGTTTCTGTTACCTACACCATGGTAAACCTGTACCCAAGGGCATTAGGTCTCATTCCACCAGAGCTCTGCAGCTACGTCAGCAGCCTTTCTCAGAGGAGTACCAACCAAAGACATTCTAGAGGCTGCTACTTGGAGTTCTGTTCACACCTTTACAAAGCATTACCATTTGCCTCTCTACTCTAAGTCCAGGGCAGGCTTTGCCACTGCAGTGTTGCAGGGCCTTATAGCCCACCTATTGCTGTTTAGCTCCAGCCTCCCAACCATAGCTTTGGGATTCTACCCAAATGTAATGACTGCAACAGTGAAACACGAAGAACATAGTACAGTTGTGTACACTTACCATAAATGTAGATGTTCGAGTGTATTCACTGTTACAGTCCAGGTTACCCTCCCGCCATCCCCCTGTCATTCTAAAGTTTATCTTTCCTTCTCTATCTTCTACAACGTATGTGATGTATTTGCTTGTAGATGAAGGTAAAGTTTATATTGATGCATGAATATATATATATCTATAATAAAATATTGCTACCTTTTTGGGGGCACCTGAAATTGGGGGCAAGAAAAACTAAAGAAAATGGCGTTGGCTGCATGTTTTATACCCCTGACAACCTGACGTCATGGAAGAGAAGACAGCAACCAACGCAGGACCCAAGAGGGCAATCTGCCAGCAGATTACCCAAATGTAATGACTGCAACAGTGAATACACTCGAACATCTACATTTATGGTAAGTGTACACAACTGTACTTTTCCCTTAGGACTAACCCGTCCTTAATGCCTAATGTGGTATCCAGTGTGGCTCTAAACCAATCCATCCATTTGCCAACCTTCTTCCCTAATCCTCAGAATAAAGGAGAAAGGATCCTGCACTCCTTGGACGTGCACAGACAGCTCAGGTTCTACCTTGAAAGGACTAAACCTTTCAAAAAATCTAACCAGCTGCTAGTCAGCTTTCCTACAGGGGCAGAGAGGGTAAGGCCATTTCAAAGCAAACAAATGGATAGCACACTGCATCCATTCCTGCTACAAGCACCATGGAAAACCTACCCCACAGGGGATCAGACCACATTCCACTAGGGCTACTTCCACCTCTACAGCATTTCTCAGGGGAGTCCCTACCAGGGACTTTCTGAAAGCTGCAACCTGGAGTTCTGTATACACCTTCACCAAGCATTACCACTTACCTATTTTTTCTAAATCCAGAGCTGGATTTGCTCCAGCAGTCTTACAAGGCCTGTTACCCAGCCCTAACACCTCTTGACTGCCTCCACCCTTCCTCAGCTTTGGGAATCAACCCAAATGTGATGACTGCAACAGTGAAACATGAAGAACATAGTACAGTTGTGTAAACTTACCGTAAATGTAGATTTTCGAGTGTATTCACTGTTGCAGTCCTGGTTTCCCTCCCTCCAGCCTCCTGGCTTTCTCTGTCCTTCTCTATGGCCATTTTTACTAGCAGTGGTATTTACTTTTCACTGGTGGTGTTCGCCACCATGTACTAGCTTCCTATTTGGGGGCTCCTGACATTTGGGGCAAGAAAAACTGATGTAATGGCATCGGCTGCCTGTTTTATACCCCTGACAAACTGAGGTCATGGAAGAAGGGACAGCATCTGATGCAGAAATCCCAAGACTGTGGTATTCGGGATGACTGAGGGCTACCTGCAGGCAGATAACCCAAGTGTGATGACTGCAACAGTGAATACACTTGAACATCTGCATTTATGGTAAGTGTACACAACTGTACTTTTCTGTCCCTCTTTATTTCCTTTTTTACTCTAGCTGTTCTACTGGAGTCTGCCTGAATATTTGGCTGTAAGGAAAGAAATCTTTGCAGGTTTTCTCACTCATACATTCTTTATACTAGCATGCAGTCTCATGTCGGACAGATTTATTTATTTATTTTACATTTGTTGACCGGGGTAATCCTTCTAGGTGTGAGCCCATTTTCAGCGGACGCCTGGGGAGAAAAGCTCCAATAAAACAAGAACAACATTGACAGGTACAGTGTCGGTTTTACATGGAATTTAACAGAAATATCTAGAGACAGTAAAGAAATTTCAATGTACAATAGGCACTTTAGTGAAAAGAAGAAAGTTATTACAATATAGCAAAGTTATATATATCTATATTATCTATCTATATATATATATATATATATATATATATATATATATATATATATATATATTTTTTTTTTTTTTGGAGGGCAGGGGTCCATCTTTAGTTGATCATTTGAGTATACTTTAATACATGTACATATGTATACCGTTACAAAAGAAAAGAAATTATCAAATTATACTCTTATTGTAGGTAGCTGATAGGTGGTGTTAAGAAGTGGGAGTACAGTATACATGGAGACTGTAACATTTAGGGCATGAAATTTGATGTGGGCTTATGTGGTATTAGCCTGGCTTGGTGCAGGAGCAGAGCAAGTTGTTAGTGAGGTGGTCTTTGAGCAGAGTTTTGAATTGTTGTAGGTTGGTAGCATTTTAGGATGTGTTTAGGGATTGAGTTCCAAAGTTTAGAAATGTGGTGGGAATAGAGGGTGTCCCCAGCTTTGTTGTTGCTTTTGGATACTGGGAGGAGTGTTTTGTGTGAGGATCGGAGTTGCCAAGTGTTGGCATATGGTTGGAGTAATTGTTGTAGGACTGGGGTTCTGTTTGGCTGATATATTAGTTGGTGAGTAAAGACAAGTTGGGTATAGGTTAGTTCTGGGAATTCTAGCCAGTTTATTTGTTGTAGGGCAGAACAGTGGTGGGATCTATATGGGGAGCTAGTGGCGAACTTGGCTATTTTATTGTAGGCTGAATCAAGTTTGGTAAGGTCAGTTTTGTTAAGGTTTGTAAAGATGGGGGAAGCATAGAGAACAGTAGATAAGAGATGAGTCTTTGCGATGCTTAGTCTAGGAAGGCTAGTTAGGAACGGATTAATTCGGTAAAGAGAGCCTAGTTTGATATGTGTTTTTTTAATGTTTTGAGAGAGGTGTAGGTTGAATTTTAATTTACTATCAATTGTGACACCTAGTAATTTCATATGTGAGCTGGTGTTTATGATTGTGTTGTTGGAGGAGTGGGTTTAAAAGTGGCTGAGGGATTGGGTGTTTTGGTGGGGAGAAAGAGCATGAGTTTGGTGGTGATTGGGTTCAGTATGAGGTTAGTGTTAGCCAGGATTACCTGGTGGAGTTTGAGCTCCCACTGTCACAGTGCATCTCATACTGTCTACAAAGGGGACTTCAGTATGTGGAGACAAGCTTCCTTTCAGACAACAACAATGACGGAGCTGTTAGGAGTCATGGAGGGTAGTGGAAGATACTGTCTGAGTCAGAGGGTAGGTTACAACCCTGACAGCATTAAATTGGCCAACTCCCTCCCATCTGACAGTGAATGGAGAGCTGATAGGAATATCCAGACAGGAACAAATGGGGTGGTCAACTGTCTGGTAGTACCTTGGGCCCCTTTTAGCCTAGCAATGAATGGGCTGAATGGGTGCCAGTAAAATAGAGGCAGCAAGCCAAGGCCCTGTAACAACAAAAAAAATTCTCTTCAGACCAATGGAGTTGGAACATAACTAAAACGGTTACCTTAGGGGGCGCAAGGTGTAAAGACAGAGCAGTAGCTCCCTGACCCACCCCCCCCCCCCAATACAGCTTCTTGTGCTGCAGCAGGAAACCAGAGACACACAAAGGAAGAGAATTTTACTTGAGGCTTTTTTCGCTCCAAGAAAGGATAGTCTATGCAGATCCATTCTGGATCTGCTCAAACTAAACCCAGTACCTGCTTGTAAGAAAATGCAGACTGTTAGCCCTCCAGTCTCTTTCTCTTCTGTGTCCTAAGGCATCTCTGTGAAAATGGACATAAAGGCCACGTATTGACATATTGTCATTCATCTTGAAGATTTCAATGATAAGCTCAGGTAAATTGTTTTCACTTGTTTGATAGTACACCTGACTGCACTTTCTAGGAACAGTAAAGCTTTTTTAAATCATGTGCAAAATGCTGTAGATCATACCATGTAATAATATTTTTTTCTGTAATTCACATAGTATCAGTTTCAGTTGTTTTGTATCATTCAGTACTTAAAAACTGTGCTTGTGAAGGCAATATATTTTTTTAAACCAGTACATACTACTTGTGGCTTGTATCTTCGGCAGTTGCTTTCTAGCATTTTTGATAGAGCTTGTGAAAGCAGTAGTATTTTTATATTTTTAAAGTCTTTGTGTTGTTTCTCCATGATCAACAATAATAAAAATGTGTCAGCTTAGATAACTTTAATTTGTTAGTGCTTCTGACTGTTCGTGTGAAAGGCGCATAATTCACATTTTAAGAGTAAAATGCAGCACATTGCCTGTGATCTTTTTTTAATCATGTGCAACCAGTTTCATTTGTTTGTTAATGGATGAGGCAGCACTTTTGTAAAATTGGTGCGTTTTTTATCAAGGGCCATATCCTACATGCTGTTTCACCTTGATCATTTAAAAGTGCTATATATTGCTCCTCAGTGAACATAACTCCAGAACACTAATGTTTAGTCTCTGACTAGCTCAAGTGTCACTAAATACTCTGGTCTTCCCATCCCATCTACTCATCTAAAGAAACGTCTTCCTTATAAAACTAGTTCTGCTAACTATCTCTAGAACACCTCATCTGCTTTTACTGTACTTGTTTTACTGTACTTGTGTTTCTACCTACTTTTTTTTACTTTTGCATCATCTTAAAAGTACTCAATTGTATTTATTACTGCTTGGTGTAACTCATTCTAAGCCTTTTGGTTTAAACACTTGGACTTCGGACCAGTTGTTTTGCACTGAAAGGGTTTGTGGTCTGCACTGTAGTGGCAGAACAGGTAGCTTACATCCTTCTAGGTTGGGAACTGCTGATTGAGGGCTCAGTGTCTGTTATTCTAAAAGTGTATTAATTCTGGTTTAAGCACTTGGGCTTTCAGGCCAGTTATTTTACATTAAGAGGGTTCGTGGTCTGCACTCTTGTTGGAGGAGAGGCTGGACTCTGCCCTTCTGAGCTGGGAATTTCTGGTTGAAGGCTTATAGTGCATGCATATCTGAACTGCTTCTTACTGAAGTTGGTGCGCCTTGTTTGCTGTGGCATAGACTGGATTTGGGCCTGCTGGATCTAGCTTTGTTTGTGTAACTTGAGCACTAATCCAGGCATTCTCTAAAGTATTCAATTGTATTTATTACTGCTTGGTAGTAACTTGATTAAAGTGTAGCTATCATTCTAAGTCTTTTGGATTAAGCACTTTGGCTTCAGACCAGTTGTTTTACATTAGGAAGGTTTGTGGCATGCACTGTGGTGGCAGGACAGGTAGCTTTCATACTTCTAAGTTGGGAACTGCTGATTGAGAGCCCAGTGTCTGTTATTCTTAAAGTGTATTAGTTCTGGTTTAAGCACTTGGGCTTCAGGCCAGTTATTTTACATTAAGAAGGTTTGTGGTCTGCACTCTTGTGGGAGAAGAGGCTGGACTCTGCCCTTCTGAGCTGGGAATTTCTGGTTAAAGGTTTATAGTGCCTGAATATTTGAACTGTATCCTACTGAAATTGGTACACCTTGTTTGCTGTAGCATAGACTAGATCCAGGCCTGCTGAATCTAGCTTTGTTTATATGCTTGTTGTTTGTTTGCTTGTTATTTCCCTGGAACACTAATTCCACCTAATACGCGGCTTCTCAGCGCTTCTGTGGATCACTAGTGATATCTGCATTGCTTACTGTACTTATTTCCTTGTTTCACTTGAAAGAAAGTTACTGTTTGTCGTTTTTGCATTTAAGTTACCTGTAACACATTGCACTTAAGTTACCTGGCACTTGCTCACTAAAGCAATTATATACGTCAGCACTAAAAATTAAAAGCACTACACCCTCACTCCCCACTGGCCCTGGTTTTCAATTATTAAGGAATTCCCAATATTATTCTAGCATGTCCAAAGGTCAGTTGTCAATCTCCTCTCTGGTCCAGCTGGTGAATCTGGGAATCTTGAGGCAGTGTTACAACTGCCTCATGTACACAGACAACCCTGTCCTCCTCCCAACAAATTCCAACACATGTGAGAGATGCAACCATATAGCCAAACTGGAGGCTAAGCTCTCTCAACTCAGTACTGGCATAACCAGTCAGGAGGAGAAGGAAACCACACTCACTACAATTCCAGTCTCACATAGATCTACCACGACAGCAAACCAAACACATAATCACACAAAAACATACTCGGAGGCTCTAAATAAAGATCTGCCGAAGCAGCAGAGACCTCCAAAGCAGACACCCAAGCAGCTGCTACCCCAAAACAAAACACGTGCAACACATATCTCACAAAGCCAGTGTGCCAAACAGTCACAGCCCTTAAGACTAAACAACACACCTGATACACTTGTAATAGGTGACTCTATCGTCAGGCACACTGACGCCCGCTCACCAGGCTGAACAAGGAGAGGGTCACGGTGAGCAGCCTGTCGGCGCTAGGATCCGCCACATAACACAAGCACTCAGGTCACTCCAAGGCAAGTACAAATATGACTCAGTCATTGTCCATGCTGGTGTGAATGACCTGAGACGTACCTCTCTGGACTACATGAAAAGAGACATAAAGGAGCTCTCTGAGCATGTAGCCCAGGCCGGTATGACCCTGACCTTGAGTAGCATCTTACCCTCACCAAGAATGATGCCACAATATGAAGACAAGATGATCAATTTCAACAATTGGCTTAAGTACTGGTGTCATTCAAAGGGGATCCAATGCCTGTCAGCTTGGGATGATATGCTCGACAAGCCACGATGCTTCGCTAGGGACGGCTTGCACCTGTCACCCCTGGGCTTTCGGATATTGGCAAAGGCTCTTGCTACCCCATAGTGCCTTTTTAGGCAAGGCTCAAAAGACAAACCCACCTCCATAGGTATCACAAGGGATAAGAAACTAAGAGTAATGCTACTCAACGCCAGAAGTCTAAACCTCAAGATGCACGCTCGAAACTCTCCTTAGCATGGAGAACATCGATATCTGTGCAGTAACAGAAACCTGGTTCAGGGCTCCGAGAGCACCCTAGCACTACCAGGTTATACCTCATACCATGCTTTTCGCCCCAAAACTTGGACCGAACCACAAAAGGAGGGGGAGTATCGATATTCATCAAAGATACCCACACCTCCAGGTTGGTGGCAAAGCACGAAGCATCAGAGACTATCCATGTGCAACTAACAGTGGGTAAAACTGCCTTCCAGTTTATAGCCTGCTACAGACCACCCTCCCAAACCCAGGAACCCCACTCGGCCTTCCTGAGAACACTGGAAAATATGAAGGTCTCTCCAAACACCATTATATTGGGCGACTTCAACTACCCAAACATAGACTGGGAGCATTACTCTAGCTCCAACACCCTAGCCCAAAGGTTCCTAGAATTTATAAACTCAAATGCTATGGAACAACTTGTTACCACTCCCACAAGAGGGGAAAACATACTGGACCTGATCATCACCAACATGAGGACTCTATGCTCCAGACCAGAAGTGTATCCCTCACTGGTAAGATCAGACCATAAACTAATCTCACTGGATATTCACATCCCGACCCCACTCCCTGCCCAGAAAACCACAGTGAAAAACTTCTCTAAAGCAAATTTCACACTCCTCAAAACAGAGGTGGAATCCTTCAAAGCCCTCGGGCCTGTGGAAAATACGGCCCAGCCCGCAGAATCCTTTATAAACACATTCTATGAACACCTTCAGGAATGCATGGATCATGCAATCCTAATAAAACCAAGACCCAATCCTCCAAAGGCAGACGTCCTGTCTGGTGGACCCCAGCCATAAACAAACTATACAATAGAAGGAGGAAGCTACTAAATGATAGAGCAAAATCCCAAAAAGGGAAGGCATCACTGATCAGTATTAGCAAAAAACTACGGGCACACATAAAATTGTCTAAGGCCAGCTTCGAGAGAAAAATTGCACAGGGCACTAAGGATAATCACAAGGCTTTCTTTAGTTATGTTAGGAACCTGGGTGGTAATTCCCAGATATGCTCAGAATTAGTCCAAAATGACAAAAAATACACCGAACCCACAGACATTGCCAACATCCTAGCTGACAGGTTCAGCGCAAACTTCTCCCCCCCCCTCCTCACCAAAAGGGCAAATATCTATCCCAGCAGAGTGCTGCCCCCCTGACATCTCAGATGCTCAGGTAAGAGCCGCCCTCTCCAAAGCAAAAAACACAGCATCAATGGGACCAGATGGTGTCCCGGGCTGCTTCCTACATGAACTCCAAGAAGAGCTAAACCCAAACATAAAACTACTGTTCAATCTCAGCCTTACTACAGGATATGTGCCCAAAGAGTGGCGTACAGCAACAGTGGTCCCTCTCCAAAAAGGTGGTGCCTCAACGGATCCTGGAAACTATCGCCCCATAAGCCTGACTAGCTTGGTCTGCAAAGCTATGGAAAGGATCATCTTGGACCTCATAAATAAAGATATTGGGGACTTACAAACACTGGATCCTACCCAGTTCGGCTTTGTTAAGGGCAGATCCTGCCTCTTAAACCTGGTTGATTTCTTTGAAACAGTCACCAAGGCTATTGACGAGGGGAAGGTGGTCCACACAGCCTACCTGGACCTCGCAAAAGCCTTCGATACAATACCCCACTCGGGTATTATAGATAAGCTCACCAGCTTAAATATAAACCCCTGTGTCACTAAATGGATTGCAAACTGGCTCAAGGACAGAACCCACATGGTTAGAATTGCTGGAGCCATGTCAGACTCCAAACCAGTTACAAGTGGTGTCCCACAAGGCTCAGTCCTGGGACCTCTCTTGTTCGGTATATATTTCTCAGAGGTACAGGCCAACACGGAAGGACTGTGGCTGACCAAGTTCGCAGATGACTGCAAACTGGGTGCCATAATCGACTCTCCAGCCGACACAAGCATCCTCCAAAAGGGCCTCATAGAAACAGACAACTGGTGCCAGAGCCATGGCCTCAAGCTAAATGCCAAAAAGTGTATAGTCATCCCCTTTGGCAAAAACACGTGGCCAAAGTGGTTAGAAAAACATTTTATATAGCCCACCTAATCATGAAGGGATTCACATCTAGATCAGGGGAGGTCATCGTGCCTCTTTACTCATCCCTCATCAGGCCCATAATTGAGTACAATGCCCCTTTTGGGATGTACCTTACCAGACACCTGCAGCAACTGGAAAGACCCCAAAAGTACCTGACCAAGAGGATCAAAGGGCTCAAACAGATGCCATATGCTGCCCGGTTAAAGAAACTCCAGCTCTACTCAGTGGCATACCTCCTGTTCAGAGGCGATCTGTGCCTGACATATAAAGCCATGTGCAACCCGGAATTAATGGACATGCTGCACCTCAGAAAATCCAAATCCCATCGAGCTACGCGCTCGAGACTTGAACCTCAGCACTGAAATAAATAGGACATGCTGGAGGGACAGATTCATAACCCAGAGGCTCCCTTCACTCTGGAATAAAATCCCAGTCCAGGTTAGGCAGAGTCTCTCATTGACTCTCTTCAAGAGGAATCTTGATGAGTGGATGGGAGATCGTAGGTTTACCCCGGGTATCACTTCTGTGTCACTGTTAGACAGAGGCACAGTATACTAACCTCGAAAAAGGGCATAGCAAAATAAATTTATAATGGGTGGCGAAAGCCAAACACATTCTGGCTAGGCTTATAAATGCCCTAGGGCAGATAGCCTAGTATGAACCTATGAACCTAATCTATATTACTTTCATTTGCAATGACTGTATTCTGCACTGTAAAGTTTGGGATTTTAACTGTATCCTTTGTTATGCCTGTATTCTACACTGTTAATTTTTTACTGTGATAACCTGTAATTGGCACTGTAAATAGAATTTATTTGTCTTCTATATCTGTAGATAGAATTGTGTTAAATTCATTGTCTTACCTAGGAGCTTAACTCCCCGGGCCTCTACTGAAAATGGACATGTATCCATTTAGACTAGCCCGGTAAACAAATGTAAAATAAAATAAATAAAATAAAAATGATCAAGTACTCCTTTTTCTCTGTTACCAGTTCTGATACTGCTTGTGAAAAAAAAGTATGTAATTTGCTTCCTTTTTATTTTTATTTTTCAAGCATGTAAATTCATTTTCATGTATTTCCTATTTTTTCTGATAAAGCTTGTGAAAGCACTGGTCAAGACCAAAAGGCTGTATATTGTTTCTCTGCTACCATTATTGGCCATGCATCCATAACTGTTAGTGTTTTAATACATTTCCATTGCAACCTAGCATTCAACAGTGACAAATCCTCCTTTTTAAACTGTATTGAGAAGATTTCCATGTTGGTATGCTTTCATGGCATTTTATTTCATTTGGCTTGGACTGTGGAGGAGTAGCATTTAGATGCAGGGATGTAATTTCACAGCATGGTGTCAATGAACAACGTCTGTTGGAGTAAGGATGCCTCATTTATTTAACTAACCACAATTTCTTTATTTTGCTAGCTAGGTATCACAAAATTTTAAAATATTCTGAACAACTTAGCAAAAAAGTACACTGAAATAATTCTTTTGGTAACTTTATAGGAAAAGAGCTGCCAGTAAACACTTACCCATGTATGGGTGGGTACTTGTGTAATTGTATGTGTACATATGCATTTTTTCGATAGAGCAAAAGTATTTGATAATAAATCTG